>NW_023458560.1:67400130-67431096 GCF_013731165.1 Rhagoletis pomonella
TTACATATTTTCTAATTACCTTCGAAAATATATTAACTCAAAAAAAATAAACAATGCTTCATAGATGGATTTTTTCTAAATCTAACTTCATAAAGTTCTTTAAAAATATTTTGTAAATGAGGCCATAAGGCGCAGCGAAGCACGCCGGATAATTGCTAGTATACATATACGAAGCACGATTGAGAGAAATAGAGATTGCGCCAATCGCGGTACCGCTAATCCGCTCTTTGTGATTTTGACAGAATGAGCTGTGTGCGTGACGTCATCTTGGTGCAATTGTTGAATGTGAGCATACGAAAAAAACCAAATAACAATTCTAATATTTGTGCGTTAATATTTCTGCGTGATTTTAAACAATTATTGACACATTAAAAGGCAAAACGAAGTGTGCAGTGGCAAAGTGTAATATTGAAAACAAAAGGAAAGCGTGCTATATAAGTTATTTTTTCGTTTCCTACGGACGCAAGCCTGGCGAAAAAGTGGAAGCAGTTCTGCCGAGGAGGACATGCATTAAACACCAAATCCAGCTTTGTGCTATGTGTGTGAGCTATGAGCTTCTACATGGAACTATGTTGGTCTTTCCTTGGTGAATTGTAGTAGGTATATTTCCACGGTGAATGTAGACCATTGCTGGTTTAGTTTGCTGGCAATGGCATACATACAAAAGTAGTTTCTACAGTAAATAGATACATGAATCTCACTACCTACTTATTTTTGTTAGTACCTGATTCTTTTAGTGCTGGTATGAGGTAATGCACCAGTGGATAAGGTCGCCAGGCGTTAATTCAAGCGGCATCTTACCGCGCTGTTACGTACCTAATACAAAACAGTGGCCAAATTATTATACATTTAAAAGTTCAGCTTAAATTATGTTTTACTGACATAGAATATTTGCTTCCAAAAAAGTCACACAAAGAACGCAAACGTCAAGCTGTGAAGCTGTGTTTTTCTGTGATCTGTTTAAATTTTGTGTTTGATAAAGCTGTTTACGCTTATTAAAGTAAAAAATTAAAAAAAGTGTTAATAAACTTCTGGTGCACAATTTAAAGATAAGTAAAACATCAAAATTTCCCGTAAATTTGATTAATTTAACTTGATATTCTTAATTGCATGTGCCGAGTATTTTGTTTCATATAATATATTGTTGTTGTACAATTGTTTTTGTTTGTGCACATTGATTTTGCTCTTTTTGTCTTTTTGTCATTTCTGCTGTTTCATCTTTGTCACAGCTGTTTGCGTTGTGTTTATTAGGTGTCAAATATACAGTGCATCTAAAACTGTTCGCTAACTGATATTTACCAGCTGATTGGTTCACTGATTAATACATCGTTTTCAAAACCGTTTTTGCTTTTGTGCTTCTAAAACCTAAAAATAAATATAATTTTAAACATGTCGTGTATTTACACCAATTGCCACGTTAAAAGCGACTCCTATGTGTCATGCTGGCTCTGCGATGGGATTGCCCATATAAAATGTGCTGGTTTGAGCGGTAGAGTTTTAGACGCTATTAACGAGGGTAAGGGTCTTCGTTGGTCTTGTCAAAAATGTAGATCAACCGAAGTTGATTTATTTAAATTCTTCAGGCAGTCCAGAAATGGTTTTTCTGAGATCGGGAAGGATCTGTCGGCGCTTGTTGAGAAATTTAAGCATTACGAAAAAATGTTTAGGTCTTTCACTTGTCTCGACGACCCTCCACACTCTGAGGATAGCCGAGAAAATAAAGGTGGGCATCTTATTAGTCCACCTAAAAAGACAGCCACGGATTCTAGTAAAAAAAATTCCTCCATCCCAGTCCTTAGAACTTATTAATTTATCTTCTCCATGCCCTCAGGGATTGGACCCTCCGATTTCTAAAGCCATATCCACTAGGTCTACTTCTAAAAATAGTCAAACAGTTGATTTAACAGTGTTGCCATCAACATCTCAAACTCCACTGTCTAACTTAGTCCCTCCGAATAATTCGGAGCCCCGCACATCAGACATCATTACCAAAAAGTTGGTTGTAATTCCTCCGAGAAGATCAATCTTTGTCTCTAGATTTGCTAAAGATACTTCTTCGGATGATATAAAGTCATACATATCGACTAAAATTAGAACTAAAGATGTATTTATTCGTAAATTTAATTTTAAATACGATCGCGATATTTCATCTTTTAAAATTGATGTAGCTTCCGAAGATTTTGATTCACTACTAAATAGTTCATTTTGGCCGACCGGGGCGTTTGTTCGCGAGTTTGAGTATAAACCTAATAAAAGTAATAATAACGTAGCTAAAATTTCTAATCTTAATTCGGATTCAAAAAACTAACTCGCAAGTCTAATTTTAGTATTTACTATCAAAACGTTAGAGGTTTGAATACCAAATTAACTGACTTATATTTAAAAGGTTTTGACTGCAATTATAATATTATTTCCTTGACCGAAACATGGCTCAAACCTCATATTTTTAATTCCGAAATTCTTCCAAATGAATATCAAATATACAGGAGTGACCGCGTGGGCAGAATCGGCGGTGGTGTTCTTTTTGCGGTGCATTCATCGATACCATCCGAGGAAGTTAGTCTTCCTGTCATTGAATATACCGAATTTAAATGTATACGTGTACAGGCTGGAAAGACTTATATTTATTTAGCTCTTTGCTACATCCCTCCTAATTCTGCCGTATCGGTATATATGCAGCTAGTTTCTTTACTTGAGACCGTAAATGCAATGCTTACGGCATCCGATTCTATGATTGTTTTGGGCGATTTAAATCTGCCACATATTTCATGGAACATCATTGACACCGATGTTGTACCAGTTTCATATAGAGATAGTTACAATGTATTTCTGGAGGAAATGGCTGAACTTTGCCTCAAACAAATAAATATATGTCCAAATAAGTTTGGAAAGGTCTTGGATCTCGTTTACGTTGATGATGTTCCGAAGGCCTCTATTAATCGGTGTGATCCCCTAGTTTTGCCGAAAGCTACGAAATCATAAATGAAATACATAATAATAAGTCAAGTTCAAGTACTAGATATGTTTTTGCGAAAGCAAATTTCAGCAAAATTAACAAAGAACTTTCAAAGTTATCTTGGCCAATATATAGAGATGACGTGGAGCGTAGCGTTGAGCACTTTAATGATATTGTTTTCAATTTGTTTCGAAAGTATGTGCCAATACGTAATATTGTTCATGAAGAACCAATACAATTATGGTTCACTAAAGAGCTTAAAAAATTGAAAAATAAAAAGTCGCACTCTTTTAAACTGTATAAAAGAACGGGCTTACACAGTGATTACCTAAGGTACTCAGTTTTGCGGCATAGCTACTTTGCATTAAATAAGAAATGTTATAATTCATATTTATGTAAAATTAAGAAGAATTTAATTAACAATCCTAAATCATTTTATGGTTTCGTAAATTCAAAGCGTAAGGCACATGGTTTTCCGTCCGCTATGCATTATCGCAACACTGTATCTAGCGACAGCCAACTCATTGCCAACATGTTTGCTCGGTTCTTTAGGTCCAATTATTCTGTAGACTTCCCTATAAGTGGAGACTATCCGTACGAGCTTTGTCCAATCAACTCTGCTTATATTCCAGTAATATCTTCCGATGAAGTTTTACACTCTTTAAAAACCTTAAAAGCGTCATTTAGGCCTGGACCTGATCATATTCCGACCTGTTTTCTTAAAAACTGCGCTGAGAACATCTGCGAGCCTTTAACAACTCTATTCAATTTGTCACTTAAACATGGCGTTTTTCCGTCAGCCTGGAAGGAGTCTTTCATAATACCACTTCACAAAAACGGCAGCAGGTCGTCTATAGAAAACTATCGAGGCATAGCGAAACTCTCCGCTATCCCCAAATTATTCGAAGCAGTTATTGTTAACCAGCTGACATATTCTATATCTTCTTCAATTACACAATCTCAACACGGGTTTTCTAAAGGAAAATCTACTATGACTAATTTATTGGAGTTTACAACTCATGTCTCAAACGGTTTTAGAGAAAATGCTCATACCGACGTAATTTACACCGATTTCAGTAAAGCTTTTGACAAAGTATGTCACTCGTTACTCATCCGTAAACTCGACCTAATCGGCTTTCAGCCCAGTCTTCTTCAATGGATCTCATCTTACCTCTCTGATAGAACACAAAGAGTTATTGTTAATAATTGTTCTTCCAACATCATTAAAGTTTCTTCAGGAGTTCCTCAGGGAAGCCACCTTGGTCCGATTCTGTTCCTGATATTCATTAATGATATTTCTTCTATAATAAAACATTCAAAAATTTTAATGTATGCCGATGATGTGAAACTTTTTAAAACATTGTCCTCTATCGAAGAAAGGTCTTTGTTACAAGGTGTAATCACCAACTAACCACGTTGTTCAGATCCGCTTGTAACAAAGAACTATATGCCACTAAACCTTCAAAAATGTAAAGTTATGTGTTTCTCTCGGAGGGCTGTTCAACCAGCTGTTTATTCAATATCAAATTATAACCTGGAGCAGGTATCCAATTTTGTCGATCTTGGTATCACAATGGATTCCAAACTGAATTTCAACCATCATATTAATGTTACAGTCAATAAAGCCAAAGGCGTTTTTGCATTTGTAAGGCGATGGTCAAAAGAGTTCAAAGATCCTTATGTTACAAAAGCTCTTTTTACCAGTTTAGTTAGACCTATGCTAGAATACGGATCTATTGTTTGGAATCCCCGCTACCAAGTTCATTCAGGAAGGATTGAATCAATTCAAAAACAATTCTTGCTTTTTGCATTGCTTAATTTTAACTGGGATTCAGATTACAATCTCCCCCCTTACACAAGTCGTCTAAAGCTCATAAATTTGCCTACACTCGCAAGTCGTAGAGAAATGCTGGGTATAATATTTATCGTAAAATTAATGACAGGCTTGATTAATAGCCCGGCCCTCCTGGCTGAGGTAAATTTTAATGTTCCTTCTCGAATGTCAAGACACTTTCGACCTCTATTTTTAAAGCCATGCAAAACTAATTTTGAACTAAACGAATCATTCCGTGGTTTATGTCAAGATTTTAACTGTCATTCCAGCACGTTTGACGTATCGGACTCGATTTTTACTATAAAGAAAACTATTATTTCCACTCTCAATAATTGAAATACTATCTTTAGCATATCCAATCAGCTGATGAATTTGATTCTGTAGCTGAATAGTTTTAGATCTCGACACTTAACAAACTCCTGTTACCACTACTCGGCACGAAAAAACTAAAAAAACAAAAAAAAAAGGTTCCGTACGTCATGCGGACTGCGCCCCTCGTGTCGGTTGGGCGGGAATGGAGGGTAAAAAGCCGTTGGGATTAATTAATTAAAAAAAAAAATAAAAGCTGTGGAGTCAACAGCTGTGGAGTTTATGGTGGTTGGCTACCGTCCACAAATATAAATATGCACTCTGCATGGCTTTTTAAAATGGCAAGTCCAAAGATTCACTTTGCTGCACACCTTCCTTTTGGTCTACATGAAATTGCAAACACTGTTCATACATCCTTTTTTTCATGTGCTAAAAATCGTACTTATGTAAAGGGCTACATTTCCAAAATTATTGCTAAGTGTTCCTAATTAATCAATCTTTGTATATTTATTGATTCATGCAAAATTGGGCCATGTAATATTAAAATTAACACATTTTTCTGCATTGTTTACATATTTTTATATGCGTTTTGGCATTTCTCTCTCGCAATTGCACCAAGATGACGTCACGCAAAAATTACGCTCAAAAATCCTCTCTCATTGGCGCAATCTTGTATTCTATCATTCTTGTATACGAAGCATACGCGTGGGCATAGCTGATTACACTCTTCATCTGTACGAAAAACGATCTACCAATGCTTGTCAGTGTTGCCACTTGAAAATATTATTAGGTACCAAAACGCCTACCAAATCAGTTTGCAAACTACCAAACTTTTTTTCCTCATTAAAGCTAGATTTCTTGAACTTACGGGATTTTCAGCACAAATTAAAGCCAAAATAAAAACTACACATATTATTGTTTACTGTATTAGTTAACAATTCATACAAATTTTAATGTTAAACAAAACAAATTCGTGCCTTTAAATAAAAGAATTTACGTATTCCATAAAAATATTTTGCAAAAAATGTAAATATCTTTGAGATTAATTTGATTTATTCAAATATTTTTTTTTTGTGCGTGAAAAAACAAAATCAGACATTTTATGTAGTTCAATCAAAAAATTCCCAAATTCTTTTCAATTTACATACACTCGCACTTTTTTACCAATACACCCACACATTGCAAATTGCCTATCATCAATTTTTTTTTCCAGACGATAAGTAATTTCTCGTTCTATTTCAACAGCTGATCGATCATAGCTTTGGGAAGTTAGTTTTTGTTTGCAGAAAATTGTCTGCTTAATAAAATATAGAAAAAACAAAGAAATCGTATACGTGCGAACAAAGTGAAAGCAATGTTTTGAACGTGTAAACATAAATTAAGCGAACAAATTTTAGTGCTCAATTCGGTTGTATTTTCAAAACATTTTTGCCTACCAAAAGGTTCATCAAACCAACCAAGCTACCAAAGGAGAATGAACCTACCAATTTTGGTCCAATTGGACCAAAACGGCAACGCTGATGCTCGTCAATGAGCGAAACCAGAGAACTTAGATAGATAGAGAAGGTGCAAATTTTTGGAACGTAAAATTGTTTGGCTGAAAAATAAATCCATGGAATATCACCACAGCGCGATTAACATTTCAAGAAGAGTTAACAGAGAAAAATGTAAATTTCTGTTATGATAATGTTATATTTGTTGCAAGTGTCTGGCTATGTGTTGCTAGGTGGCATGTGAATGCAGAAACGTATTCATGTATATTTTTTTAATAAAATTAAATAAATTAATATAGTTAAATTATATTAAATGTACTTTTATATTAGTTAGAATTGCTGATTTTCATTTCTGCATGACCATTTGTTAAATATAATTTATTCAGTAGTTAATGTTGCTAAAAACTTAAAAAGCATCTGTTCAAGTTCGCTTCTTGTACGAGTATTATATCATGTAAATAGTAGAAATGCATGTTAGTTAAAAAAATGATAAAATTGTTTTTTTCACATACTCACTTTAAAGATGGACGCATTAACAAAAAAATGTATAAAGCAATGTGTTTGTTAACTTCAAAATTAATTTTCGAAGATATTGGCCAGGGAATGCTTTAACTCCAAAACGTAGATTTGTTATCTAATAAATAGGTGAAAGCTATGCAAATATGCAAACTCATTGGTGATTTGCCGTCGGCATTTGGGTCGCAAAAATCGTTTTTTTTTTAACGATTCTTATTGTAGTTGCTACACTATTTTCAATGCAACAAATCCCAGTTTTCTAACTGCCTTAGTTTTTTCACAAACTCACTTTAAAGATGGACGCATTAACAAAAAAATTTACAAAGCAATGCACTTGTTAACTTCAAAGTTGCTCTTGACTTTTACTGCAATACTCGTAGATATTATTTGTAAATAATAGTTCTGGAGTCAAATGCAAATCCATTTCCCAGGCATGCGCATATGGATACTTGTAGTACATACAGATGCGATCAACTAATTAGCAACGAAATTCAAAATGATATTGTTTGCAAATTATGTTTATTTATTTATTTTTAATAATTTCCTTTAAAACATAATTCAATCTATAACAGAAACCACAATAATAAAAGTTTAAAAGCTTGCACAAATTGCAAAATAATAAATCAAACTTCAAAAAATTGTTATACAAATTTTTAGTTAGAATATTTAGAAAATTTTCGGGTATGCAGCTTTGTAGTCCATTCAATCATGTACACTAAAGTCCAAGTTTCTAGTCGTTAAAAATTACCGTTGATTTCTTAGAATTTTTTTTTTGTGGAGGGTGTTCGCATTTTCTTCCTATAACACATGAACCAATTTTTTTTTGTATGAAAAATAAACAGCAACACCCCAACAAAAAAATCTAAAAAATCAACGGTAATTTTTAACAACTTAAAACTTGCACTTTCTTATAATATAAGTGAATGGACTACAATACTGCATACCCGAAAATATATTAAATATTCAAATAAAAAATTTGGATGACCATTTCTTGAAGGTTGATTCATTTTTTTGCAATTTGTGCAAGCTTTTAAACTTTTATTATTGTGGTTTCTGTTCCAGATTGAATTATATTTTAAATGAAAATCATTAAAAATAAATAAACACAATTTGTTGATGGCAGTTGAATGTATGTATGTATGTACTTACATATGTAAATATGTACCCCATACACATACTCCAAAATCATTTATTGATAACGTTCTTGCACCTGCACATAATGTTACATATATGTAAGTACATACTAACTTTCTTCTTATTTGGGGCTGACAAACTTTAACTTAAGAGTCGACTTTATTTCGTCTACTAATATGCCCCAATAGTTTTGGAGTCAAATGAAAATGTATTTCCCACGCATACATATATGTATCTATATGTACTACATGCTCCATTAATTGACAACGTTTTTGCATGCATTTATAAGTACATCCATGCATACGTGCATATTGCTGTCTAAGTACCACGCACATATATACAAATGTATATATGTATGTACAACTCACGGCAGCATACATACACACATACATAATTACGCGCATATTCAAATACAACAATAACTATTTCATTCATAAACGCATGCGCATATTTCTCAAGGCCAAGTAAATTCATTCATAAAAACAACCGCAGCACATCTCCCCGCAAATTCATCACCAACAAGCGCAACTTTGTCAATCCGACACAAAAATTCTAAAATCTTAAAATGAAGAAATCTCGGCCAGCCAAGTGAAAAGTGGCAATAATTTCTCTATAACCAGTAAAATAAGTTATCTCGAATCTTGGCAATTTTTGGTAATTTTTGACAAAACACTCTATTTCTCTGTTCCATACCAATATTTCAATCATTAAGTAGTATTTTAAAGTGTCATTTTAATAAACATTAAATAAAAGTGTACATTTTCTCCAGGAAAATACATTAATTTTTTTTAATAAAATCAAAACTTCTAAAATCACAAACATATGTGGTTTTATCGGAAGTTCACAGATGTAACGTGGCAACTTAGCTCGTTTTCACATTTTTCGGTCCGAAATTGTAAAATTTTTGTCCATGACGCGCCACGATTTTTGTACAGGTGGGTCAATGTGCCTTGAACACCATTTACTTATATACAAAAAAATTATTTTATTTATTTTTTAATATTAAAAATTTCTATACTTCAAAGCGTTTATAAAAGTATATTTACATATATGCACGGACGATTTTTAATATTTTTCATCCGTAAGCAAATCTTCTGTACCATAAAAGATTCAAACACATCAAAGTACAAGCAATGCAATGTCCAAGCTAGTGCTACTCCACTGTACATGTGTATATGAATGTATGCATGTATGCGTGTAAAAAATGTCAATTCCAGTTGGTTTTTAACCCATTTTAGCGGACATAGTTTTTTTGGTTTCAGCTGGTTCCAACTGTTAATGAAGCACAATTTTTATTCCCGAGCGCACTTGTGCACTTTGTTCACATAACGGTTGTTTGTAACAGGCAAAACGAATCGAGATAGATATAGACAAATGTATACATAAATGATCAGAATGAAAAGAGAAATCGATTAAGCGGTGACTGTTTGTCCGTCCGTCCGTCCGTCCGTCTGTGCACACGATAACTCGAGTAAAAATTGGGCGTAGGACGGATGGTATTGAAAATGGGCGAAATCGGACAATAACCACGCCTACCTCCCATATAACGGTAATTTTAAGAAATACGAAAACTGCGATATTTTCGTAACTACTGAAGATAATTCACTCTAAATTGATACTTAGAATGAGTTTCAGACGGAAAATATGAATTTTATAAATTTTTGGAAAATGGGCGTAGCCACGCCCACTTATGGTTACATGTGTATATCTTGGTAACCGCTACACCAATTTCTTCCAAACTTGGCACAGTTGTTGTCCTTAGTACAGCATACTAAATGGCTAAAAATTTAAAAAATCGGACAATAACCACGCCTACCTCCCATATAACGGTAGTTTTCAGAAAAACGAAAACTGCGATATTTTAGTAACTACTGAAGATAATTCACTCAAAATTGATATTTGCAATGAGTTTTAGACGAAAAATAAGAATATTACAAAATTTTGGCAAATGGGCGTAGCCACGCCCACTTATGGTTACATGTGTATATCTTGGTAACCGCTACACCAATTTCTTCCAAACTTGGCACAGTTGTTGGTCCTGGTACAGCATACCAAATGGCCGAAAATTTCTAAAATCGGACAATAACCACGCCCACATCCCATATAACGGTAATTTCGAGAAATACAAAATCTTCAATAAATCATTAAATATTGAAGCTAATTTATTCAAAATTGATGGTTGCAACAATTCTTTACCAAGAAATACGTTTATGACAAAATTTTGGAAAATGGGCGTAGCACCGCCCACTTGTGATCACATATATGTATCTCGCTAACCGTTCTAGCAATTTGTACCAAGCTCGGTATGGTTATTGTGCTTGCCACATAAAAGCAAACCATTGAAAATTGTTGAAATCGGACTAAAATTGAGGCCGCTTTTCATATAACGGTAAATTTCAGAAATGCTTGAAAATTCAATATTTCGAAATTTAAGGACGCTAATTTACTTAAAATGTATACACCCCGGCTTATCATGTAGCGGTAGCTTTCGGAAAGGTGGAAAACATATATTTAATACTTGCGCCGGGTATTTAATGTTCGGCTCCGCCCGAACTTAGACTTTCTTACTTGTTATGGTTAATCTTGATGAAAGTTACATGTATCGTCGAGGACATGGTTACGTGCAGAATTTTAAATTAATTAATATTCTTCTCCATATAAAATGTACGAGTATGGCTTTATTAAATGTAAACTTATGCGAAAACCTAAATATTTCGTCAACCAAGGGTTAATTTTGGTGGCGTCGTGGCAATTCGCAGAAATTTAATAATTTGTCTACGTTTGGGGGATGGCGAGGGGAAGACGAAAGCAGAACAATCGTACATATTTATGCACATATTTACATTTATAAATGCACACATATTTATGCGTTTGTCTTCTTGGACGAATGAAAAATTTCATATATGTAGTGATTTAGAGATAGCCGTTTCAGTAATGTACCGTGGCGTGTACGCTAGAGGCGATGCTACTTTTTGGCGTCTCGCCGTTTGTCTTGGTTCAAATCCCGGACGGACCAAGTAATAAATTATTTTTTTTTTTTAATTGTCATATCCATATTCGATTTTAAATTTTACTATTAGCTTTGTTTAAAATAATATAAATGGATATGTAGGAACAAACGCATGCATAATTTCACATAATCGCTCAAATTTGCCAAAAGTTACTGAAAGCTTTATTGTAAATGTTTTCACTAAAATATTAGTTATTGGAATTAAAATTTTATGCGAATCCAATTTTTATTCCCATTTTTAGAAAGCGCAAGTATGTATATGTTCGTGCCACAAAAATTATTTCATAAGTAGTTAATTTTAAACACAAATATGTATGTACACTGGCAAAGTGAGTGCATCCTGTTTTTTGTTTAATATTTGCAATGTTTTTAAGTTAAACTTTTATGTTATTTTCGCCGGGAATTGCGGTTTTATGCATATAGCAAGTGCAATTTGTAAAAAATAGCGCTAATTTTTTTTATTTGTTTGCAAAAGTGCAAAAAGCCGTCAGCAATAAATAATCATTAAAAATCAACCGGATTTTTTAGCCGCTTAAAACTTGATCTTGTTCCACTAGAATTAAAAAACCGATCTATCTGCGTACTCAAAATTTTCCTAAAAACTCAAATTAAACAGGTCAAAATTTAGACGAGAATTCGTTGAATTTTTCTATGTTCTGTGTAAAGTTTGAAAGTTTGACTTGTATAGTTTTGATTAAAGCATGAACCACATTTTTATAAAAAGATAATAAAAAAAATTAATTGAAAAACATTGCAAATATTAAGCAAAAAACCCCATGCACTCACTTTTGATTGCCAGTATATGTATGCATGTACATATGTGTGTAAACTTTATGCCAAACTATCATTATTTTAAATTGTATTTGCATCTTCATAAAAGGAGAACAAGATAAAAAATTTAACAAAAATTACAAATTAATGAAAATTATGTGAAGATTTACCATATTTTCGTTTATTTGCTCACAAAGAACATCATATTTCATGTTGCTCAACATTGTATTATGTTATCAACATTAAATTCAACAGAATTTTTACATTCCGACTTGAACTTTTCTAACACTGTTAATTTTTCGTCCGCGAATAGTTTCCACTTTCAGTTTGCACCTTCTCTATCTATCTAAGTTCTCTGTCTGGATGTACAATATTCATTATTTCCTGACAGAAGAGTACATAAATACCAAAATAAATCTCATACAAGCTTTGAATTTATTTACTTATTATGAGGAGTACCGTTGGCCTAAGTTAGAGCATTTTTATTTCTTGCACAAGCGCAGTGCGACTTGCCTGCGCTACTTGCTTATAGCAACAAACCTTTAATAAAAAATTACTACCGTATTATATAGCATACAATATTGTATACATACATACATATATTGCGATATTGAAAGTGTTTGTAATGAGAAAGTTCACGCTACAGAAAAAGGTAATTGTGGTGTTTTATCTAAGTTGTATACCGGTAGCGCCCAATAAATCTCGATCAATTATTCTTTCGGTAGGAAAAAATGAAAATGTTTCACATTGATTTGATCCGTTTTAGTGAGTTAAAAAAGGGGAACAGATTTGTCTGAGATTTCTTTTCGTATAAATATGCTCTAATTATCGAGAAGTACGCCTTCCTCTTTTGCAAATATATCCTATCAGAAGTATATAAAATGTGGATATCTTTAAAACAGGAGCAGCTAGGATTTCAATTTAAGCGGATTCTTAACCTTAAGATATCAACAAATACAACCCTGCTTTCAGATTTTGTCGACATTTTTATGCAACCTATCTTCGCTTCCTGCCCACCGTGTATGAGAAAAAAGAAATTTTATATAGAGAAAAATAACAAATAAGAAATATAATTTGGGAAATGTTTACCTTAATCGGAAAAAATTTAATTAATGTTTAATTCATTATTTACATCGGAGAAAAACTGTTTGGAAAAAAATTCCACATTTTAGATTTTTTTAGGAATAAAATTTTAGGAAAATAAATATGGATTTTATTAGAAAAAAAACGTTTTTTTGGAAAGTCTATATTCTGAAGATTTTTCACAAAAATAATAATCTAATCAAAATCAGAAAAAATTTATAAAAAAAAAAACTTTGCTCGGAAAATTTTAATAGCTTTTGAAGAAATTTTCTTTTGAGAACAAATTTAATTTACGAATACCCCTTATTACGCAAAAAGCAGTTTTTTAACAAAACTATGTCTACCCAAATCAGAAAGAATACACCAAACGTTACAAAAAATATTTTTGAAAATAAAAGTTTTAAAAAATATTTTTTTACGATAATCATTTCAAGGAAACATAATAATACATCAATTTAATCAATTTAAAAAAAAAAATTTTATAGGAAAAGATTATTTAGAAAAATTATCTTTAACAAAATTTAAAAAAAAAGTTTTATGTATGAAACAAAATTATTTATTTAGAAAAAACACTTCCAAGGAAAATTTTTTTTTTAAATTAAAGAAAGAGATTTTGAAAAAAGTTGTTAGATTAATGAAAATTTCCAAATTTCGTTTTCCAAAAAAATGTGTTTATAAAAAATTAGTCTCTAGCTAAAAAAATGGTTAAAATAGTTTTTAGTTGAAATAAATGGTAATTTTTATTTGAAAACTAATTTTTTGTTGAATTTTTACTTAATTACTTAGCCTTCGATGAATAACATTTTACATTAAATCTTTTTAATTATAGGCGTATGATGCTAAGAGGGTTACAAAAAAAAGATTATGGTCGAATTGAACATTAAAAACAAAAAAGATTTTGGAAACAATTATGAGATGTGTACCTCTACACTCACCTTCAGGTATTGTGGTCATCACCGTCTGCTCCGTTGCACCACTATCCACATGTCCCTCATATAAATCGGATTGCCGCAAATATCCAGCCGAATTAGGACGTCCAGCGCGTGTGCCGGAGCGTGGATCATTTTCAGAGTTTCTGCGATTATTTGCCGTATAATTATTGTTCACATTATTCATATGATTTACATATTGATGATTTGAAAAGGACAAATTAACATATTTTACTCCATCACTGATGCACAAACAAAATGCCATAAAGCCATCCAAGTTCATACGTGTAGTTATTGTTGTTTGTTATGAGCACCATAAAAGTTATGTATTCCAATGTGAGGGGGGACACAAGCACCAATCGTATGCGTAGCAAATAGTAGGAGTAGTGGTAGTGATAAACATTTTCCAACACCACAAAAATTTATTTAAAAACATTCAAATATACAAATGTCGTTGGTTAAAGTGTTTTAGGAAAGTAATATGTAAGCAAGCATGTAAAGTGGTACCATTCAATAGTTAATAGGGTAATACATACATAGATTTCATTTTTTTTTGTTTGAGGTATGAAAAATAGGTTAAGAAATTAAAATTTTAGAAACTTTTACCAATCATTAACATAAATATGTAAAAAAACATACATTTGTATGTATTTATATGTATCTACATACTAGGGCTGGGACTATTCGTACATTTGGATATCCGTTCCTTTTGGTTATCTGGATATTCGGATATTTTAAAGAATATTTGAAGGGATTTGTAATTTTTTTTTAATTACTTAATCTATCGGGTTGCAAAGTAAATATTGAAATGCAAATTCTTTTATTTTATTGTTAATTTTTGGATCCGAATATCCGGATATCTCTACACTATTCGGATAACCGGACTATCCGGACAGCAAAAAAAAATCTCAGTCCTAATATATAATCAATCATTAAATGATATGGAGTTTTTCGACCATTTTTTAGTTCAAATATTAAGAAATGTTAAATAATGATTGCAAATAATATAATTATATCGTCGCGTATCAAACAAAATGCAAAACCGCGTATGTGAGGTTGCATAAATTATTTTCTAGAGAGTAAAAATACTCATATTTCAAAATGGTTTTCTTGTTTATAAAGCAATCGCATTTCTGGCTGGTATATTTCAGGACGAATGGATAAGGATTGAGCCAAGAGCTTGTGTGAGCAAATCAAAATTTTTGCAGAGTTGTATATATGGTTTATGAAGAATTTTATCAGCTTTGATTTGACGTATCTGCTTTTAAGATTGTTAAATTGGTTCGTAAGATATACGTGAATAAGGGCAAACACTTTTTGTTTTGAGCTGAATAACGGTAAATTCAAAACATCTCGAAAACGTATCCACAGAAATAAACTTAACTCGATTTTCGGAATCACCGAGCAATTCTACATAGAAATTGGATAGTGGCGTCTGGAGAACAAAAACCAAACTAAAACTCGTGATCCAGTGTTATTAATTCGTCGAAATATATTTTTATTTATTTATATGCTATGTTACCGCATAAATTTGGAGCACGTTAACCTAGTTTTATAATTTTTTTTAAGGAAAGATGGTACCTCAGAGGTAGTCCCATACTAATTTGGTTTAGATCCGATCATTGGATCATGAAGAAATTATCACTACTCTTAAATTTGCATACGAGAATTGAAGTTGGTTTTGTTTTTTGCTTAAAAATTACTTGTTTTTATGAAAGTATAGATCGTTATCTAACAAAAACCATGTACGTAAGTCCGAATTTCACACTTTGTAAAAAATTGGAAAATTCGGCAAAATTCAACAAAATTGTATCAGATTTTCCGTACAAAATATGTTCGAATTTTTTTTTATTTGGGAAAAAATTGTCAAAAATCAACGGTAAGTCCAAACTACTTCAAACTTCTACTTTATTAAATTGAATTGGCTACAAAAAGTGCATACTTTAAATATTTCTGAGAAATCGAATTAAAAAGCTCGTCATTTTGATGGAGCTTTGTCGAGTTTACCTAAATTTTAGGAAATCTTTAGGGAAACATTGAGATTTTTTAAAGGTTTTAAGAGGGTTGCCAAGTGTTTAAAAATTCAGTGAAACATTAAATGATTTAGTAAGTAAAATGAATTATGCATTTCAAAATGGGTATCAATCGAAATGGCTGTGAAAGGCTTCACATATACTACATGAAGAAGGGTTGCCAACTATTTAAAAAGTCAATTCGGGTAACTAAAATATGTCTCACAATGTCAGACGAAAGAGGTTTAAGAAGGTCTTAGTTTGAAAATATTTTGAGGAGGGTTGAAAAGGGGAAAACCTGAAGATTTAAAAATTGTTTGCTTAGTTTTTGGCCGAGCATTTACTCTAAATTATGAGAAGCTTAAGAAGAGAAGCTTTTGTATGGCAGAAGTTACCTGTAGAGGAAGAAAACAATTTTTTCGATGTTACTCAGCTCAGGGATTTGAGCCTGGATTCTATCGATCGCTTGTGTGCGACTCTAACCAATAAACTACAGCGGCCAACTAACCACTCGGTTGCGGTATACATACACTACTTTATAAAACTGTATGTATGTCTCATTGTTAAAACGTACTTTTTTAAAAGTATTTTTTATATCGGGTTAGTAATATGTAAGCGATTTTAAATGCAGTGTTAAAACAAACAAAAGGTAAACAAAAAAAGCTCAATTTTACTGCTACATGCCATATTAAAAAAACTACGATATATACTACGATATATACCAGTAACTAATACATTTTTGCACAAAGCGTTGTCATACCGATTCAATTCGAAATTTTCCGAGAAGCGTTGCTTTGTAATGGTCGGATCGATTTTGTCAGTCTCCGGATGGATTTGATTTATAAAACGTTTGCGATTGCGCAGTAAGAAGTTTTGCACATTACCATATCGGCAGTATTCCACAATAACCATCAGTTCACCTGAAATGAGATGCCAAGATTTATGTTATTACTATTCCGGCTATACCAAAAAAAAAAAAACAATTTAACTACATACGTTGTGCGATATTCCTTGTGACGGCGCCCAACAAATTAACAACATTCAAATTTGGTCCCAAATGTACCATAATTTTCAATTCCGTGACCAAAGCGCGCATCACCTCATTATCCGCTATGCGTTTCACCATCTTCACAGCCACTACAGTCTCCTTTTCATCAGGTCGTATGCCCTCAGCATGCGCCTTCAAAACCACACCAAAGGCGCCAGCGCCCAATTGTTTGCCCAATTTAAGCTTTTCGCGTGGAAATTCAAAAGCTCGATCATATGGCAATAAATCTGCTTGCTCGTCCAGTGTCAGCGCTGGATTTATATGCTCCACATCACCTTCTTCAAAGTTGGCCAAGCCGGCGGCTTTGTAATCCCGCAGCCGTCTCCGTTCACGCAAAACACGCACACACAAGTAGATAACCAGCGCAATGAGTATGACGAAGAAGAAGAGTAGGCCAAGTATCCAGCCGGTGCGCATGCGTGGTAAGTCTGTGTAGAAATTGAGTTTTTTTTTAATGCTACGCTTTCAAAATTTATGAGTTCCAATACTTATATGAAAAAGTAACTTACTTGTGATTTTAACAGCGGAACTAGCGTCAACAGAGCCCAAACGATTAACGGCCACACATTTATAGATACCTTCATCTTCGGGTTTTATATATTGTATGACTAGCTTGTTACCATCTTCTTCGATGGCTATATTGCTGCCATTGGTGAGTTCTATATCGTCTTTGTACCAGTGCACATTTGCCGCTGGTATAGCCTCCGGTGTACATTCCAATTCTAGGAAGTCGCCAAGTTTGCGCTCCAGTTTTGCATTTTCATCCAAATTGGTGTGTATCATTTTGGGAGGCAGTGGTTCTACGAGTAAATCAAGCGTAATTAGCTATTAATTACTTGCCAAAGGGCTAATCCCTAAATGTATTTGAATTCTTTGAATGAGGAGGTGCATTTTCATTTCCAAGACAAACTCTTAAAGTTCACCAAAGAGTCGAGAAAGTTTACAGATATGTAATATTATCCCATGTTCACGCTATCGTGCTCATCCTTGCTATAGGCCTCGAGTATAACGGGTAATTGACCTTGTATTCCATCCACCTCCCGACGGAATACAGTACACACCCTATCTCAGAATTTGGTTGAAGAACGCCGCATCTCAGATGCCGATTCAAAAACGCCCTTTCTCAGCACAGTTTCAATGTATTTTCATCTGAGAAAAGGCGTTTTTGAACGGAATTCTGAGATAGGGTGTTTTTCCAAAAAATTCTGAAATAGGGTGTTTTTCAATCAAATATTGAAGTGGGGCGTCCTTGAAAAGTTTTCTGAGATAGGGCGTTTTCGAACTGGCTGCTGAGATAGGTCGATCTTCTCCACAGGTGACGAAATACACTGGAAGGTTTGGCTTTGATTGGTCAGGGACGACCTGTGTTAGTGTTTGGCCGAGCTTTACCTCCGATTTGTGGAATCTACCTTGGTGTTGTCACACAAAGGGGAGGGACCTACAGTTTTATGCCAACTCCAAACGGTGATTGTATTTTTAAGAAAAGCTTTTTTGCATGTCCGAAATGCGCTCGAGAGGGGACCGCTAATAGAATTTTTTTCTTTTCATTTATTTTTGATGTTCGTCGGAAACTGGGCTCGATACTATGCCCTGTGGCCCTGCGCAACTCTAACCATTATACTAACTAAAATTATTACGTTTTGTTTAATAAAAAAATAATGTGATAATGTTAAAAAAAAATACAAGGATGTGCAATAGGGCGCGTCAATTTGTATGGAGGACCTTTTCGACTATGCGCGTATGGCACTGTAGGATTCTAAGCAAATTTGGGATGAAATCATGGGTCTAAAATCAGTTTAGAGTTTGCCGAATTGCGAAAATAGATTTATTTTACTTATTATCTGCTTTCGCAATTTAGCAAACTCCAAATTGCTTTATAGAGGCATGGTTTCTTCGGAAACTTTGCTTGGAATTAAAAGTAGAGTTCTCATATGCTATACGCGCATAATAAAAAAAAAATTGACCCGCCCTAATGTGCAAGCATAAGATTGTTTGTAAAAAATTAAATTCAAATTATCTAATTCAGTATTAAATTCCTGAAATTTTTTTATAAGCAGAGCTAAAAAATTGACTTCGCTGTAAACTATCAGAACTGGTACGAGTATATGGGACCTTTCTTCATTTTATATATTTCTAGGTTATTTCCATTTGACTTACCATACACAAAAATACTGATATATTTGCTTTCCTGCTGATCGTAGTTGTTCGCATTTCGTGCACGACACTCATAGCTGCCCTGCGAGCGTTCTTGGATATTATTGATTTTCAACGTCCTTTGATACGAATAGCTGGTTGAGGAGTTGGTAATCACAAAATCTATGTGAAAATAAACAAGGGAAAAGGGGATACATGAATACATGTTTAAGAAGCTCTTACCAATTTTGGCTGGTATTATCAATTGCGAAGCGAATAATCTTGGCAGAGCAAACGGTTTGGCGAATACACCTAAAATTTGCATCAAAAGTGTTCGCGTTGTAAGTATGTAACTTGTACAAGCGAATACTCTAAATGAAAATTTTAGGTGTGCTCGCCAAACCGTTTGCTTCTCAATTGTCAATACCAGCCTTAGTTTTATGTACAGTGGTTTTTTGCAATGCCAACTTACTGTTGCTCTCCTCCACAAGCTCGCCATCCTTATACCAATCCAGATCGTCTGAGAAGTAGTAAGATAATGCGGCACAAGTGAGCGTCACCTCATCGCCGCGCGCAATCTTCTTATTCTCATCAATGCCCACTATGGTCATATTATCACTTATATCGCCGATAAGCACATGACCTTTGCCCTCGCCCATACCTTTTGGGTTGGCTGCCAAGCAGTGGATAATGCCTGGTTTTTCAGGCGTAAAATACAAATCGTGTATGTATTCAATAGCCAACTCGCCTGGTTGTGCATTGCGTGTGGACTAAAGAAAACAAACAAACATAAAATTTTGTATTTAATTTCATACAAAATATAATATTTAACTAAAATTTACACACATTGAAATTTTGCTCTAAACGCTTATCACACGATGGCCATCGCGGCGATATGCTGCACGGTGTAAACACCCAGGATACTATAGCCGTTGGATAGGACAATACCCTGCACTGCAAATGCGCCTCTTCACCAGCTTTTACGTAGACATCTTTCACTGTAACTTTGGGCTTATCTGTGATGCTCACATTGAATTGTAATTCTTTCACGAGCAACTCATTTTTGGCGCGTATCACATACTCGCCACTGTCTTCGAGTTGTGCATTCAAAATTTGCAGCGTGATCGAGGTATCTGTAGTGTTGATCATATACTTTTTCGATGGATGAATTTGTGTCTTATCAGGTTTGTACCAGGTAAGTGTGGGGAATGGATAACCACGGTATTTGACGTTGATCTGTACCTTTTTATTGGCAGAGCTGACAATCTTGTAGTAGCCTGAGGGTTCGCTAATATTTATGTAGCCCTCATCGCGATCTAATGATAATGGTGTAGGGATGAAATGAAATACATATATGTGGAAGGCAAGACATATTTAGTAGTTTACTCACTTAGTACAGTCATTTGATAATTGTTACGCCCAACATTGTTCGAATGATCAGTACAAATGCACTTGTAAAGACCAGAGTCCGAATTCTGTGCGTTCAATATCGTCAACATTGCTAGACCCACTTGATGAGTTGATGTTGAATTAATAAATCTGGGCGTAGTTTTTACCATGCGATGCTGTGAATACGATTTAATCGATATGTAAATGTTTTAGGTGAAGTGCTTGAGGAAGTCAACGATCCTCTGATCTTTGGATACAGTACTGATCGCGATTTTCAACTTTATTTTTGCTTTGGGTTGATCTTTATCTGGACGTTGATTTTGATAATACTATTTATTATTGCAATAATCGTAATTTATATAGAGCTAGATCTGAAATATTTTGATCAAAACCATGGGGTTAAAAATCAAACTTCGAAGAATTATCTTGACCACGGCTTGTAACTAATTACTAAATAATTGCTCTTAAAGCTGGTCTCTAAATTAGTCTTTTTCTTCTTAAAAAGGGCGTAAGTACCTGGTACTCATGGAATTTGATGCACAAAGCCAATGAGCCGAATTAGTCCCAAAATTGCTTTGTCCTATAGTTGCTTTGTAAAGTTGTGAGTTTGTCCGGAAAGGATCTCGAACAAGTCTTGAAACGGTCTCGAAATGGACACTTGCTAGTTCCAAAATAATCCCGAGCTAGACCCGAAATGTTCATAAAATATGTAGCAGTGGAATAGTCTCGAAGAAGTCCTGAAATAGTTGTGAACTATTCCGAAATGGCCCTGAAACAGTCCCAAAATTACTCTGAACTATTCCCAAAATAGTTCCGAACTAGGCTCAAGTTGTCCACAACTAGTCTCGTAATGGACCCGAAATTGTGGTAAACTAGTCACGAAATGCCTCTGAAATAGCTCTGGAATGATCCCGCATTAGTCCTGAATAGGCCCGAAACGGTAGAAAAAGTCGTGAACTTGTCCCGAGATGATATCGAACAAATCTTGAAACGGTCCCGAAATGGTCCCTTATTAGTCCCAAATTAATAACGAACTAGTTCCGAAATTGTCTAAAATAGTCCTGAACTAGCCCCAAAAATATTCCTGAAATAGCTCTGAACAGTTCCCGAAACGGTCTCGCAATGATCCCTAACAAGTCCCGAAATATTCCTGAAATAATCCTAAACACGTCCCGTCTCAAACAAATTCCGCAATGATTCTGAGCAGGCCCCGTAAATATTAGGAACTAGTTCCGAAATGGTCCTAAACTAGATGTAAACTATTCCCGAAATAACAGATTATCGGCTGAGATGAGGAGAGCTAAGATGTTTACTTATCAAAAACTTTCCCCATTGCTTCTCTTCTTTCCGAAGTTATGCCAGTTATTCAAACCAAGTGTGGACAGATCAAAAAAGTAGCCCCTTTAGATAGTAAGTTGGTACTAGTGCAAATTAATTTGCATCACTTCCGTCTCACTCGCCTTCATAAAGTTTACGGACAAGCATATGTAGATACCGCGCAGGCGCATCTGGATGCTAATGTCCGCATACTTTCTATACGTTGAGGAGAAGGACCGCCGAAAGCAGTTCACCAACTTATACGACACGAGGACTGAAACTGGTTATGGACCTAGTAATATCTAATAATGCAATCCGGTCGTAGACTCGGCTACCAGCAGGATTAGTAAATTCTCGGACCACAGCAGGATACTAGGAATACAGAATGGGTAAGATTTTCTAGGATAAAATCCTAAGATATAGACCTAAATGCAGGCGACGTAAGGAAGATTGGGAAAACTATAGGAAAAACATCAATGACGAACAAAGTCGAATAAGGTTCGGAAAGAAAATACTGGAAGAAGTTCTGCGAAACATTGAAATCAACAAAATGTCACTTAGATTTTCTGAAGTTTTCCAATAACACTTGGATGGCTCCCACTTTGCTGATTATCTGGTTATCCATTTACTATGTGGTTATATTTTTATTTTGCTTCCAAACAGAAACAAACTGAAGAATAACAATCTTTAACCAGTTAACCTATTAACCCGGAATATGTGATCAAACCAATAATTTTTGTTTAAAATTAGGAAACTATTACAATTAATTTATATTTATCTTTGGTTCTCACCTCTTTAACTCCAGCTGGTGTTTTCCATTGTGTTGTGTAGGAAACATCGAAGGCGATTTTCACATAACAATTTAATGTGAAATTTTCGCCAACATTGACATGTCCACGAGAATTGGAGGTTATGACCGGTTTCTCGATATATTTCGTGCTCGCTAAGAATCCAATTTGTGTTCGTTTTTTTGTTTTTGTTGAATTTCATAAAAAATATTGATATGTGAGTAAATCTTTACTTGATTAAAGGTTGTTAACAACTAAAAGCCAACATTACTTTGGGATCATACATAGAACAGAAAAGAATAAGGAACACGAATACAATACATAAAAAGAGCAATACAAAATATTTACACATGTACAAAAACCATGCAAAACGTAATTTATACAGAAAATTTACAAAAATAAAAATTAATAAAAGCTTTGTGAAAGCTTTGAAGATATGAATATATGATATGTATTAATATGTGTATGTATGTACATAAACTCATAGTATTTCTTAAAAAAGCTTCTAGGGTAATTAGTTTTTGATAAAAATCGTGAAAAAGCTTCCACATGAAAATATGTTAAATTAATGTAATGAAAAAGTGAAACAATGTGATATAGATTTTTAAATGGGTTGAATGAAAATTAACATACAAGTACATAAATGCACGTATGTATGTAAAATTACCATAGCCCACTTAAGCTTTCAATTTAGAGTTTGTGCGTAATGTCTTCATCAAAGGTCTCTTGTACGTAGAATTCTATAGTGTAGATCTAAAAAGTTTCTATTATTTTTATACTACAATACATTTTAGGAAAGTAGCAATAGTTCAAAAAAAGCTACCTTGCGCATAAGCTTTCAACTTAAAAGCTTTTTTGAAGCAACGCTTTTTCATAATAAAAACTATGCGTAATTATATTTACCTAGCTCTGCCCAGTAAGCGAATTAAGCTTTTTTAGGTTTTCTACTTTAAAGCTTCCGGCGGCCATTTGTATTTAATGCAGTTGTCTACTTTAAAAAGTTTAAAGCAGCTGTAATAAACTCGTAGAGTCATACAACGGAATTATTGGTAATAAGTAGCATAGACAATTTTTAAAAAAAGCTGATAACATAGTCAATTCAAATAGAAAATGTATAATAAGTTTAAGAAGCCACTTAAAACTACAAAAGCGTTGCAAGTAGACAAGGTGGTCCCCATAACCAATTTTTAGTATCTCAATTTACCTCTCATGTGAAGCTTTTATAAAGTAGAAGTGCACTCGATGGGTGTAAATTTTCTATAGATCGGCGAGCACAATTAGAGTAAACTAATTTCCAAATCCATAACCTCTCACAATAACCTGATAGATTTTTTAATAATATCTCCTAAGAGCAGTGCGCTTAGACCACCCGAGATGAGCAAACAAAGTGTTCACCCTGAGAGCGGTCATAGACAATCTACAGAAAGTTTTGAAAAGCATCTCTGCAGAAAATGTTTTGGTCATAACTGGCTTAGACTCAGGTAGGGGCATCTATCTTTTTTCTATTTTCCCTTTCCATTTGTTATTCTTTTTTCTAAGAATAACACAAGGAGAGTCAACGTGTTTCTCCACTGGCAGCCATAGCAACCTAGCCTAAATAGCTAAAGGAATTGAATTCATTGATAGCTGCAATTTTTATTGAAGCTTAAAAGAAAAAGTGGTCATACATCTCCGAAGAATTTTAGATCAATCAGCATCCCTTCATGAGATATTAATTTACCAGTATATAAGAGATAGGATTTCTCGAAAGCGATTAAGTGTCAGCATGCCTACCTAAATGGTCGATTAGTGAAATCTGGATTGCCTAAAATTGTCAAAGGCATAGAGAAGTTTTTAATAAGAAGAACTTTGTAGCTGGTGCCTTCCACGATATAAAACAAGCTATTAATAACGTGATACCCAGGGCACAGAATTAACCTAGCGGAAACGCCATGCTCCGGTGTACTATCGATTAGGAGGGTTAACATCTACTTCTTCCATAGCCAGGCTGCAATCAGAATTCTAGGTTCACTTGTAATACGATCGAAACTGATCAGGGACTACCAGACTTCTCTCTCGATCGCACTTTCATATCCAGCTTATTTGGGTCCCAGAACACACTAAGATTGCAGGAAACTGCATGACAAATGAATTAGCTAGGCAGGGTACCCTCGAGGTCATTTTTCTGCACAGGGAGAGAATAGAATTTCCTGTCAGACTACTCATGGACAGATCGGCTTTTACTCGTAGTAGACTCAGTGAGCGCTAGGCGAGGATACCGACAAGCAAAGTTGCAAAGCTCTTCTGACCGGTGGTCGACAAGATAATACCAGATGGTCCTTGTCGAACCAAAGTTTTCGAATGAATAATGTTTCGCGTATTAAATGGTATTTTAAATGGCATTTATGAGAACATTGAAAACTACGAGTATTATGGCAAAAATTATAGCAAAACTCAGATTGAAATCAAACGAGAAAAAAATTACAAAACTTATTAGAGCGCATGCGCTTATAAAATGGAATAACAAAAAAGTGTGCGTCTAACGACAATGGAATTAGGAGGGTTTGAAAATTCTATTTGGACATTAGAAGCTTTGAAAATAAAGTGCAAATTTCGCCATAAACTTTTAAACTTACAACGCTGTGTACCACGAAAGCGTGAACTATGCCATCTTGTAGTTGGGGCAGCGCGTTGCAAAAAGGATCGCTTCGTTGCGCGCACGTGTGTGACGAACGGTGAAACAGTCGTCGTGGAAGTCGTGCTATATTCAAAACTAACTTTTTCAGTGTCAGCGTAAGCGTCTGTAGCTACTTTATATGTTTTGCGATAGTCAGTTGTAGTGGTCACGTGCGTCCTGGCATAACCTTCACCATTATTAGTAACACCAACAACATCCTCAGCTAGTATGTTAACGCTATTATCATCCACAATATTGCCATCACCGGGATTAGGGAGACGATCAACAGCAATACCAATACCAACACCAACATTAATATCCACATTTTCATCCACATCCGATGCTACAACTAAGTGATTTGAGAGTTTATGAAAATTATGCGTTGCTCTCAGATTAACAACATCAAAAATGCGATTAGTAACAGGCACAATTTTGTTAGTTACTGTACTTGTTGCTGTTTTCGTGCTTCGGCTGGGTCTTGGTGGGGGAATGCTCTTAGTTTTTGGGATTATGGTTCGAATGGAATTGAGTTTTGACGCGATTATTGTGCTAGCTAGAGTAGTAGCCTCCACCGATGTTATATCCGATGCTTCAGATTGTTGAGATTTTATATACATTCATATCGGTGTTGTTTTTATGGGTGAATTTGTTTTTTATTTTTTATTTTTAAAGTTGTTTTTTTTTTGTTGTTTTGATTAGTATATGCAAAAACCATCGAAATAAGAGAAAGGTAAAAATGGTGTTTCCGGGAGAAAAGAAAAAAATTAAGTATTTAAAGATGTACGCAAATTTGTATGTGCTTGATTTTTGTCTAAGACTAAAATAGATTTTTCGAAATTTCTCTAAATTAATCTATACCAACACCATTTTTTAAAATAATATTTAAACTACGAAGAAATCTGAAGTTTAAAATTGTATTTAAGTCATAAATATACTATAGTTTATCTAGAAAAATTTATATTCACTATCTCTATAAAATAGGGAGTTCACAAGTCGTGCTATTTGTCATATTTGCTCTTTTATACTATTTTTTTAGAACAGTTTTAAAAGTGTTGTTTTTGCTTTACAAGTAAAATTGTTGTATTACAATACAACTTTGAAAAATATGTTTACTTTGCTATTTGTGAGTGCTATTGGATCAGACATTTCTATTTATTTACATTTTTCCTTGTCTGAGTACAATAAAATATTCAAATTTTAAATAAAAAAATGGAGTCATCTCATGGCAATGGAGTAGTTATCTTTAATTTATAACATATTTAACTTATTAAAGATCTTTTTTAATTCAGTGCAAAACTAAGCGTGTTCGGGGAAAACCAAACCATATGTGGACAGTGTCGGAAGAGAAGTCCCTAATTGATTTTCTTTTAGAAAACCGCCTATTTGAGGTTTTTTCCTTAAACACATATGTATAAATATAATTTGGAAATATAAGTACATATTTGCAGAAGCCGTCCGCCCAGGATTTTTATACGCGTTTCTGTGTAGAAAAAAACTAGAAATTCAGTGGAAGCTGGTGCGTTCTAAAGTGCGTAATATGAAAACGAATTACAAGAAAGCGAAAGATTGGGAAGGTTCGACAGGGGCAGGTAGCATGGATGGATGATTTGCCAACAACACAAGCATATTCAACCTAAAAGTTTCATCGATCTCTTCCTCCTCATCTTCATCGCCTAACAAAAATGCACCAAATAAATTTAAAAAACTCATAAATGACTTATTTGACGACTCACTTCCTTCCATCATTGCGTCCTGCGCGTACTTCTCGCAAATCGCAGCCATTAATTTGCTTTTCTCGCTTCTTCTGGGCATTATAAACTTTCTAAAGCTGTTTTAATTATTTTGATTTTGTCAAATATAATTGTTAAAATATTGTACAATAGCACACGAAAAAGTATGGGATGCTCATAAGTTTCATTTTACAACTGTTCTAAAAAAATAGTACAAAAGAGCAAATATGACAAATAGCACGACTTGTGAACTCCCTAAAGGCGCTGGCCCAATGCAGGCTTGCTTTGCGCGCCTTGCTGACTTCAATTTGCTTTGATTTACTTTGAAAACTTGCTTGGCCGAATGGAGGCTTGGAACTCTGTCAAAATAACCAGCTGTCTGGTTAAAAAGCCAATGTCTGTTCCCTTAACGTTAATAATTATTTTCTAGAAAACTAAAAAAATGTATCAAAAAGTTTCAGATGTATTTATAAATTATTGCGAAATAATGTTTGTGTTTAAAAGAAATGATAATAATGATACATGCATATCTATATCAACATTTACTAAAAAAACTATAACTTAAAAAAGCGATTTACTTAGAGAAAAGAGCTATAAGAAATTTTTTCCTCTCGTGTGAACTTTGTAAAAGTGGGCTTTGCAACTTTTTACTATAAGATAACGATATGTTAAATATAAATATGGAAACAATGAATCATTTTTATTTCATTTCGAATTACCTGCATTTTCTGTGACCTTTTTAAATTAAGTAAGCAAATTTTTGTTTGAATTTATATATTTTGAAAGGAACATACCTCTTTGTCAAAAGCTTACAAAACGCTTTCAAATAAAACATTTGCCTATTTCAAACTTTGAGGCGCTTAAAGCAAGTGAAGAAAGGCTGCCATTTGGCCAGCCTTTATACGTTTTAGTATATTCCAAATAATTTTTGACACTTCTCGCAGCGAAGCAAGCAAAGTAAGCCTGCATTGGGTCAGTACCTTAAATATAACAAAATTAAAAATCAATTTAAAAATTAAAAGAATATCTCAATCACCTTTAACCACAATAAAAAAAAAAAAAATTATCCTTCGTCCCATCTGCCAATTTTAGTAAAAATTTTCAAACATTGCATGAAAATTTAAGCTATTCAATAACATTTCCTTTTTTAGAAATAAAAGTAACAGTATTACATAAGAAAGAGATAAGGTACATAAGTATTTAGATAGGTACAAGAGACACAGAAAACAATCACAAATGTGGGGTGCAAAACTCACGATTAATAGGTTCGTTACCAACAAAATGGATCTCAAAAGTTTGTTCCTGCTCTTCATTATCTAGAGACGGCACTTTCGGGCGGCACATATAGCTGCCGCTATCGGTAATGCCGCGTATTTCGACGACGAAACCGCGTTGTGGATCATAACGGCCGGTACTCTCACTGGAAAATGTCTAAATAAGCAATAAATGAATGTTTTTTTTTGTGTTGAATTTGAAAAAGTCTAAAAAAAATACTTAAAAATTATTATCAAGAGCGAGCGGTAAGCGTGTGAAGAGCGTAGTAGTGGTGACAGCATGATACAATAATTTTTAGAAGGTAGTTTCACTTCTTCTTCTTATCCGCCATATTAGCTATCTGACAGAAAACGTGTTTCGTATTTTTTGTTGTACCAACTTTTTCAAAAAAAAAATCCACCTTTTGACGTTGGAAAAATAAATAATAATTTTCGAATATTTTTAAATATTTGTCTTCATAGAAAGTTAACTGCTGCTTTCGTGGATATTGCAACACACGGAATAGGTGTAATGATACAGCTATAAGAGCCACCGCATACCACAGAGTTTATCGGCCACCTATTTAAATAATAGGGCTCGCTTGAAATATGTACATGAAGATGTATGGAGGTGCGCACACTACACGAGCTTAATCGCTCCTACCAATAAGTTGTGGTGCAATGGAAAGACTAGCGAGCCCATCTAAATCGGCGGCCGATAAAGTCCGTGGTGTGCGATGGATCTAATCCATTATAAACAAGAAATATTGCCGTTATATTTTAATTTTTATGGGGGAATGTTTCCATTATGGCCGTTCGTTAAAGGTGCGGTGGGCGAAGGGGAAGTGGGCGTGGCACCTCCAACCGACCTTTTTGGAGAGGGCATGAACCGCCATTGACAAAAATGCAACCCCCGACCACCTAGGCCCCCTATGGTTCCCTACGGACCCCTTAGAAAAATGGACAAAAATCGCAATTTTTACTTGCGTCCACAGTATTTTTGTGGATAATTCCTTTCTGCGTAGGCGGCCTTCGGCCGCGCTTAGGGATTATAACCCTTATTATGTAGAATTCTCCTTTCTGTGTGACCTAACTGGGGCAACCGCCCCAGTGATGTAAACTTGGGAAAGGATGAGGTAACTAGAATTCCCTTTCTGTGTGGTAAACCTGGGGCTGCCGCCCCAGTGATGTCTATTTTGGTTACTGGGTGTTTTATAAAAATGTCTTGTATATAAAAATGTGTATATAAAAATGTATTGTGCAAATGAATATTTAACATATTTCAAGCGAATAAACGCAAATGAAAATTGTGCTTTTTGGCAATTATTCTAAGGGGTTTCTAGGGAACCATAGGGGACCTAGGTGGTCGGGGTTGCATTTTTGTCAATGGTGGTTCATTCCCTCTCCAAAAAGGTGGGTTAGAGGTGCCACGCCCACTTACCATTCGCCCACCGCCCCTTTAACGAACGGCCATAAAGGAAAGCCAACCCTTTTTATGATTTTTATTCATGTGATTAGCAGTGGCAAAAATGTATGTATTAAATAAGGATATTTATATTTAAAATTAAGTGATCAGTTATGAAACATATAAATCTTTACATGTTCTGTTAAAAAATATCTAAAATAACAAGCGAAAATCCCCAAGTTCTATATCGTAGCAGTGGCCACATTGCGTGTTTGTCACAGACACGGTCGGTTTATATCAAAAAATTTGAACTGAAACTACCTTCTAAAAATTATTGTATCATGGGTGACAGTGTGTTTTATGCTTGTGTAAATGCATATAAATATACCACCACGATATTGGCTTAAGTTAAAAGTGAAGCGAGAAATATAAATTGCCTTCTAATGTTAGAGGCCACCTTAAAATTTCCCTGCCTAAGTTGATGTTTTAGATATATGTATATTTGTTTTAATTTGAACATAATCAAATTGTTATTTGTAAGTAGAATATCGGTCAAATTTTGGTGCTATCATGTCGGTGTATGCTAACTAATGCTTTGTTCAGATAGCCAGCTAAATTGAGCAATTAAGAAATTATAGTTATTTAATTGTCAATGAAACACAATTTGTCAATTTATAATTTAGTTAAAAAAAAGAGACTAATGCTTTCATTTATAATTGGTGTAAGCTAAAATCGATTAGCTAAATCGACCTGAATGAATTTAAAACTAAATTTACAAAATTTGGTTGGCTATTTAAATATCGTTTAGGGGTAAGCATTTTCTCTCAAAATTGATGTAATATACAAATTGTGCGTTTCTTAAATTAAATAAATAATAAATATCTACTGGTGATTTTTGGGAGAATAAAATAAACGAATGTACGAGTTACATGTACTGGCTATATTCAAAATTTACTCCTTACAAGTTGCTTTATAATAAACTAGCAATTACCCGGCGTGCTTCGCTGCGCCTTAAATGTATTTTTGTGTTGTATAGTAGGGAGATTTCAAATTATATAAATATACGTTATTTGAATATTGAATTAATACACTTTTGAGGAAAGGGTGCGATAGTAGACTCCAGTTATAAGATTATAAATTAAATTTCCAAGAGAAAGTCGGTTCTTTACATATTTTCTAATTACCTTCGAAAATATATTA
>NW_023458560.1:67431196-67441461 GCF_013731165.1 Rhagoletis pomonella
TTGCAACAATTCTTTACCAAGAAATACGTTTATGACAAAATTTTGGAAAATGGGCGTAGCACCGCCCACTTGTGATCACATATATGTATCTCGCTAACCGTTCTAGCAATTTGTACCAAGCTCGGTATGGTTATTGTGCTTGCCACATAAAAGCAAACCATTGAAAATTGTTGAAATCGGACTAAAATTGAGGCCGCTTTTCATATAACGGTAAATTTCAGAAATGCTTGAAAATTCAATATTTCGAAATTTAAGGACGCTAATTTACTTAAAATGTATACACCCCGGCTTATCATGTAGCGGTAGCTTTCGGAAAGGTGGAAAACATATATTTAATACTTGCGCCGGGTATTTAATGTTCGGCTCCGCCCGAACTTAGACTTTCTTACTTGTTATGGTTAATCTTGATGAAAGTTACATGTATCGTCGAGGACATGGTTACGTGCAGAATTTTAAATTAATTAATATTCTTCTCCATATAAAATGTACGAGTATGGCTTTATTAAATGTAAACTTATGCGAAAACCTAAATATTTCGTCAACCAAGGGTTAATTTTGGTGGCGTCGTGGCAATTCGCAGAAATTTAATAATTTGTCTACGTTTGGGGGATGGCGAGGGGAAGACGAAAGCAGAACAATCGTACATATTTATGCACATATTTACATTTATAAATGCACACATATTTATGCGTTTGTCTTCTTGGACGAATGAAAAATTTCATATATGTAGTGATTTAGAGATAGCCGTTTCAGTAATGTACCGTGGCGTGTACGCTAGAGGCGATGCTACTTTTTGGCGTCTCGCCGTTTGTCTTGGTTCAAATCCCGGACGGACCAAGTAATAAATTATTTTTTTTTTTAATTGTCATATCCATATTCGATTTTAAATTTTACTATTAGCTTTGTTTAAAATAATATAAATGGATATGTAGGTACAAACGCATGCATAATTTCACATAATCGCTCAAATTTGCCAAAAGTTACTGAAAGCTTTATTGTAAATGTTTTCACTAAAATATTAGTTATTGGAATTAAAATTTTATGCGAATCCAATTTTTATTCCCATTTTTAGAAAGCGCAAGTATGTATATGTTCGTGCCACAAAAATTATTTCATAAGTAGTTAATTTTAAACACAAATATGTATGTACACTGGCAAAGTGAGTGCATCCTGTTTTTTGTTTAATATTTGCAATGTTTTTAAGTTAAACTTTTATGTTATTTTCGCCGGGAATTGCGGTTTTATGCATATAGCAAGTGCAATTTGTAAAAAATAGCGCTAATTTTTTTTATTTGTTTGCAAAAGTGCAAAAAGCCGTCAGCAATAAATAATCATTAAAAATCAACCGGACTTTTTAGCCGCTTAAAACTTGATCTTGTTCCACTAGAATTAAAAAACCGATCTATCTGCGTACTCAAAATTTTCCTAAAAACTCAAATTAAACAGGTCAAAATTTAGACGAGAATTCGTTGAATTTTTCTATGTTCTGTGTAAAGTTTGAAAGTTTGACTTGTATAGTTTTGATTAAAGCATGAACCACATTTTTATAAAAAGATAATAAAAAAAATTAATTGAAAAACATTGCAAATATTAAGCAAAAAACCCCATGCACTCACTTTTGATTGCCAGTATATGTATGCATGTACATATGTGTGTAAACTTTATGCCAAACTATCATTATTTTAAATTGTATTTGCATCTTCATAAAAGGAGAACAAGATAAAAAATTTAACAAAAATTACAAATTAATGAAAATTATGTGAAGATTTACCATATTTTCGTTTATTTGCTCACAAAGAACATCATATTTCATGTTGCTCAACATTGTATTATGTTATCAACATTAAATTCAACAGAATTTTTACATTCCGACTTGAACTTTTCTAACACTGTTAATTTTTCGTCCGCGAATAGTTTCCACTTTCAGTTTGCACCTTCTCTATCTATCTAAGTTCTCTGCTCATACACATCTCTTTTGCCTTTGTGAGCTCGTGTTTGATCGGCACTGATGTACAGATTTTTCGCGTAGCTATGCGCTGTATTTGGCAACCAAATAGGCTTATGATTGTACGTCTCTGTAATTTTTTGTAACTTTACACCCAAAAAAAGGGTGCTTATCTTCCAAGAATAAAAAATATAAGTATGCCACTCTGCGTCTTTTTACAAATGCTTCGTTTAAAAAAAAAAAAATTAAAATCGGTTCAGTACTTTGAGAAATAAGTCGTTACAAACGTACTCCATATAATCAATTTTATTTAATAGTATAGATATAGATATGTACATATACATGTATTTACAAAAATATTCAGAGTCAGATTTTATGGAAAGGAATATGTTTAAATATTTATTTAACTACATTTTACTTTCAAAATAGTATACATAGTATGTATGTATAAGTATATTATACATGTTTATATTTATAAATACTTTAATTGTAGTTAGTAAGTTATGCATTTTTGTTTTTAATGTGTATGAGGTTACCTTTACAATTATGTATGCACTCCACCTTCGTTTTTTTTTTTCAAAGTTGATACCCTGACTTATTCGTGTATAAAGGATTTTATAGTGAAAGCATTTTTAGGGGCCGGAAAGGTGTTCCGAAAGAGCCCTAAAACCAAATTTTGTTTGAACGGAGAATTTATTATGCTCCATACTAGAAATGGGCACGGGATTAAAAATTTAATCCCGATCGCGCCCATCCCGAAATTCAGTTTTTAAGTCCCGAACCCGCCCATCCCGACATTTTTCAGAATTGTACCGCGGGTCCCGTGGGTCCCGATATCTATCTCTAAAGCAGGCTACAAACGGACAACAAATTGAAACGATCGGTTGAGATTTCAACGTGGCTTGCAAACCGATCGAAGGTTGACAAAAATGTTCATGTCTTTCAATTAATTTTAAATAATAAAAATAATAATGAAAGATCTGGCATCTTCCGATTATTTTGTTTTGCTTTGCTGTTCGTTTTCGTCTCAATAGAACATTAAGGGCCAATTTTTCAGTGCACGGCCGTGGTTTAAACTCAGTTTAAATGCCCGATCTGGCTGGTTTAAACTAAGATCAGCCAATCAAATGTCAGCCAGCTGCTCAATTTAAACTCAGTTTACTTAATCTAGGTTTAAACTGGCACTGAAAAACTGGCCCTAAAAGTGCATATTTCAAACATCGTTTTTAAGAAAGATTTTGTGAATTTGCGGGGGTCGCGGTTTTATCGGGAGTGTTGGGAAAGGATTTTGGTCCATCCCGCCCGCCATAATTTTACAGATCTTCCCGATACTGCCCATCCAGATGAATTTGAAATCAGTACCGTGGGTCTCGCGGCTCCCGCTATCCCGCGCCCATCTCTACTCCATACTACCCACAGTGATTGTTACCTTTGCTTGAGCTATGCGGCTTCTAAAAACCTGGAACACCTAATCTAAAATCGGCTGCATTTTGCTTTACATATCCCCTAAATTAAATTACATGTACATACATAGATTGCCATTAAAAAACTTCCTAGAAATCTGTTTATTTATATGCAAAAGGTATGTTAATTTGAGAAATTTTCTCATATAAATCCTTATATGTATTTCGTGACAGAACGTTATGTAAAATAAATAAAAATGTCCATAGTATAGGAGAAAGATCGTTCTTTAAAATAAGCCTGGCTTTGAGTGTGAACAACAATTTTTAAAACCACTTAGAAATTACATCATACTCGATATAGGGCACCTCGTGTACCTAGCATTGTGTAATTTTTAAGTTGTTTTCAAAACTCTAGTTCACATTCAAAGCCAGGCTCATTTTAAAGAACACCGGCCCACTCCTTGTAAAATGGATGAAAAGGTTGTTTATTGGAATTGGATTAGTCCTGTTATCGACTTCGGGTTACGACCGGAAGTGGGTTAAACTGATCGGAAGTCCATATTTTTAATCGGAAGTCCATTTCAGAGAAAAGTTTCCGACAAAACTTGTGTAATTTTTCCGCAGAATCCGAGTTTGTGGTAAAAACTTGCATGTGCCATTTAAAAAAATCAGTCGAAATCGGAAGTCGGTAAAGCGACCAAAAGATTGCCTTATATTTAAATTTAATTGTACTAATATTGTTGTCCATTGAAAGGCATTTTTTTTTAAGTTAATGCGCCGTTTTTAGAGCGAACATAAAAATCAACATTATGGATTTTCAACGCCTTTCGGATTTCAGGTGGTTTTTGCAAAAATTTGCGTATATCGGGGTTTGAATATATGAGTATATACATATAGTAGGGTTGCCACTTTTAAAAAAGTTATGATTGACTTCAATTAAGGCAATTAGGTAATTAAAAAAATGTATCACAATATGAGTGTCAGACGAAAGAAGTTCGAATTAAATTAAATTATTTAAAAGTTATATGGAATATTAAAATATCGATGTCAAACGAAAGAGCGTTAAGAATCTATAGTTTGAAAATTTAGAATTTTTTGTGGTGTTTGGAGAGGGTTGTCACCTGTTTAGATTGAATTTATTTTATAAGTGAAATAAATTATTAAAAGAAATATTTCAATATTGGTTGAAAAAAGTAATTACTTTTACGATGCAGTTTGAATTTTTTTGATACAAACACGATTTACGCAGTTTTTAAAAATTTTTCCAATTGTGTGTATTTTTTTTTTACTACAAATTTTGACGTCATACGGGTTCACTAGATGGTCCTATTTTTTTTTTTTAAGTAGATACAGATTTAATATCTACTTTCAGAGTATTTTTACATATTATGGACTAATATTTATTTATCGAATGCATATTATGGATTACTACCGTTTGAATATTTATACAAAACGGATACATTACTAATATTAAACAACTGGAAGGATAAATATATTGTAAATGAATACATATTTGAGAGCACTCAGATATATCTGTACATATGACTTGTAATCTACTAGTATTTATGCATATATGTACATGTGTACTATAAATCCTATATATCTACTAAAAATATGTATGTACATGGAATTAAAAATTCGAATATAACATACGTCTCTTGATAACAAAAAAATCATGTGAACTGTTCGTGGTCCCATTTCGGCTAAAACATTCCAAATCAGTTATATTTTCCAGATTGCGTATGATAAAGCCAATTCTTGGCTCAAACTCTATCGAATCATACACATTACCAGGTGGAAAACTTGTCAGCTGGGGCACCGATTTTGAGGAACATAAAACCTTTGCCTCACCATTATCCTAAAGGCAATAATAATAATAAGTGAAAAACAATAAAAAAAAAAAATTATGTAGAAACCATAACCATGAAAGTGTGAAAAAGATATGTGTATAAGTACTATGTTTGTGCTTATACTAATAAAACCAAGAATAATTAGTTAAGTGAAAAAAGAAACTTTCAACTAATTAGCAAGTGAAAAGCTTGATATGTTAAACGAGCTTGAAAGCAATATTGAAAGTGTTTTAGGAAAACTTACCTCGCCATGTGATGTGGTTAGAAGCACTTCTATATTCGGCATAGTCGGCTTACAAGGTATCACTGTATCTTGATACTGATAAGCGGTTATAATAGGAAATTCCGTTAACGCCAACAAATTCGCTGGATCTGGAAAAATACAAAAAATCGGAATGTTATATTTGCTTGGTATTAACAAACGAAGTACACATTCTCTACTTACCGTTGACGTACACGTAAATGGAGGATGCCTTATTGTTATTCACCAATTCGACCACCTCTTCATCCAGCATTTCGTCGAGACTCTTGCTAACGCTCGATTCTTTTATGCAATAGTAACTGCCCACATTTAGATATGATATCTCCAATAGGTAGAGCATACTGCCAAATGATCGTTGCGGATCGCCGGTATCAAATGTTTTCACCTCGTGTGCCGGCGTATTAAGCGTAACTTTCCAGAGCAATGGTTCATTGGCCTCACAACGTATCGTATAATTTGTATTCATTTCGAGCGTTACATATTCCATTAGCGGTGTAATTAACGGTGCACCATATTCGACGGCATAATTACGCCTGAAGTTATCGTCGCCGTCAGCATTGGCAGGTGTTGGATGTGGCGCTGAAAAGAATTCGATATTTTATTAATAACAAATGCTAATTATTTAAACAGAAAATAGCAAAGGTAATATATATATATATATATATATATATATATATATGTATATATACTATATTTGGTTCAATTTCTCAAACAGCAACTCAAATCTTAACGGTAGAAGTTTTAATTTATATTTCGCATTTTTCCTACTTTTAGTCAATGAAATTCTTTGACTAAATAAATTGCGGCGCCTCAAATGATCCAAGTGGTTGGACGCATGCATTCCACTACATTGAAAATGAAATAAATTTTAATAAAATCACTTGAAAGCTACAAAAAGGCTGACAGACAACGAAAATCGGATGCTCACAATTAAGTTCTGTCGCCAGTGGCGCCAAAGTCCAATATTCTATTTGCTTACAAAGAATTTATCACTTGTTGGGTGAGAAGAAGACGTAGGACGTAGCACTCAATTAAATTCGGTTGCCATACCACGTGCGAAGCAATGAACCGAAGCAGTGTTGCCGTTTTGGTAGGCTTCTACCAAATTTTGTAGAATACTTTTCAAAATTTTTAATTTTGGAAGATTGATAGATTCGTTTTTAATTTGGTAGATTCTACATGATTTTTTGGACTTCATTCATTTCCACGAAATCTTAATTTCTGGGTGCTGGGGCTTCCCCTTTTTTTCTAAAACCAGGTTTCGAGTTATTCGAAAAATGGAAAATGGCCATTTGAAAAACCCGGCTTCCATTTTCAAATAAAGAAAAAACCGGATAAACCGGTTTTATTCTACATATTTTGAGAACATTTACACTTACTGTTAGTAAGAAATCACGATAAAAATTAAAATATGATTGCTAAAAATAAGTATAGCTTTAATTTAAAAACCAGTAAGGCAAAATAAGTTCGACGTATTTTGGATTATAAGTAAAACAGCAAAAATAGTAAAAAATTCACACTTAGCACCGATCATACTTAACTTCCCTTAGTCGGGAAAAACTCGAGCATGTAAAACCGACTGTGTCGGAAATGAGAATACAGCATCCGCTGAACCAGACCGACTAGACAAATATCTTTAATCAGCAAATTCGTCAATTCTACACAGAGTTTAGTAAACTGCTATAACAAAAAAAAAAAAGTGATAGGCTCTCGTTCGGTTTTCCTTTTATTTTTTAAGTATTTTTCTGCAGTGGAAAAATTTCCAATATTCAGATATAAAATTCATAAAAATGGTCTTTGCCGTACTATTCTCAATAACACAAATATTTAGAATTTTAATATTCTGATATATAAATAAACCAGGTGAAAACCCGGATTATTCGATTGTAAAAATTCTGTTTACTCAGGATTCAAAAAACCAGGATTTCAAAAAAACACATAAAAATATTTTTAAAAAACCGATTGAAACCGGTTTGGAAAAACCTAGTCAATGACCCTAAACACCCCCTTTTTCTGTTAATCAGTTCTGGTCGGTTTTTCGATTGGTCCACATTACTTTTCAAGGTAGCAGTTGGTATCATTTTTGGCCAGGAGCAGCGCTTCCTCAAAAAACGAGCTCTCGCTTCTAGTCAAACCGGGTGCGTTATAGCCCAATGCCTAAATATGTAAGTTGGAAAAAGCCTTTTCTAAGTTCACAATCTGATTTATAATAATTTCAGGCAGAAATAATTTTCCCGAATAGTTCGCGAGAATCTAAATCCGCTGAGAGAAAGCGGGATGATTCAGAATTGGGCTGATTGTTAATCTTGCTTTTGCCACCATTTATGAAACTTTTGGTAGAACTCTGATAGATTTTGTGTGACCATTTTGGTAGAAAAATATTTTTGATGCGGCAACACTGAACTGAAGTAGAACTTCTACTGTAGAAGTGATACACGAACATAAACAATCTGAGGACTTCTTAATTCATTGACATTTACTTAGCAGGTAGGCTAAATAAAACTAATCCTAAAATCAATTGCTACGTGTACATAGCTACATCTGCTACAGGTTACATATCGTCCATTCTACTATTTTCATGTTCTTTTAATTTGTTTTAAATGGACATGGTTTACGAATAAATCACAGCATATTATTGCTTGTCAAAGTGTTCAGTTCTTCGTCTCTCTGTGCATCGCTGCTAAAATCTTTACACCTAAACGTCTTGCAAAGGCGGGGCAGAAGCATAAAAAATGTTCCACCGTCTCATCCTCTACAAGGCGCTAAGTTCAATTGGGGTTATCATGTATACCGCGCACAGTCAAGTGTTTGTGTCACGACAAATGGCCAGTCAGCAATAGCACAAGTTGTCTGCAATCCCATCTGTTCAATGACAGCACACACCTATTTAGCTAAACCTTCTAAGGTTGAGATCAACATGAGTTTTGCTTTTGTGCATGCTGCAGGCCATCGAAGCCTTTCATCAATCACCCAGGTCCTGACGGCAGCTTCGATGGCCGACGATAACTCTCTCATATCTGGACTTAGTTCTTTTTTTTTGGATTTCCACCTACATTAATATTCAGAGGAACTAAAGGAATGTAACATGCAGCAATTTAAGGTTAGAACTTAGACTAAGGCTAATAGCCTATTTCCACCAAAGGCTTAACTGCAGTTAAGAGCTCAGAAAAGTTCAAGTAATTCCAACATGGGGTGATCGGAAAGGTTTTTTTCGTAAGTACTGCTTTTTTCCTTTCGTTAGCTTCCTCTTAATAGGTGGAATCATCCCCTTCGTTTTTCATACGGCATAAACTGCAGTTAAGGCTTGGTGCAAATCAATTATAAGACAAGTGCAAAAGTACCAAGATTACGAATAGCACTAAGACGACGATGAATACGAAGTCATGAAGGCGATAACGATAACGATCACGAAGATGAAAACGAAGATTAAGCGGACGAAGGCAAAGGCAAATACGATGATGAATACGAAGTACGACGAAGAATACGAACATGAAGAGGATGAAAAAGAAGAAGGCGGAGCGCGATTGCGAAGACGAATATAAGGACTAAGGCTAAAGCTAAGAAGAAGACTATGATGAAGAGGGATGATTGGAAAAGAGCACGAATACGAAATCAAATACGAAGGCGATTACGATGTCGAATAGTAAGACGAAACAATACTGAGTGCTGTTTTATGCACACGTTGTTTTTTGTTAGCTCCGACAAGAATAAAACTACGACGAATACGTATACTTATAATAGAACTTAAGCAAGCTAATATTAAGAATAATAGAAATTGTCTGAAGTATGAGAAGAATTGGAAATGAATCGAACGAGGTTTCACCTCCGAAATGTGTTGCCCAGGCGCAATCTTTTCCAACTATGAACTTCACGTAATAGAAACTGGCATGCGATCTCCTACAATCGCGCGGTCATATTCCGCGAATTCAATGAGCAATGATTAATCCTTGCACTCTTATTTGAATATCTCAGCTTCGACGGCTTTCATGTTCTTAGGGAAACTCTAACGGACAGCGGCTTCGCCGTATCATATTTTTCGGGAGACAATTAAAGTATTCTCTAGATGAAAGTAGAAATTTAGCTATACCTTTCGGAGGGACATTGCTGTCTATCTCTCTTCAAGGCGCGACGGGGAGTTGGTATGCAATATTTTGCCCTACTATTTAGTTACTGATTTTTTTTGTAGCATATTCACTCAACCACATAAAGTCTAGCTGTTGCTATACAATTGTCAATCGCACTTGTCAAAGTGCCAAATATTTACTTAGTTGTTATCACTTTTACTATGGTATCAATGAAACGTGTGACTTGACTATTAAATAAGTCTATTATTTTTGTGTACTTATGTACATGCGTATGTCCACTGTATATGCGCAAACGCGATTTTCTGTAAGCTTGCTTCGTCAATTAATTTTTGCCGCACTTGCCCTTTTATTCTGAATTGTGTTTTTTCACTTTAACAAAATTTTATCACCAGGCTAAAATACAAATAAATGAGGTTCGCATTGCGTTTTTTATTTATTTGATTTCGTTGGGAATGCGCTCAACCTGCAAAGATCGAACATTGATTGAGCTGTGGTACGTGTTTAAACTCACAAAGAAGAAGAAAGAGAGGATATACAGAAATTGGTGTTAACTTTTTCATAACCCATCAATGAATGATTCAAGTCAATTGCATATGCATAAATTGATTTTTAGACACGTCACAGTTAGAAGATTTAAAGCAAAGTTTTCGGCTTGAGTACTGGGCATACTTATTAGAGCTCGGGCAATTCGGTTAATCGATTAACCGAATTATTCGAATC
>NW_023458560.1:67461461-67469002 GCF_013731165.1 Rhagoletis pomonella
GAATTGTTGCAAGCATCAATTTTGAATAAATTAGCTTCAATATTTACGGATTTATCGAAGATTTCGTATTTCTCCAAATTACCGTTATATGGGATGTGGGCGTGGTTATTGTCCGATTTTTAAAATTTTCGGCCATTTGGTATCCTGTACAAAGGCCAATAACCGTGCCAAGTTTGGAAGAAATCGGTGTAGCGGTTGCCAAGATATACACATGTAACCATAAGTGGGCGTGGCTACGCCCATTTCCAAAAAAATGTTAATATTCTTATTTTTCGTCTAAAAGTTATTGTAAATATCAATTTTGAGTGAATAATCTTCAGTAGTTACTAAAATATCGCAGTTTTCGTATTTCTGAAAATTACCGTTATATGGGAGGTAGGCGTGGTTATTGTCCGATTTTGCCCATTTTCAATACCATCCGTCCTACGCCCGAAAGAAGTACACGTACCAAGTTTCGTTACGATATCTTAATTTTTACTCGAGTTATCGTGTGCACAGACGGACAGACGGACGGACGGACGGACGGACGGACGGACGGACGGACGGACAGACAGTCACCGCTTAATCGATTTCTCTTTTCATCCTGATCATTTATGTATACAATTGTCTATATCTATCTCGATTCGTTTTGCCTGTTACAAACAACCGTTATGTGAACAAAGTTATAATACCCTTGTGCACAAGTGCGCTCGGGTATAAAAATGAATTGCTGTTCGTTAGCCTCGCTAAGACTCGAAAATAGCTTGACCGATTTTAATATTTTTATTTCTTCGGTTTGTTTTTTATAATATCCGGATGGTTAAAACCAGAAAAAATAGAGAGTTGCCACCTGTTTAAAAATTTCAATATAAGTAAATTAATTACATAAATTAGATATTGCAATATGGGTGTCAAAAGAAAGAAGTTATGAAGGCTTACAGGCGAAAATATTTTTGAGGGAGGTTGCCACCTGTTTCAAAATTGAATTAAATGAAATTGATAAGATAAATTAAATATTGCAATATGGGTATCAAATGAAAAAGGTTTAAGAAGGCTTACTACTGAAAATATTTTTGAGTCGAGTTGCCACCAATTTCGAAAATTTAATTCAATTAAGTTAATAAGATAAAGTATGTATGTATTATAATATAGGTGTCGAACGAAAAGTATTTGAAAAATTATTGATTATGAAATATTTTCTATAGGCCTGCCACCTACCTGAGCGGTAAAAACTAAAAGCAATACTCGCAAATATTATTCAAAGCTTTTGAGGCTCGCATGAATGTGGAATACTGTAACTCCGTCAAGTTAGTGTTAATTGATGGCAAACAAAGTACTATCATGTTTGGCAATGATATCACCCCATCGAACAATGCACTTAGCCTCGATATAAAAAGAGAACAAAAGCCGAAGTATTAGCCGAAGCAGTTCACACAAATGTTCCACAATTGAACTAACAAAAAAATATGGCCTATGAATCTTTTATAGAAGCTGTGACCACTGGAGTAAAATTTAAACAAAAAAACAAAACCGACTTCAATTCTCATATACAAATTTAAGTGTACCATTATTTTCTTCGTGGCCCAATTATCGGATCTACACTCTGAGGAACCACCTTTCCTTTCAAAAAGAATTATAGAAAACGGATAACGTAGTCCAAAGTTACGCGGTAACATACATAAAAACATATTCCGACGAATTGATAAAATAGGCAGATTAATATTTAATAAAGTGTTACGGATACGAAAATTTAATTTCTGATATCTATTTTTTATTGAAAGAACCGCAAGATTGCACTACAAAGCAAATTACATATTTTTTACTATTGTAACGGGAGAAGTTACTGTATGTATTTTTTTATATGTACAGTGTCGAACAAAAGTTTTGGCGCAGTAATTTTTCGCATTACATATACGCAAAATTTTTAATTTATTTCCGATAATTTTTTATAAAAACATAGTTCATACTTAATGTGGCCAAACGGACTTCTTTCGGAAGTACAGTACTTCTTTTTTCGCTCTTGTACTTTGTACTTCGAATATAGTCAAATGTACTTATTTGCGATATTTTGTACTTCAGGAGGAAGATTTTGTAACTACTTAGCGACAATTTTCGGATCGCTATCGCACTTTTTGACGCATGATATAAATGTTTTTGCATCTAAAAGAGCGATAGTGATTCGAAAATTGTCACTAACTGGTTTCAGAATCTTCCCCCAGGTCCTGTAATTCTCCGATCTTCTGGACGATCGTCACATGGTCTGGGCGATAATTTCGTTGAAACCATTAAAGTCGCCGCGGACCGATGGCATCATACCTGCACAGCAGCGAAGGACTCTGAAGGTGTCGTGCGATTGGTTGGATCCCATTTATGCGAACTGCGTGAGGACCGGGTACATCCCGAAGACTTGGAGTTCAGCCCGAAGGGCGGAAAAGGCGCACATGTTTCCCCTAAGTATTTTAGGTCAATCAGTCCCTCTTTGTTGTCTGCATAAGAAACGCGATTGCTTGTGAGCTCAGAGCTCAGTATACTTATTGCAAGAAGAGGTTGGTGAATATCGCCCGGCATACATTGGCAAAGTGGTCATAGGAACTTTTCACGCATAAAGATTATGCAGTAGGGGCCTTCTTCGATATCGAGGGGGCCTTCAACAATGACACACCAGAGGCAACAGTCGATATAAATATTCATAATCAGGGGGTCGAAACCAACCTAATAAGGCTTATCTACAGCTCACTACCGCGAATAGAACTGTCACGGCGGAGTGGGGACGCGCCTGCACTCAATGCAGAGTCATTTGGAGCGCTCCACATGGTGGTGTTCTCTCTCCCCTGCTCCGGATTGCGGTTGTAAAAGACCTTCTAGAGAAACTGGATAAAGTGGGCTGTCGGGTGATCACCTATGTAGATGATGTGGAAATTTTGGTTAAGGAATGATTTCTAGACACCATTTTTGTTCTGGCTCAGGGTACCTGAACCAGGTAACTAGGTGGGCGATAAACGGCGGCTGTAGTGGAAGCCTAATATTGAGGTAAGGTAAGAAAGGTGTCGGTTGCCTTGTACTTCTGTAGGGGTCTCTCGCCCAAATTAATTCATTAGCTCTAGGAAACCAGATTTAAGCCTATATTGTTTCAGGGAGGCCTTCTCTTGTGGAACTTACTAGAGAAGGCTACACTTGTAAAATAGGAATTAGCGGAGCATTAGGAACCACACCTACACTGGCGCTTAACATACATATGTTGAACACGGCGCCTGCGGATATTGCAGACAGAATTGTCGCAGCACGATTTGCTATTGTGCTTAGGGGAACCGGGTCCTTTCGTGACATAAAAAAGGAAAAGATGTTTCTCTGCTGCAGCAAATGTTTTAATAGGGCACTTTTAAACATGTTACCTCTCAAGGGCTAGTGATGGGGGTTCTGACAGGCCATTATGCGATTGGTATTCATGCGTTGAGACTTGAAATTTCAACTGATCCTCGCACTTTTCAACAAACACTGAGCTCTCAGGGATCGAAATTAGCCGCATTCGAAATTTCATAATCGACTCGCGGCGTTACTTAACCTAACCTGTACTTCTTTGTGCTATGAAATAGTTGGTCACATTATTCATACTACACTAAAACACATAAAAATCAAATGTGTAAACTTTGTGAAAAACTCAGGAAAATTCAATAAATCAGCATACTAATTTGCAATTTTATATTCAGATTTTCAAGCAACTTCAAACCTGCACTTTGATAAACTAAAATTAAATGTATTATTAAACTGCATACTTGGAATTTTTCTAAAAAATACTTTGCCTATATTGCGAAAATTTTACTGTGCCAATACTTTTGTTCGATACTGTAAGTAAATAAAACCCTTAACTTAAAAAACCAAAAAAAAAATTTGCAATATTTCAAAATTATTTTTCGAATCATAATTTTTTTTTATCATTAACAATGTATTTATATTTTTTTGTTTGGTTTTAGATCCTTTTTGCTTTCAACACGAGGTATCTTTTTTCTAGTTTCTATTGTCATAGCCATAACTCCCTGTCTATTTCTATCAATCAATCAATAAATTTTATAATTTTTTTAATTAATTAATTAATTAATTTTTAATTTTTCCTAAATACAAGTAGAGCTTTATAAAACTTGTATAACACCAAATGTTTATCAAGCTTAGGATTTTGTGTTATCCGGGCAGGCTTATTAATTTAACCAGAGAATATGTTTTCTTTATTAAGTTTACCCAGTTCCCCATTTTAAACTGCTACCTGTACTGTATCAGCGGTTAAAACTTTTTAAATTTTTATTTAAAATTTTCGGTAAGGAATAAGCGAGTGGATGAAAAATATATAACGGTAAGAACAGCCCATATATTTATATGTATATGAAAGAATACACACATGCGACGACTCTAGCCATTGTTTGTCACTCCTTTAAATTATAGTTATTTTTTTCTTATTGTATTAAAAAAATAACGTTCGTAACACTTTAGTAAATATTAATCCGTATATTAACTGAGTATATATTAAAGACTAGAACATGACCCGGTGAACTTCATATCATCTATAATTTATTTGAATTTAACTTTGATCAATTATAACAAATCTTCAAAATCCAATACAATGAGATCACTAATACTGCCTGCTGTTATAGCTGATAAAAGATTACACACCTATGAGATGTGCCACGCCCCTTTTTACAAACTCATTTATATACATATATCTTTCCATAAGCACCTACATGCATTTCTGTGCATTTCAAATTTCGAGTTCATGTGACTATAATTCCGAAGTTAGAGCTGATTAAAAATTTTCACTATGGGAGGTACCCCTCATCCCCCTCCCCCCTTGGCGAGTTTCAATTTTTTTACCCTATTATAGGTCTAGGAGTCATGGCAATACTTTGGCAAAATTTTATTCGATTCTGTACATCCGTTCAGGCTGCAACATGGTACATACATACATACATACTTCCCCAAATATATAGAAGATTTGCTTTGAAGCGCCATCTTGCGGTTCTTTAAATAAAAAATAGATATCAGAAATTAATTTTTCGTATCACAAAACTCCCGAGCACAACTCTTTATTACAAAAAACAACATTCCTAACACTTTAGTAAATATTAATCTGATTATGAACTTAGTATTAATTAAAAATATTTTCTTTTAAAATTGCGCAGGCTCGAAATTGATTCCAGAGCTATGGTCTAAAGGGCTTCTTTTCTTAGAATTTTATGTAGAATCCGAATCTGCTAGGAACGATGTCAAATAAAAATTGACCCGCCCTAATGTATGAACATACAAACGGTGGCAAGTAATTAATAAGTGTGCGCACAAGTAGCAACAGCTTCTCACTTATCAATTGCCCTAAGGAACGCTTAAAAGTCCCTAAAGCTAATAACAATACAATAAAAATTTGCATAAGCACCGAAATATGGAGCTGAGTGAATTGTGAATTAAAAAAAAAATGGTGAAGCAATAAATTCTAGAATATTAAAAAAAAACTATTGTATATGAAAAACGAGCTTAATCAGCACAATAAAACATACTCGTGTCCGAATGCAATCGCACTTATAGCATTTACACACTTTTATAAGTAGTTTCAGCCACTGCCACGCATGTTTGTTAGTATGTATGTACATATGTATGGACTCGTAGACATATCATTGTTGAAACACATTTTAATGCTTTTTTTGCGCCACACACAATAAATTCTTGCGGGAATTATACATAAAGTAAAAGGTCTTCCATTGGACTCGCAAGAAACAAGTGTAAATTGTGAGATAATTATTGTATTTATTGTGCTTAGGCGCTTTCACATATTTATTAAGTCATACATACATAAAATAACACAGCAATATTTGAAAAAAACGCAGAGCTGCTATCAACAAAGCATATTTCAAAAGTGTCCGCTACTACATAAGTACATATGTTTGGATGTGAGTTTCTTATTGTTTCTTTAACTACCAGCACCACTCCACTCCCCTCTAATGAGACAAAATCTCAGCATAATATTGTTACATAAATTAATTGGTGTTAAGTGATTTAGATGGTGTGGTCTGGCGCCTCTGATAAATCGGCAAATGCTAAGAATACATAAACAAATACTTACATACTATGACACATGTCTGAATTTACGTCCATATGTATATGGGTCGTTCCATACCAAAATGGACGGGGTTGACACTTCATGTGTTTGATTAGTTTTAAATTTTTAGGGTTGATGAACAAACATAAATAATAAATAAATATGAAATTTGAGCTTGATTAATACATTTTTAAAAAATTTACCGCACAAAAACAAAAACAAATCGATTTTATAGTTTTCCAAATATTTCGAGAACGGAGCGAGGAAAAATTAAAAAAAAACTCACACATACACACATCCAAATTCTCTATGAAAATAAATATTTTTTCTTGAAAATATGCCATCTCAAAAAAATATCACAATGGTAGAGCATCGCGCAATATTTAAGTATAGTATTACGGGTGCACTCTACAATAATTTGAGTTATGCATTTTTTTCTACACCGAAGGCGAGTAAAATGAGTACATTACAAATTCACAAATTTTTTAAATTTTTTTTTTTAATTTTAAATTTAAATTTTAGTTTTTAAATTTTAGTATAATAAAGTGCAAGTTTTAAGCGATTGCAAAACTGGCGGTATTTTTTTAAATTTTCTTTGAAAACGGTTTTGTGCATTTTCTTCCATAACAAAATAAGCGCAAAAAGCCGTCAGCATAAAAAATATTAAAAAATCAACGCAACTTTGCAACGGTTGCTCGAAACCGGTGTTGCCGTTGAGAATTTTCAGAAAGTCGCAAAAAAGAGGTCATTGACGGAAGAAAGGGTCACCATATTATTTTTGCTATTCTTTACTAGTAAAAGAATAAATCTGTTGAATTTAAAAAGAAACTAGCGGGACACGCTTTGCACAAAACAGGGTTGCAAACATACACACAAATCTAGTTGCTGCAAGGAGAAGAAATGCATTTCCTTTAAAAGTTTTAAGTGATGCATTTTTTCGTACTTACAGGAGGAAATATTTTTTATAGCATGGTTCTGTTAACATTTCCTAAAAAAAATCTCTGAAAAGGGGCAAAAGTTGTATATAAGTTTGGAAAACGGAAATTTGTCAAGTTTAAGAAATTTAGCAAGTTATCGATATTTATTGAATTATCATTAACGAAATTTATCGACCAATCCTAATGCATCGAGTTCTTTCAACTTACGGAGTTATCGATAATTATTGATCTACTGAAATTGGTCGATTGTTGATGAAATTTTCAAAATATATCGATTTATCCAAATTTCAAGGTTATATAAGTTTATCGAGTTATCACTGCTTTTCGGATTTGATCATGTTAACAGAGTGTAACGAGTTATAGAAATTTTTCAATAGCATTCGAAAAATATGGAGCTGTTAAAATTAAAAATGTATAAAGGTATCCAAAAGTATATATTTACATTTTTGAGTTAACGAAATTTATCGAGCTCTTGAATTTTATAATTATCGAAATAAGGCGCTTTATCGAAATTTGCTGAGTTATCGGCTTTTAGTGTTTTTGAAATT
>NW_023458560.1:67469102-67480751 GCF_013731165.1 Rhagoletis pomonella
GATCGAATTATCGATATGTATCAAATCATTAAAATAATCGATAAACTGGAATGTATCGGGTCAATTCCAAGTCCTGCCAAACTCCTCCAAAGATCTTCAAAGATATAAAAAATTGTAGTCACGTTTTAATTCCAAAGCAAAAGATTTTCCAATAAGTTACTTTGTACCTTATAAGTTTAGCTACGTATTAAGTTAGAAAACCTCTCCAAGGCTCTTAATAACTAGAAAAACGTTCGAATTTCAACAGTAACTGGCACTGTAGTAGAGTATAATTTTACTATCTCAAAGTCGCTTTAAGGTAATCGTCCACTCATTTTAAAATAATTTCGTTTATGTAATTTGATATGTTTTAACAAATTTAAATTTACTCACCTGCTTCAATGCTGCATATAGCGAGTAATCGTAGCAACAACAATACTATACATATACTCGCATTACTCAGTCCGCTGCCGTGCCGCCAAGTGTATATGTGTGTTGTTGTTGTGTGTGGAAGTTTCATCTTAATTTCTATTTGTTGCAATTATTAAACAATTTGTATTTATAACTAAGACTATGCACTACGCAAGTAATCGTATCTACTACTTGCTGCGTCACTTTCTCACTTTCTTAGCACAATTATTACTTTGTTTGTGGTATGCCATGCATACTCGTACAAACAAGCAACGATATATCACATCTTAAAACCACTGAGATCTGTAAATTGGATAAAAATTTCATTTACATAAATAAATTTTAATTAAATCACTTTCAAATGCTACAACAACAACAATAAAACACTGTTAAACACTAAAATAATGAAATTTTTATGCATTTAAGTGCGTCGAAAAATTAAAAATATTATTTTTGTAGAAAAATTTTCTACAAATCAGTTATGCAAGCACTTTTTGTGCTTAAACGAAAGTTGCGCGCTTTTAACCGCTTCGCTCCGTACGTGACCAAGTCATTTTAACGACTACTTATGTAATATTTGTTTTCAATCAAATTTTGTGTAAACAACAAACAAGAGCAGCAAAAAATTTTATAATTTTATCACATAATTTTTTTTATGCTCTCTTCTTTCATTTATGTAGGAGTCCATGTTCGAATGCGCGCGTTGATAAAAAAAACTCGCATACTTCCATACGTACATATGTACATACATATGTATGCAACAATTGATTAAACATATCGAGTGGAAAGATATGAAAAAAAATTGTTGCTTTTCTTGGTGCAAGGATTGGTGTTGGTGTTGCTGTTACTGTTGTAAATGCTTTTCTTCAAACTAAACGGGTTTATCTGAAAATAAAAGAAGAGAAACGAAGGGTTTTATTGTATTTATTTGTGTACAAACAATGCTTTATCTATAAGAAATTAAAGTGTAAAAAAAAACATATACATATTTTACGTGTCTTTAAATTGTTTACTATACATATTAAAACACCTTTTTCTTGATCTCAAAATTTCTCTGGTCAATTCTCAATTAATGCTGAGTTTGAAACCGAAAATAGCCGAGCACAGTGTCATGTCCTCATATCACTATTGGGTATATTTATGCTTCACCTAAACTCACTTTAGAAAGAAGAATTATACAGGGAATGCGGAGCCTCGGAGACGATTACGAAGATAAAAATGAATGCGAAGACAAATTTGAAGACAAACACGAAGAGTAGTAAGAAGTCGAAGGCAAATTTGAAGACGAACACGAATACAAAAACGATAAATGAGTCGAATACGAAGACAATTTTAAAGTCGAATACGAGTACTAAATACGACGCAATACGACTAAAAACTAACGCATTCGTATTCAAATTTGTCTTCGACTTCGTACTCTTTTTCGTGTTTTTCTTCAAATGTCTCAATGGATTAATATTCGTATTCTTCTACGTATTTGTTTCCGAGGTTCCGCATTCGTCTTCGTATTCTTTTTGGTACCTACTATTAACCTTCGAAGTAATTCTGGTATTTGTATCTATTCACCTTCTTCACCATGTGTTCGTCTACGTATTTGTAATCGTCTTCGGTTTGGTCGAAATTGCTGATGGAGAAGACCATGAACGTCTTCGATTTCACGTCCTATTAATCTTCGCATTCGTCTTGTCTTCGTCTTGGTTATCGTCTTCGAATTTGTCTTTGCGTTCATTTTCATTATTTGTATACGTCTTCGTTTTGGTTTTCATGGTTTTCTCCGTCTTTGATTTCGATTTCGACTTCATATTCAATACCCGCATTCGTCTTGATATTTCTATTAATCTTCGTCTTGGCCTTCATTTGGGTCTTCGTATTCGTCTTAATATTTGCCCTTGTTCATTTTTGTACTTCTAGCATATTGTCTTTTTTCGTAGCGTTTGTGTTTTCCTTAGGCTTAGGCGGGAAATAGAGAAAGGGAAAATGGATACACTTCCGTCACATACGTTGCATTGCAAGTGTCACATAATTTCCGTAGTGATTTTTTGTGTAGTCCACTACCCCACCCCAAGGAATATCAAACAGGTAGTATCATTAGAGCAAAAACAACATTTTCGTGTGTTTTGTTGTTGCTTCTGGTATCTAAAGTGTCGAAAAAAGTCTACATTGAAAATGTGAAATGTAAGCCTCAATTAAAATATAAAATTTAATAAAAAATAATCAGCACTTAAGGTCCTGAGTTAGGCAAATGTTCCAAAGGCGTTTTTTTGTTTTTGAAGATTCAAATGCAAATCATTTTTGATAATTAAGAATGTTTGTTAAAAATATTGAATATGTGAAAATTTAGAGGCCAAATAATTTGAAAAAATTGAGTCAGCTGCTCTACTACTACTACTTCTTTAATTTGTTAAGTAAACACGTTTGCTTTAAGTTAAAAAGTAAAAATTGTGAAGATTGTAGTCGTCCTCCGCTGTACCCGTCCCAACTTGGTTCTGAACCAAGTCTTATTTAACGCCAGTCTAGTGAACGATATGTATGAGGATTTTTTCCCACATTTTCGCCAAGGCCATCTTACAGGCCTACATGGCGGTAATGGCTTTCCTGTATAGAATAACTTCAAGGTGCTTGACCTCGGTTGAGACAGTAGGTTCCACCTCGTTTAAATATAGAAAGTGTAATAAAACCCAAGGACTTACAGATATTTACCAGTTGATATGATTGCTATGTTGCTTGCATACGCTATGACATATGTACATAGTTACATTAGTGGCATCTAACGCAAATATCCACATTAGCTAATGCCACAGTGATGCTCATAGGTGAGTGGCTGAACTCAATGGGACTTGCCCTAACGGAAAGCAAGATCGAGGCTGTTCTTGTCACAGGCAAGAAGATTCGTGAATATGTGTCATTTAACGAGGAGACCTGGTAGACACAAAACCCGCCATCAAGTATCTGGGTATAATATTAGAAGGAAGGCTAGGTTTCAAATAACACTTTATCAATAATGATGCTCAATGCACGTTGTTGCAAACAAAGCAGAAGATGTCTTTTAGACGGAATACTGAAGTCGGTATCCCTATATGGTGCCCAAGTTTGGGCAAATGCGCTCGACACTAACTCCTACATACGTGGTCTGGCATCCATATACAGAATTTGCGCTCTAAGGGTTTGCTGTGCATTTCGTATAGTATCCGAATACGCAGCCCTTGTTGTCGCAAGTTTACACCCAATAGATCTCTTGGCTAAGGAGACCAATTTTGAGGTACCTAACTCTAAAAAAGAAAATTGCAAGAAACGATACCCTGGTAAACTGGCAAATGCGATGGGACGCAAGTAGAAACAGACGTTGGACCCACCGATTAATACCAAAACTCGAACCATGAATAAGCCGCTCTCATGGTGAGGTAAATTTTCATATAACCCAGTTGCTTACAGGTCACGGCTGCTTTAAGGCTTACCTCACACGCTTCAAGCTGGAAGTGCTGCCGAAGACGTCGAACATGTATTCCTCTACTGTAATAAGTTCGCCAGAGAGCGGATTTATCTGAGAGATGTCTTTAAAGTAGACCCAACTCCTGAAAATGTTGTTGCAAATATGCTCCAATCCCCAGAAAACTGGAATGCAATTTCCAATATAGCAGCAAGTATCAGAAAAGCTGAACAAGACAGAAGAAGAACCTTGGTAAGTTTAACCCTCACCCATATGGTCGATAAGGGGGTAGTAGGAAATGAGTATCAAACTGAAAACTCTAGAACAATAACGTACGTGTGAGCTTCGTGAAACGAAATACTTGACGGTAGTACCGGGGTAGGAGGTAGGAGGTTTAGTTCGCGTTAAAGTCCCGCACTGATGGCTGAGGCTTTTCACCAAAGTGAGCAACAGTCATGCTTGAGCTCATCTACTCTTTTGCCAGAGTGCCAGGCCAATTGCTCAATTTGGTGAATACCACTATTGTATAAGTAAAATAAATGCGCACACGCGTCTCAAATTAAGCTTCGAATTAACTTTTGATTGTATAAAATATAAAAGCAGACTTTGAGTTATTTATGTAAATATGTACATATATGTACACACATAAATAATATGTGTACGTTTGTTAATTTATTGCCATACTTCTACATATGTAGAATGGAAGTTTCTATTTTGGGTGCAGTCATTGTAGCCAACGTTACTATACAAACATTTTTTTATTGCAACAAAAATATGGACAAACATTTAGAGCACATATTTATGTATGTATATCTAACTAAAGTATGCAAAATGAATATAAGAACTTAATATAATTGAAATCAATTTTAATCGCTACACGCATACATACATATTTACTATGTAAATTAACTTCCTTGTAATCAAATTTTTGATATAGGTTTAGGAAAAATACATCGAGTAATAGGGAATTATTAAGTATCAACCCAACAATAGCTCACATTTATTTAACTTCTTCTTATAGATTTTTTGATGTTGGGAAAAAAACTACTGAAGTGTCTAAAAATGGCAAATATCGAAGATTAAAAAAATAAAAAATTTGGACTTAATTTTTCCTCGTATTAATGAAAGTCCATTTCGTCCAACGGGTTCTACTTTGGTACGATGAGTTGCGTAGAAATGAGCGAAAAAAATCCCAATATTCATGAAGAGGAGCTTTATACTCATATGATGCCTTTTTCCGTTTCTTTAATAGTTAAAACAAGTAAGAGCAGCGCTGTCTTCGGCTATGCCGAAGGCTTCATACCTTTCATGAACATCTGCAAATTTTAGTTTGACAGATTACTGATTTGATTGATTTGACTACTGATGAAATTTATCGGTTTTAGCTGTTCAAATAAAGGAGTTTTACAGTTAAATCCCATATCTGAACAATCAGATGTATGGAAGATATATGTTGTAGTCACCCGACCCTTGTTATTTTCACTGTAAGTATTATGTTAATAATGAGTGAAAATGGTGCGAAATTTCATGTTCCTAGCTGCATAAATGGAGGAGATATGATAAAAGACCTCATATCTGAACAATCAGTTGTATGGGGGCTGCAGGTTATAGTGACCCGATCTTCGTTATTTTCACTGTAAGTCTTCTGCTGATAATGAGTGAAAGCAGCGCGAAATTTCATGGTCCTAGCTACATAAATGGATGAATTATAACGAAAAATCTCATATCTGAACAATCAGTTGTACGGGAGCTATAGGTTATAGTTATCCGATCTTTTTAATTTTCACTGTAAGTTTTCTGTTGATAATTATTGAAAACATTGCGGAATTTCCTGTTCCCAGCTATATAAATGGAGGAGTTATAACGAAAAATTTTATATCTGAACAATCAGTTATATGGGAGCTATAGGTTATAGTGACCCGATCTTTGTAATTTTCACTGTAAGCATTATGTTGATAATGGGTGCAAGTGCTGCGAAATTTCATGTTCGTAGCTGCATAAATGGAGAAGTTATAACGAAAAATCTCATATCTGAAAAATCAGTTGTATGGGAGCTATATGTTATAGTGGTCCGATTCTTCCGGTTCCGACAAATGATTAATATATTATAAAAATACACCCACCTACGAAATTTGATCCGGATATCTCGAAAACTGAGAGACTAGATTGCATACAAACAGACGGACAGACGGACATGAATAAATCAACTCAGCTCGACGGTCTGATCATATAAGTATACATTTTAATGGGTCTATCTCTTTTTGTTCTGGTACTTACAAACATCGGACCAAAGTTATAATACCATTTCATGCTCATGAAAGGTATAAAAATCGACTTTTCTAGTTAAAAAAAACACCAACTTCGGTTGCGATAATTGACCGAATGTTAAACTATAACCGAATGTTCTGTTCGGCTTTGGCGAAAATTTTAACTTTCAGTTGGGCAAAAGAAGCGCCCAACTTTTATTATTAAAATTTCTCGCATTCCAATGCTCAGTGGAAAACCGGCATTAGGTGAAAACTTTGAAACCTAACTCTTCAGATAATATGACTAAAGCTATTAACTTTCATTTAATTGCAATATTCCCAAAAAAGAGTATATTTACAGAGTGTGCATTCATTTAATTTTTTTCTGCGGATATGTGGTATTAAATAAATGTCCACCGCCTGGCAGCTAAACAGAAAGCATACATACATAGGGATTGTTAACACAAAAGCCTTAAACAAAACCATCAAAAAAGTCAACCATAAATATTAGAGTATTCGAATATTCGCCTTTATCCCAAATTCGGTTTTCGAGTTATTCGAAAAATTGCAATTAAAAAAAAAAACCGGTTGCCACATTTGAAAGTAATTGATAACCGGATAAACCGGTTTTATTTTACATACTTTTTATACAGTGAAAATGCTTATCTTGGTATGAAGTCATGACCAAAAAATACAATAATACTATTAACAATAAAGTTGGTTTTTGTTAAGAAAAGATCAAGGCAATATAATTACAAAGTTTTTTATATCAAAATAAAACCAATATAAAGCAGAGAAAAGTTTACACTTGCTCTTTTTTTAAATAATTTATTGCATTTTTTTCAGACTTTTTTTCGGTTTCGAGTAGGCGAGTGCTTAGAGGTGCCTACTGTCACTTGGGAGATCCCTGGTTCAATTTCTGCTCCCAGCAACATCAACAGAAGCAGCTGTCGCCCCTCCGCAGACTAACTATAACTAAGGATATAATTTTGAAACTATTTAGAGACTTCCCTTGAACTGCAAAATTTCGAAAAACCTAAAAGTTTTATCAGAGGTTAAGATTTGGATGAAATTAAAAAACCGGTTTGTTCGATCAAAAAATTCAGTTTATTCGATATTCGAAAAATCGAGATTTCAAAAAACTCGCATACAGATTGCCAAAAAAAAAACAGTAGAAACCGGTTTGTAAAAACCAAGGCAATCACCCTAGTAAATATTCAAGTGCCCTACAAGCGCAAAAACAGTAAAATGGGAAGTTAAATGCCGAAAGCGATCTTATCTACATAGTACATATTTAGGAGCGCTTGGACAAACGCACTAAATACATATGTACATACATACATACATACATATATACATACATACATGTGTATGTACTAATGAATATATATGCCGCCAGGATAAAGGCGTTGACACGAAACCCATTGGGACCACTAAAATTACAAATACGCTTACATGCAAATATATAAGTTAAGACTTTTGCACATTTTACGGTACTACACCTACACATATGTATATTACGTACATCCCTGCAGTGAAAAATTATCAATTGATAAAAATAACCAACTTGTAGTAAGCTTTTTTCGATAAATACCTCACTTTTAATTAGCTATGACAAAACCGACTTAAAGTGAGTTGTAAAGTCAACGCAGGAGTCATGCAGACGTAATCGGAAGTTTGTTTTCTTTAAAGAAGTTTCTATTAAAATTACTTCGAATACAGTTTTTTATGCATTGCATAAGTTCTACCGAGCGAACGACGGTAAATCAGTCAATGCTTAACCGCGGTCAAAATTAAACCTCAGAAAGGCATATGGATTGGCTTATAATTGCAGCGGCAGCGTTTTTACGCCGCCCTTTTTCGGTTGATTTAAATTTATTTCTATTTTCACCGCCCTGCGGGAATGTTGATTGAGTCTTGATTGTGATAATTTTTCCAGCAAATCTACATACACGCCAAAGGCGAATTTAATAAGGCGAATCTGAATTTTTCGCCGTGGAGGACATTAAGTAAAAATTGTGTGTTTGTTGTAATTCATACTGTCATTGTGCGTATCATTTTTAGTGTAATTTTTTACTTACAAACATCACCAGAATATGTTTCCGTACAGTGTTGGTTTTTTTAATGTTTGCAATGTTTTCCGTAATCAATTTTTTCGTAAATTTTTAATAGAAATATAGTTCATTCTGCATCAAATGGCATATAAATTGATGTTTCAAAGTTAAGAAAATTCCAGAAACTTTCACCAAAATTTTCAACTTTTAAAGAATTTTTTTTTTCGAGTGTGCATTTTTGTAGCTCATTCATTAGATATATGGAGAAAATGGGCAACATCATAAGCAAACGAAATCCTCAAAAAATCAAAGGTAGCTTATAGCCACTTAAAACTTGCGCAGTATTATACTGAATTTGATGAAGGATGCACTATATTGCTATTAAAAATTAACGAAAAAAATTTATTACGAAAAATGTTGCAAATATTAAAAAAAAAACACTTTACGGAAACATGTCGCACAGAGGTCAAAGTCCAGATTACCCTACGAAAACGTCTTAACCGACTCCAATCGCTACCAAAATTTATACGTGATATCTTCGACTATGGTATTATTGGGTATTAGAGGAAAAAAAATCACTTTTAATTTTTTGAGTCCCCATAATCTGCACTTTGCCCCCTGTGCGACACACCTTAACCGTCTCCAACCTGGACCAAAATTTATGTGTGATATTTGCGACCGTGGTAATACCGATTGAGGGAATGAAAAAATCATTAATTTGATTCTTTAAGAACCACCCTAGTATACAAACATGTGCATATGTGCGTACATTCATTGATATATGTATATTTAGAAGTGAAAAAGATAACTTAATGTGAAATTTAAGCGACACACACCTGTAGGTCTTACCCTCAATTTCACAAATTAGAATTCATGTATTACCCTATGTATGTAGGTATGTACATACATACTTAGTACATATGAGTATGTACATAGCACATACATACACACATACAATGCTTAAAAAGATAAGAACTTACATTATAGAAGAAGAACTTACACATAGCTATGTACATACATACCTAAATTAGCTTAGATAATTACTTGTATCTTCTCAGTTTTATAAACATTTTCCTTTTTTAATGAATAAATATGTATGTACATACATATCGCGTTTTTGTTAGAAGAGGGCTCAATTACGCTTTAACGCTTTTCCTGAAAACTGCGGTTTTCTGAGTTTTGACATTATTGGGAATGGTCACCAAAATTCAAAAGCAGAAAACATTTTTATGTTAAATTTACATAAGTTCTTTTATAAAACTTCAAATTAATGGCAAAGAAATGCACATACATATCGCACCCTAACAGTCACAATTCGAAAAATCTCAAACGTTCAGGAGATGCAAACTGTTGATGCTGTGCAAGCGATGCAAGCAAAACTAAAACTGTCTTGTTAGCGATAGTGATAGGAACTGTTTTATGGGAAAAAATTAAATTTAAAAAAATTTCGACTTGTGACTGTTTTTGATTTAGGGTGCGATACGTGCTCATGCACGTTTGCGTTTCACTTTCGAAACTTGTATCATGTATTGTAGCGGAAATTAGCGCGTCACGCTTAATTACATACACTCAAACCCTACAGCGAAAATGTATACTAATATTTAAATAGAATTTCTAGTCCAAAATCTGTGGAGTTAAAAAATTTCTACAAAATTTGTACTAATATTTAAATAGAGTTTCTACACTGAAAATAGAATGTCGTAAAAGTGCTACGAAAAACTTTCGTAGGCTTGGTTTTTGTACAATGTACGAAACTTTCGTTCATAATACGAACACATTTTTCACAACGAAATAAGATTTTACGAACCATTCGTAAATATAACGAAAGGACTTTCGTAAAGCCTTTTTTCAGTACAATTTACGAAATCTTACGTTTATTTTACGAAACACATTCGTAAATAACTAACCAAATCTCTGTACGAATAATTTTGTATATTGTACGAAGGCATTCGTAATATTTACGTATGGTATTAAAATTTACGAAATTTTCAATTCTGTATTCGTACAATTTACTTAATACTTTCGTACATAGAACAAATGCAGAAACATCTTTTTTTTTATAATTCGTACAACAGACGAATATTTTCGTACAATATACTAAATCACCGTCAGTTTAATATTTCATCATATTTTTATGTACCGCGTGTCATTGCGAAACTACTGGTTGGCTACTGTGAGACGTATAATATAATTTTAGAAGTTTTAAGAAGCTTTCGCTGGATAAAAATATAATGTAAAATTTTATGTTAAAGCTGTGGATAAATGCTTTTAAGCATACAATGTTTTTAACATCGCCCACGCTGAGTCTTGCTCTGCAATGTGGGACTTAATAAATAGGCAATTTCATCGGTTAGCTATCAACGGCAAGCCCAAGCCAGGAACGGACGTACTACTTAATGAAATTTTAAGTACATGTATGATTTTTCACTGAAAGTTGCCTTTCAGACACCTTTTAATTTTCCTTTAATTTATAGTCGAGAAAGGAAACAAACATCGAAGGAGCTGCGAATCTGCCAAGTACCTCCACATAAAAACATTGCAAAACATTTTGTTAAAGAAAAACGCTTAAAATTAGGAATAAAAATAAAATAAAAGTGTTGTGTTATAAATCGTCTTATGTTTTTTACAGTGTGGTGAATGAAAGTAATCGGAAGTTCTACGAAATACGCGCAGATTTTAGGAAAATAATTTCGTTAAATATACGAACTATTTTTGTGCATTTTACAAAAATTTCGTAAGAAAATAGAGAAATAGTACGAAACTCTTTAGTAACTAGTACGAAATTCGTTCGTAAATAGTACGAATACGTTCGTAAAATGTACTAAGATCTGGGCTCGAATCGTAACAGTCGTGAACGAGCAACTCGTCACGTAAAAATGACAAAATCGGATTGTGACAGACGTGAACGAACTTCTCATATCGTAATTCGGTGTTATGACAGGCGTGAACCAGCGAGTGAACGTACTTCTTCGTTCGAACTGCCAATCGATTAATATTTGGCGAACGTACGCGCGCAAAATTTGATAAAATTTTTTGAAAAATGTAAGTAATTATAAAATTTGTGCAAACATATACAAGTTCATAGCTATTTTTCTTATTTTAGGACCAACTACAATAAATTAAACTCTACGCAGAAGGAACTCATGGCGGAGTTCATGGCCGAACACCCTGACTTGGCAAAGAATTTACTCCTAAACTGCTCGCAGGGAAAAGCAACGGCCAACCGTTTGTGGGAAAACCTCACCAAACAATTACATGTGGTGGACCTTTTCAGGAGTCATGGGCTGCACCTCTATATTGACAATTTATGGCAAGAATCTTGCAAGTGTGGTCACAAATCTGGCAAACGGAATATTAGCAATAAAATGTTAAAATGAAAGAAGAGGAACTTACTAGCATAACGTTAAGACTATGGTAACCTTTTCTGTTGAAGTACATGTGCTCGTCTCTAATTGGCTTTTGTAATCCAATGTGTGTTCCGTCTACGCATCCAACCACTAAAAGGAAAAACATTGGATTCACTACGCATTTC
>NW_023458560.1:67485751-67551703 GCF_013731165.1 Rhagoletis pomonella
TTTTTTTTTTTTGTTTGATTTGCTTATTGTATACAATATATTAATTTGTTAATTTGTAAATACGAATTTACATAACTGTTTGTATAAAAATTAATACATACTTATTTTTTGCTTAATTTGATTTTTCCTTTTTTTTTTTTTGCCTTTTACTTATGTGCAAAGTTTATTAAGCCAAAATTTGGTTTAATGATAGAAATACATTAAAAAAAAATTTTTTTTTTCTGTGTTCGTATGGAAAAGTAGCTTATCTCGAAAGGCTGACTTTAATATAAATCGGCATTTGCAGTATACGATTGCGAATGACTCGCTGGCGCTGAGCCGTTGAACAACTTTTAGCAAATAAACGTGCAAGAAATAGTTCCGATACTAGCAAGTCAATATTCTTATTACGTCTCATCAAAAAATTCTTTGTCGTTCAAAGAATAAAAGGAATGCCGCATGATACTAAAGCCAACCTTTCGACATAAGCTACTTTTCCATACGAACACAGTTTTGTTTCCAATCAGATTTACAATTCAATTCATGAGTCTTGCATGTTTATACAAATGTACATATTTTGATTAAGTCTACATCTTAATTTCTAGCCATAATAATGGTTTGTATTTATGTGTTGTGTGACTCGTTTTGAGTCAAATTATAAAGTTTACTAGCATTTTAAAATAAATTCATTAAAAGTAAGTCATGTGACTTTTTGAATGCGGTTTTTGTGAACCGTTTTTAATTTATTTTTGGTTTTATCGAAAACCGTAACATTTACACCGTCTACTTTCTGTACCGTGTAAGGACCCAGATATATATTGCTGTGTTTATCTCTAGGTTCCTTTTGTATTAAAACCGTATCTTTTTCTTCAATTAGTACAGGACGTGCATTTTTATCAAATGACTGCTTCGATTGGAGTTTATGTTTTGTTACGAGTTCTTTGGCGAGTGCATGGGATTTTTGCAAACGATATTTTACTTCTTTTGCATAATTATCAACGTTGTAAATTGGATCAATTTTAACTTTTTGTACTTCGTTTGGTAAAACAGCGTTTTTACCAAAAATCAGTTCAAATGGAGTAAATTTATTATCAAAAACTGTGTTTGAGGTTGTGTTGTGCAAAAAAGTAAAATATTTTAAGTATGTATCCCAGTCGGAATGTGATTCATTTAAAAATGCTCGTAAGTACTCATTAAATACTCTATGATTCCGTTCTATTGTACCTACAGTTTCGTGATGATGTGCTGTCGAAAAGTCATATTTAATTTTTAAAAGTTTGGTTAATTCATCAAAAAGTTCGTTTTTATATTCAGTCCCTAGATCAGATTTTATAGAGTGCATAATGCCATATATTAAAATGAAACTTTCAAAAATTGCTGATGCAACAGTTTTAGCACTTTTATCTGGTATAGGAACAGTAACTAAATATTTTGAGAGATCGCAAATAATGGTAACTGCGAACTTATTACCATATTTCGATTCTGGTAAAGGTCCTATTGTATCGATAACAACAATATCAAACGGTTTGTTCGGCGTTGGGGTTAGTACAAGTTTTTCTTTAACTTTCGGTTTTACTTTATTTAAAAGACATTTTTGACAATTTTTAACATATTTTGCGACATCACGCGTCATATTTTTCCAATAAAATTTTGTTCTAAGTTTCGCATAAAGTTTTTTCATTCCACAGTGACCTCCTGATATTGGGTCGTCGTGATAAATGGTCATTAGTTTTAGTTTTTTGTCATTTTCAGTCACAGTTTCGACTGGATCTGTTAAAATTATTTGTAATGATTTTAAAATTATATTCCCGCGATTTTTTAAGCTAGCAATCGTGAAATGACGGAAAAATTCATCGTCTTTTGGCCATTCAATCTCCTTAATTTTGTGTTTGCTGGCTTCAATTTCAAGCCTCGAAAGTAAATTATCGAAATTCATTATTTCGTTAGCAAAGACATAATTAAGTAACTCGAGTTTTTTATGTTTAATATGTGCACAAATTCGTAAGTTTTTAATTTTATCATTTTTATCATAAGTAATTTCTGATCTAATACGCGGTATCTTTTTTGTAAAATTGTAAGAAAACTTATCATAAACGTTTAATTTCTGTGGGTTTTCGTGTTTGTTATTGTCTTTGTTTTGTATTATTTTGTTGTTTTCTCGTCTAGTCATTGATCTCGTCTGTACTGCCAAAATATTTTTCGTTGATTCCCTTATTTCGTCTATCGTTATACGTGAGAGTGCGTCTGCGCCTACGTTTAATTTTCCTTTAATGTATTCAATAGTAAAATTGTATTCCGCTAGTTCTAACCTTATTCTTGAAAGTTTTGAAGAGGGGTCTTTCATATTGAACAGGTATACTAATGGTCTGTGGTCTGATTTTACTAAGAAATGTGTTCCATAAACGTATGGTCGAAATTGTTTAATGGCAAAGTATATAGCTAAAAGTTCTAATTCGATAATTGGTTTTTTCTGTTCTGCATTGTTAAATGATTTTGAGGCAAAACATATTGGTAAATTGCAACCTTGCTGTTCTTGGCTAAGTATAGCGCCACACCCTATTTTTGAAGCGTCAACTGTAATAATAAATTGCTTTGTAAAGTCTGGATATTGTAGCAATTTCGGTGACATTAAGGCTGATCGTAACGCTTGAAAAGCTTCATCACATTTCTCATCCCAAACAAAATCTACTCTTTTCCTACTTAATTGGTTCAAAGGTGCTGCCAGAGTTGCAAAATTGGGGATAAACCTTCGGTAATAGTTTGCAAATGCGACAAAACGACGTACTGCATCTTTGTCAGTAGGTTTAGTATACTTTTTAATTGCAACTATTTTGGAATCGTGTTGAAGCAGACCTTTTGCTGAGCATTTGTGCCCTAAAAACGTTACTTCGGGCCTGAGAAAATTGCATTTTTTTGGGTTTAGTTTTAAATTGAATTTGCGACAAGTTTCGAAAACTTTAGCTAAATTTTTAATGTGATGTGCTTCGCTACAGCCTATGACAATAATGTCATCTACATATAAAAATGCTACGTTCGGTGGAATACCAGAAAAAGCTATACTCATCATTCGTGAGAATGAGTTGGGTGCTATACTTAAACCGAATGGCAATACTTTCCAACGATATGCTCCGCGGTCTGTACTAAAAGAAGTTATATCACGTGAATCTTCATGTAAGGGGATTTGGTGAAATCCAGAAAAAAGATCTAAAGTAGAAAAATATTTAGCTCTGCCAAGATTGTCCAAAATATCGTCGACTCGTGCGAGAGGAAATTTATCCGCAATAAGTTTTTTGTTGACTGCGCGGAAATCAACGCACATACGATATGCTTTTTGACCATTAGTAGACTTTTTAGGAACCAAAATTAGAGGACTATTGTAATTGGAATAACTTCCTTCAATTAAATCGTTATCTAGTAATTTATTAACTTGGCGAGTTATCTCTTCACGTTGGGAATATGGCAGACGATAATTTTTTACATATACCGGGTCAGTGTCAGTCAACCTAAGTTTCTGTTCATAAAAATTGTTTAATGTCATTTTGTCGTTGTCAAGAGCGAAAATGTCGGCATATTTTATGCAAAGGTCAAGTAAATTGCTGTTAGCTTCTGTAGGGATTTGGTTTTTTAAAATATTTATTAATTCGTTCGTTCGGGGGTCTTCTGTCTTGGTCTTATTAATTGAGTAAACGTGATAGTCGGAAAGTTTTTCAGTCCGAATATTTACATTCTTTACATGTTTTACTTCATCTGTGGTATTTATAATTTTAATAATTGGGTTACCGCCATTAACTATCCATCTTGCTGTGAATACACCGTGTTCAACTTCCTGCGATTCTACAAAAAGTGGATCCGGCGAATTGCCAAAATTGAAAATTCGATAAACTTCGCATCTGGGTGGTATGATACGAGTGTCGCTTTCGGTTCCGTGTAGGATTGGTATCGCGACTTTTTCATTGCCTACCCAGAAGGAAATACAATTGCTTGCATAGCTAATAACGCATTTGTTACTTTTTAGAAAATCTTTACCCAGTATACCATTAGATGGTATGTTAAAATCATCGCTTACTACATGTAACGTATGTTTAATGTAAAAATCAGTAAAAGTCAAGTTTATGGTAATTGTACCTAACGTAGAAACTGTATCAGAAGTGACACCGGTAATGTGAATTATATCGTTCGTATTTATAGAAAAATGTTTATCAATGCTAGAAAATTTGATTAAAGAAATGTCGGCTTGCGTGTCGACTAAAAACGTACAAAATTTGTTTGAACCATTAATTCGCAATTCAATAAAATCAGAGTAATTTAGATTTAGACAGTATATGCCTTTTGTTGAAAAAGAAGTATTTAGTTGTCCATTTCTTCCGCCCTCAGTGTTCGCTCCTGAGGGGCGTGGGCGTTTAAAGCGCGCACATTAGCATTACTGCGTGAATTTGGACGTCTATTACTATTATTGTTGCTGTTATTGTTTCGATTGTTGTTTGATGACCGATTCCTATTATTGTTGAAATTGTTACCGTTATGCCTTGAACCGTTATTGCTGTACCTACTGTTATCAGCGTTATTATTGTAGATATTGAAATTTGAGTTGTTTTGTCTGAAATTGTTATTGTTGTACCTATTAAAATTGTGCCCTCTGAAACTACCTCTAAAGCTATTTGGCCTATTTACTCGGGATCGAAACGCTAACACTTGCCGCTCTTTCACTTGATTATTTTGTTCGACTATCATTTTTGCCACTACGTCCTTTGAATCACTGAAGGTAGTTGACGATAAAATTGATTTGACCAAATCCGACCGAGTATTGAGTCTACAAACGTTTACTGTTTGCTCGACTGCCATTTCATGAGCCTTAGACTGTGTCATACCTTCAATGATCAAAGAGCGCTCTAAAGCATCCGAAAGCTCCTCGACACGCTTAGCAAATTCCGTATAATTGTTGTTTATGACATGCAAAGATGCAATTTTCCCAGCTACAACTTTCGAGTTGTCTAGCTTTATTCTATTTCTCAACGCATCTTTTATTTGACCAACTGAACTAACTTCTGTTGGAATTGCTTCACGTGCCTTGCCTTCGAGTTTCGATTTCAAAAATGATATAAAAGTCATATTTAAGTTTTCATCTGCAAAATCTTCAATTAAATTAATTTTGTCTATAAACGATTCAAGTGCTAGCGGATCTCCATTGTAATTTTCCCTAATGATTGAGGCACAAAGACTAATAAACGATTTTTTCTGTTCAGGGGTAGCCATGTCTAAAAATTCTTGAAAAAATTTTGAAATATTTGGTGAACTGGTAGCTGTTGACGGCTCGTCGGATATTGTTAGCAGATCTTTAAAGGATGGAAATGAAGTACTTCTTTTAAGACGGAATTGTACCGAAGCTTCTGACTTGGCGTCACTAAATTCTTCTTCTGACTCAGAGTCAGCTAAGTCTGATTGGCAAATTAGCGATAAGCTATCAGGTGGAATCCTAACGCGACAATTCAGTTTATTAAAGCACTTTGCTAACTGTTCCTTGCAACGAGCTAATTTAACTTGGACTTCGTTGAGATTACAGGTATGGGCCGAACTATTACCAATAACTAGTAATAAAATATTATTATAAGCTGTGATAAGCGAATATTTGTATTCGTTTAATTTTTTCGCAATCGAAGACAACGGCCTATTTTGCAAAATGCGTTTCGTAATCTTATCAAAATCTGCTTTATATACTTTAAATTGTTTATCGAATTCGCTCATAACCGGCTAATCTCAAAGAAGTGGAAACCCAACATGTACGAAAACAAGCTATCGTTCACCCTGTATAAAAAATAAAAAGAAATTGAATTATGAAAAATACTTATGTTTTTCTTCAGTAGGTCATCGGCTGAAAAATCGCATGCAACAAGGGGTTTTCATGCAGTTGGGATATCGGGGATTTCGTGCAGTTCACATGCAAGGCAAAAGAGTTTAATTTGTTTTTGAAACGTTTTAATGTATGTTTTTAATAAGAATTTATCGAATATAAACGGTTTTATTACACATGTACATCGGTATATGGGTTTGTAATCTTTTAATAAACTCCAGGAAGTTATATTTTGGTAAAAAAAAGTATTTAAGAAAGAAAATCGATGTAATCGATAAGCATCCGCAAACAGTGCTAAGTCACTTAAAGCTAGTAATGTTATATTGTTGAGAAGAACGTCACTTATACCTAGGTGGATACATGGATCTAATTTCTTTATTGAAAATTCACTTTTTGAAAAATTTTTCAAATATATGTTTAAGTTTAATGTTAAGTTTAATTTTTGGGGTTTTGTTTGGCTTGGTAACTTTTGATGTCGATGGCTTTTAAAGAATCTTTTTTTTTGGAATCAGAAAAATATATTTAAATGGTCACTTATAGCTAGAAATTTTTAATGAAAGCAAAATATCATCTAATAATAGGTATATGTATCATGAAAATGGGGTAATTAGAAATGCTCGTTTGTATCACTTACGTACTAATAAGGAAAAATCAATGAATATGAATCAATCATTAAAATAAATATATATGTATATATTGTATCAATATTTAGGAATGAATATAATATTGTTTGAAATTCACTTGTCCCTGTCAGGACTGTCAAAATTTGCATGAAAGCACATCAAAATGTATTAGTATGTAAAGTTTTTTTTTTTTTTTAAATTTTAGAGTCAAAAAGGATTTGAAAAAAAAATGTTTTAATTTAACACATTTGCCTGTTTCCCTTTGGCTTCGACAGTGAAATTTAAAAAAAAAACGTGTGTATTTAACGCACTTCAAAAATTCAAGTGTATAGAAAAAACGTATATATAACGAACCGCTACCACTGCCGACTTGTTGCTCCCTCGCTGCAGTCTGTACATCAAAATACCGCGAATTATTCCGTTGGTTTGTTGCTATACTTCAGCCTCCCGCGCTGCTGTCTTAAAATGGTAGTTGTTGTAAGTTAGTTACTATAATTTGTTGTTGGTCTCCTAATACTCTAGATATAGCGCGAGTATGCCGCTATGCGAACGGTCGCGTGGGGTACTGCACTATTTATCAGTGTACCTCTGTTTGGCTGGTGTTATGCCTGAACGCGACCGCCGCACAGTGGGTTGAACGGTATGCAAAGTGGCGATTAATTCAGGGAAGCCGTAATTTTAAAATATTATTATTTTTTATTGATGGTTATTCATAAATACATAAAAAAACATAATTTAAAAAAAAAAATAATAAAAAAAAATTTTTTTTTTAATCTTTTATGGGCTTTTTTGTATTTTGGAAAAAAAGGTCTTATTTCACAATTTTCGCTATAAGTTTGGAAAGAAAAACGATAAATTAGTAAATGCAATTGAAAATTAGAGCTTACTTAACGTGCTTTTAGAAAAAAATTGTGTTTTTGAAAAATATAAATTAATAAATATTTATGATGTATTTAAATTAGCAAAATTTTAAATTAAAATCCGATTTTTTTTTCTTCAAATTCCATAATTCCACAAATTTAAAAAAGTTACATTAGAAATTATTATTATTTCTTATTGACAAATATTCATAAACAAAATATAAAAATAAAACAAACAACCATTGCAGGAAAAAAATATTAAAAAAAAAAAACATAATTGTAAGGTATTTTTATTTACTTCATTTCATTAATTTGAAAAGTATTATATACTTCATAATCATCATTTACTTCGTAATCATCATTTACTTCATAATCATCATAAAATTAGTTTACTTCATAATCATCATTTACTTCATAATCATGGTAAAATTCGTTAAAATAATCTTAATCTTCATCATATTCATCATCTTCATCTTCTTAAGATAACAACAGTACTCGTATGTTCGCATGTATGTACATGACCAACATTTATCACGTAGGGTAGAGATGGAAGCGTGACTAAATTTATTTTTATAGTGACTAAGCTCTAAGTATTTATGCACTAAGCTTTAATAAAATAAATATTAACTATTTACGACATAATTTCTCGCTCGTGAGTGAAATTCAAACTTGTGATGTCAGAAAATATGTGAAAAATTTTATTCGTTGTGAATAAACCGGAATTAATTTTTTTTTCGTGAGTGCGCGTGGTTTAAAATTAGTCACGCACCCATCTCTAATAAACTGCACACTCTGTAGCTTCAATAACAACTACTAAACGGAATATAAAGACAAAAGACAATAAAAACAACGCGCTTTTTTGTTTGTTTTTTTTTCACTTAGATTTTTTGCAACTGGAGTTCTTTTACAAAAATTTTAATAAGTCAAAAAATTGCAAACAACTGCAAAAAGATTTTTTGGGATTTATTAGCTGAAATATCATACTTCAAGAGCATATAAGCGGTTTTTCCCGATTTCACCCGGAAAGTTGTTGAAACTCAATATAAACACCAAAAATACCCCATTTTTGGACCAATTTCATTTTTTTTTTCCAAAACATTTATCTAAACAAACAAATGTTTATCATATGCTCAAATACCTGAAGTTGACGGCTCCATAATAAAACTTTCACTTTTAGAAGTCTTAATTAAAAAAATAATCACTTGAGGTATACAAATTTTCACTTTTAACCAATGCGCGCAAAAATAATAATAATTACTGAACTTTGAAGACACACTGCAAATGAAGTAAACAACTAAGAACTTTTATTTTGGCAACTAGTGATGTAGAATTTTATCTTCTTTCACCCGGTACCAAATACGGTTGTGAAAGTTAAAGTTCATCTTTTGAATTAATCGCCACTTTTGATGGATTTCAACCCTCTGTGCGCCGCATGCCCAGTTACAGTGCACAATACTGTTGTACGCGCGTATGGGGCTTTCTATATACGCGCGTGTGCGTGTGTGTATGTGAAGTGGCGTGGCTTGCCTTAATGTAAAACAGTTTTGAGATTTGCTGGAATGTATTTGACTGGCGAAAAGGTAAAAACCAGGGACCGAACACAAAAGTTATTGTTGAAAACTGTCATTGAAAAATTCACTATGAAGGCAATGTTCTCAAAAAATAAGTGATACATACCAATCGATTTATTTTTTCACCGAGAAACAAATTTTAAAATAAATTTTTATTTGTAATTTTAATGCAAAATTAAAAAACTAACAATTATTTTTTATTTTTATTTTACAAATCCAAAATAATAATTATTTTTGATTTTTATCTAAATAATCTGTAAATAACAGTTACTTTTGATTTTTATATTATATGTCTTAGATAACAATTATTGAAAACTTTTATTTATAAAGGTCATCAATAAAAATCAATCACCGACTTTTATTTTTTAAATCATACAAACTCATTATCATTTTTCGCAGTTAAGAAGGTGTTGGAGAACCCAAGTTTACTACGAATAAAAGTCAGTGACTGATTTATATTGATGACTTTTATAAATAAACAATACAAAAATTCGGACAGACCTACAGGAGGCAAAAAGCTTTCAACTTCTTATTAATCTACCAACTGAAAATTCAGCAGTAGTCACAAGCTTTATTACGTGGTACTGCAAACTTAAAGGTTACTTATAGTTTCTGTGACTCGGCCATAGACTCGCTACTTCTTCTAGTCGAATGTGATGGCATTTCCGATAGGCAGAGGGCGGGCACACTAGACACTTTCTATGTAGGTCGCAGTGACCGTCCCACCTCATATTCTGTCGAATGTTTACGAAATTCGGCTGTCTATAAAATTTGAGCAAATTCTCTCCTTGGTACATCATACTCCAATCCTGTCAGTAACATCAACAACAAAAATGAGAATAAAATTTATTATGTTCTAAAACTTCCACCAAAATATTTCGGAAAAATATTAAGATTTACGTGAGTTTGAGCGATTTGAAAATAACTCCAAAAATAAGGTTTTTTTTATAAATAAAATAGTTTAAAAAGTATTATTTTCCAAAAAAATCTCACCCCAGATAATGGGGCTGCATAAAATTGTTTAAAAATGTTGTCAACGGAATCCAGATGAGATTTTTTTATGTGTTTTCAAATCGGTCCAACTCGAGTAAATCTTAATATTTTTCCGAAATATTTTGGCAGAAGTTTTAATACATAATACATTTTATAGCTCCGAAACTTCCTTAATTCATATTGTCATCACTTTTCACATTGTTCATATACATAATCGTATTTCCTCTGATTTATCCAATCAATACCGCTGATTCAACTGTTGAAAAGTCAAAAGAAAGAGTGGTGATTGATTTCGCATCAGTCACACTCGATAGATTTTGGAGTAGAAATACATAATAATAAATTAGTCATTGCCTTCGAGTATTAGGAAAATTGTAGACCCTTCATTATTTCAAAGTATGACGTACACATTTTTTTTTTTTTATTTACTACTGGTTCTGATAAAGACGAAGAAGACGAACCTCTATGTGTGACGTACAAAGTTAATATCAAACTCGTCGACATCAGTTCGATAAGATAAGGCAAAGAAGGTTGTAGAGATTGATACACAAATGTTTATATATTTATATATATATATCTATAACTAAATATAAGAAAGATAAAATGTAAGAATTGTATAAATTTTGATATCAAGGTCTACATATATGTGTGTAGATTAAAGTACACATGTAAAATTATAAATAACCAATTCCAAGAAATCACTAAAATCCTTGCCATTTATGCGCTTGAGTAAATCAAAAAAAAACAGAAAAAATTTCTTTCGAATGCGAAGAAAGGAATTTCTCGTTAATACATTTGAATAAATATTTAAAGAGTGAAAAATGTGAGTACTTACATGGTCATGTATGGCTGAGTGAGGTGCAATGGAAGTGTGAATGAAATGTGTACGATTAAGCATGAGGATTATAGTATGTATATGTATATTACTTATTTCTTCAGATATCCATATATAAATATTCGTATGCACTTGGAAATGGGTCAATAGCGCGTGTATAACGCACGCTGTTAAAGAAAAATGATTTAAAAGAAAAAATGTAAATAATTCATTGGATTTTCAATGCTTCTTATAGAAAAGTGAAAAATAAATTGACGTGAATTTGTAACTAAATATATACATATATATGCATCAACTTGTAATTCATTTTATTCCTGTTGTTAAACGAACAGGGTAAACAGTGTTATTGACGCACACATTTTTTTAGTATAATTTTGTTTTATACACACAGAGAGAAGATACATAAATAGTCAAGGTTAGATTAAATTGTTCTGGTCGTTCAATTTTGCGGACCCGCTTGGACCAAATAAAGGTTGTTATTTTTGTTCTTTGTGATGTGAGTACTACACGCTTTGGGAAGGTAACCACCACCTATTCAATGAAAACCCGTCAGCCAATCACGAAGTTACGAAGAGGGCTAAAATCAATACACGAGCGTTTTTCAAAATTTGTTAAAAAGAACGAACCAAGATACGTCAATCTTAGCCCGTCGAAATCTGGGCAGTCTAGTATTGTGATAAATGCACCCCTTAATACTCCAGGCAACTGTGGCGGCAAGCATCACATGTAATTGATAGCCTCATCCGCATGAATTCCGATCGGACCTGTCATAACCACCACCCAAGGCTAGAGCTGTGGATTTGCAAGCTTAAGAAGGGCCAATTTCACAGTGTGAACAGATTTTTCTACTGAAAATCTCTAGTTAACTGCCGATTCTGACTTAAGTACGCACTGTGAAATTGGCCCTAACTCTTCTATTAAGTTACTACGAGGCCTCTGCGATAAAATTTACTGTTCTCTTCCTGCAGCCATTTCCCTCTACCAAATTGTCCGTAAAGGAAATGTGTGCTGAAAAAAAACCTGTTTGAAACCATTTCAGAGATTCCTGTAATCAGAGACAAAATCGAAACCTTACAGAATTTTAGAGTGTCCATACGTGGAGCTTACTAGGTAGCTGATTTCCCTGAACATGCTTCAAGCCTAAGCTGCAAGCCAAAAAATTACTTTGGGGGAGAGACCCCGAATCTAACCAATAAATAGCTCCCATGAAGCAATATAAGTCAACTTATGCCTTCTTCACTAATTTCTTATTGTTGGGTTTTCACGACTGCTTCCTATTCAGGATCAGGTCCAAGTACTACAAATGCCTCCAATCGATGGAAGAGTTGCGGTGGTTATTTTGTATGGCTTGTGAATAAGCCCAGTTCGTGCTAGGTTTGACGGCAAGGACGCCGGTAGCCTTAATTGCTGTTTAGACACATCAGTGCCGTATGGGTGCCGTGTCAGATTAGCATCAGTGAAAAATAAAATATCGTTCGTAAGTCGGCACCGACAGTTTTAAGTTTTACTGATGCAGTGACGTTATTCTTTTAGAAGTTGTGTATGATATGGATTAAAAAATAATCGACTTGGTGTCACAGATCGGTACTGATAACTGAACTAAGGTGTGTAAATAGACCTTCAATGACCAGATATATTACCTATATTGCTGAGGGGTCAAAGGCAACGAATTTGCCGGCGAGTTGGCATGAAAATTATCCCCAATTGATTTTGAGAGACCGGAACCATTTTGTAGTCTCAGTTGGTCTACTTCGAGAGCCATAATTACTCTGAATGGGTCTACTCAGAGTGCAGTTAGTAATGGGGAACGCTAGGAGGCTTAAATGTTCTGGTAAAAGATGAGAATAGTTCTCACACGATTAGGAATTCACACTCATGAAAATGGTGAGAATGAAAGTGAATTCATATACTCATAAGAATTATTCTCATCTTTTACCAGAACGTTTAGGCAGGGTAAGCTCTTCGACTATTCTTTCGATAAGAAAGCTATTATTCTATTAAATAGAACTGATATTAGGTCATACTCTCTGGATATCTAACTGGCCATCAAAAAAGTTGGGAACTCCATATAATATGGAAATAGGCATATTTTGCATCTGCCTGAAGAGAAATCTACACTACAGCCATTCCTAGGTACTGGCTAACCTGGTTTAAACACCATTGAAAAAAACCTGGAAACCCAATACAGCCAATTCTGATGATAAAAATTCGTTTCATTTTTTACAGCCAGTTATATGAAGTTGCTCTCGTAATCACTTACAATCAACGACTTTTTATTTTACTTTACAACGCGTATACATATATAATTGCATAGTATGTGGCTTGTAAGTGGGCATTTTGGTACTCACGCAAATTGGTACTTGGGAATGTTGCTGTAATTACTTCCACAACAATTTACGTCAATCTTGCTGAAAAGGAGATAAAATCTCGCATCACTCAAAGGTGCAACGATGCACATACGCTGCTGGCTAAAATAAGAATAATGAAGATGAATAAGATCGAATTTTAAGCAGGCGAATTAATATGGCAATAAAGTAAGAAACAGGTTTACAAGCTTCAGACAAACTTGTGAATATTGTTTGTTTGTGAGTGGACCAACTAAATTTGTGGACAAAAGTACGAAGAAAACAAAGAGTCAAAGAAAACTTACATATATCATCGTACTCAAAAAAAGACGCAGAAGGCTATCTTTGAGAACTAAATTTATATAATTTACGAGTATATTTTTAAAGGAATCTACGAAAAAATCTGGGGGCTACTTTGTAATGCGATGCGAAAGAGAAACGCGATGTGATAGGCAATCGACACAGCGTATTACTTACGACTTATTTGCCCGCCTGATGGTTTAAAATTTAACTTCACCAGAAAATTACGTACTAAAATTAATTATAATAAATTAATTTAATTTAGAAAAATCCAATTGAAAAAGAATCACTGTGCATTGTGCAAAAAAAGTAACGTACGTAGATACCGTCGAATGTCCTTGAGCGCTTGTGTAGGCAGCCCGCCAACATGTTAACAAACATACAAAACAAGACATGCAACATGTTGCCAAGGTGACCAATGGTCATAACAAACTTTAAATTGGCAAGCCCCAACACAGAGCAGATTGTTTTTCCCTCCGTTGCAGTAAAACTAAAAATAGTTTGCTAAGAACAATACAGTCATTTAATGCCTTGCGGAAAATAAACGTCAAGCCTCAAATACAACAACTTAAAACGCAAGTAATTTGCAGTCTCGAGAAGGCAGCTGCAACATGCCGCTGTCTGCACTTTTTAACCCCTTGTGCAACTACTAGTTCAGTCAGACATGGCAATGCAACATATTTCGAAAAGTCTGTCAATTTTTTTTTTTTTTCCGAAGTGAATTGGAAAATTCTGAAAACAATTTTTGGCTATTCATACAGCAAATGAGTTTCTAGCAATATTTCTCAATACTGAAATGCAACCTTGAGTCGGACTATGGGTTGCTTGTTAGTTGTTTAGGATATAATTAACGTTATTTTCTATTTGAAGATAAATCTTTTATAGCAATTACTTATAACTAAACAATTAAATTCCGAAAAATAATTAATCGCAAGCATGTTTGATATTTTATAAAAAAAATCCGTCATTATATCGCACATATTCACGATCAGTGTCACATGGCAACACTTGAATGGTTTAATAGCACTTGCAGCAAAATTGAAAATTTCGAATGCAGTACGAGCAAGTTGAAATATATTTTCGCAAGCGATTTGCACTCTGTTAGTTGCAGTCACATCTTGCAAGTTTTATTATTACTGATTTACGAAAAGTAACAAAAAGATATTTCTGGATCATCATACGAGCAAGTAAAGTTTCTCTTTCTCAATTTGACTGCGAATTTCAGGAAAATTTTGAAATATTGTCAAGTCTGACAACTCTTTATGTACATACGCCTTGGAGGACGTTGCAAGTTGCAAATCGAAAATAAAAGAACAACCCGCAACAATGACTTTGACTGTTGTCTGCAGAATGTCTGTTACTTGTAATGTCTGTTGTTGCATATATGTATGTATGTAAGTGAAAATGTATAGATACGAACATGCAACAAACGTAGTATGTACCAAGGAATGAAACCGATTCAAAATAACGTTCCGGTTTGGGTTTCGGTTTTGCCAAGTGTTTCGGTTTCGGTTTTGGTTTCGTTCTTCAAAATTTATTTCGGTTTTGGTTTCGGTTTCGTTCCGGTTTCGGTTTTTCACAGAAATTTTTTTGATATTATTTAAATCACAATGTCTTAAACGTTGAGGAAAGAAAATCGAAAATTACAGTTCACTGATAATATCAACACTAGGTTCTTTCCCTAACAATCCGGATTTGGTAATTAGAGAATAAGAGAAACATTTTCTTTCAAAAATGGAACAAAGTTCGGAAGTACGGAAACGCAAAAACCCAAATTTCGTGCCCACAAGTCGAGAAACAGCTGATTCACGTTGTTCTTGTTTTTGTCACTTATACCATGTTCTGACCGACATCGGAAACATGTTTTCGTTGCTAAAACTGGTTTTCGACCTAAAACTTGTGTTTTCGTCCATATAAAATCTGTTAAACGAAAACCAGTTTTCGCTGAAAACTACTTGAAAACTCACTTTCCACTCGTTCCAATCGGTGTCTTCACTAGTTTTTTTCGATTATTTATCGAAGTGGAAGTCATATTTTATCATCTTTAATACGCCATTTCGGATTTATTGTTAATTGCCTGGCCAAAGCAAAATAAGAATGAAAGTTAAAGGTTGTAAATGAAAAGAAAATGAAGGAAAAATGTTTTGGTTGTCGGTCAGAACATGGTATTAAATGCAAACACTTGGAAATTGAATTTTGGTTTCACAAATTTGATTTTAAGTACATAGATTGAAAATACATCAACAGGCCATTCACTTTTCCTTAAAAGCACCAAGTAAATGCACGCAACATGTAAACACAATATGCTGACATGTAAACACAATACAGCTGACACTTTATCCATTTTTACTCGGAGAAAATTTCAGGCTGTTTCGGGCAGGAAGAAGAATACACTTACGATCGAATACGCTCGAATTTTCGCTCTCTATTACCCATTTTGTTGAGTACAGGCATGATTTCTGGGCTATTTTGGGCACACGCGGGATCTCGCATTGCGTACGGGAAAGAAACTACTTAAATATAATTAATCGATTATCGATTCACAACAACAAAGTCACCAGCAGATTTTTGCGAAAAGTTACCTTGCCATACTTATTTACTACTTAACAAGAATTTTAGCAAAATGTTGCTGATTTTGGTTAAATAAATCATTTATTTCAAAGACATTTTTATTTATTATTTTTGTAAATTTCTGGAAACCGATTGAAACCTGTGATTGAAATGGTTTCGGTTTCGTTCCTTTTCAGGTCAAGATAACGGTTACGGTTTCGGTTTCGGTTTTGAAAAACGAAACGGTTTTAAACGGTTACGGTTTCGGTTTGGGTTTCGGTTTCATTCCCTGCTTTAAAGTCTTTGTTTGGCCATAAATGGGGCCAAAGTAATTACTTACATACATATATGTAAAGAGAGGAACTAATATGCATGTTTATTAGTTCGAAAAAGAGACTACGGCCTATTTTCGGAAGATATAAAATTGGCAAATCCCCAGAACTTCCTCCAGTAAAGGCACATACTCTCTAAAGCTATGAAAGAAAATGTATGGTCGTAAAAGACTTGTAAAACGGCCACTACGGCTGTATAGTCTACGCGCAACCTTAGCAAGCTTTATAGTAAGTAAACTCGTATTCGCATGTGTGCATGTTTGTTTTTTTGACATGATCGTCTGACAATCCTACCTGTAGTTGCAGGTTGCGAGCTCCAATTGCCAGCTACTGGACATAGCGGCGAGTTTGCATAACTTGTTTAAATCAATGCTTTGAGTTCTTTTATGCAGCGAAGAATTTTTTTTATTTATTTAAAGTTTTTTTACACATTTTGTTTTTTATTTATTGGCCCTACTATATGCACATGTATTTAGTACCTTTGCACTGCCATCGTCGCGTGACGACTGTTGTTGAACATTGAATTAATTTATGTGCAACATGTAGCAGCAACTTTTGCCTCCAGTATTGGCACGCCCCCTCTAGATAGTTGCCGTTCATGTCATTTGCAGAGGAAGATGTGGGAAGTGCAACATGCTGTGCGTGCATGTATACATACATATGTACATACTTACACACATTCATACATATGGACGTTAAATACGCTAAATATATTTATTTATGCAATATTGTTCGTGCAACGAATATCTGTCCATTTGTATGTATTTATTTACATATTTTATTTGTAATTACATAATTCAATTATCTATCTGATTTGCTTCTCCGGCCCATCTGGCATGCTGGAGAAGCAGATTCTTTAAGTTGCAAGTGGCGTGACCAAGTGTTGTCTAATCACTTTGAAATCTATTAATTGTTGGTATGGCAAGTTTGGAGAGCATATCCTGTGAGCTGTTTGAACCATCTTCTTATTGACTGATATTGTATTTTACAAGTATGTATGTAGCTTTTCCTGTTGTATTGGGTAACATTTCTTTGATTTTATTAACAGCCATTTGAAAATTCTACGTACACGGTACACTGTGTAACAAAAATTTGTTATCTTAAAAATTTGTTATCAAATTTTTTACCATTTTAATCAGAATTTCTAGAAAAATTCTGCGTATGTAGCTTTGTATTCAGCCCAATTCCAATTTAGTGTTATAATAGGCAAAATTTCAAGTAGCTAAAAAATCGATTTCGTTCATTCTCAAAAATCAACACGATATTTTAGCCAATTGAAACTGGCTCGTTATTATACTAAAATTGAATAGGCTAGAAAACTGCATACCTAGAATTTTTCTAAAAACTCTTATTAAAAAGGTAAACAATTTGATAGCGAATTTTTGTTTTTGTGAGTTCTGTACAAAGTTGGAAATGATGATTTATAGCGGTATTTATGTAATGAGCTAGACCTTTATTAAAAATTATAAAACATTAAATAAACAAAAGAAAAATAACCAAACTTTTCGCACCTTTTTGTTTCTATTATTTTTTCCACCGGTGTATGCGCATACAAAACATGCTACCATATCTATTATTTAACTAGATGCAATTAAATTTTTGATAATATAATTAAATTTTTGCAACCCTTAAGCAATAAAAATAAACTTCTCCTAAACAACTGTTAATCATGCCAAAACGCAGCAGCAACAACTAGAAATAATAAATTGTCCAACAAATGACGTCATTCAGCTAATAACCGCTTGAAGCAACATTACAAAAACAAACAAAAAATAAATGTAAATGGTAAACGCTAAATAGTATGCGTTTAAAAGCTTTCATTAATTAATAAATATGCATGTATGCATGTATGTGCTTAGGTACTCACATAAGTTTGCAAACATCTGTACAAATATTGTGAAATGCGGTACAACAATTTTTTTTTTATTTAAGCTTAAAAAAAAACAATTTACCGCCGAGACTGCGGGGAGTTTCAACTTTTTTCCAATTAAAAATTCGTGAATGATACCAGCTAAACACGTTCGTATGCGATGAATAATTTTAATATCAACATACATATGTACATATGTATATATACATACGTATACCTATATTTGTACGAGTACATACTATGTATACATATGTATTTATGTGTTTACATATTTATATGCATCCATATGGGGATATAGATACTTACATACATACATTTGAAGTGATAATATTTGGTAGCAATATTTTTATTCCGCTTTATTGATTTTTTTCTTTTATTTTTGTACCATCTTTTGGATGTACTTAAGTATAGATAGCCCAATGATTTTCTGAAAACCCCAAGCCTGCCACATTTTTGCAAACGAATTCATTAGTTAGTTAAATTAAATATTAAAACATTGACCATTTTTTTGAAAAGGTTTACCATCTATTTAGAAATTCAAAATCAAATTGCTTAATAAGAGTGTCAAACAAGAGGTGCAGGAAAGCTAAATGTCGAAAATATGTTTGAAAACGGTTGCCATCTGCTTGGATATTCAAAATCAATTCATTAACGAGTTACCTACAAAATTTTATTATGAGTATCAAACGAGAGCGATTAAGAAAATAGTTTTGAAGAGGGTTGCCACCTGTTAGTAAATACAAAATCAATTTAGTTAACAGGTCAAATGACTTATTTTGATATGGGTGCCAAGCGAAAGGTTTAATGAGTTTTATTTCGAAAATATTTTTGAACAGCGTCGCCACCTATTTAGTTATTCAAAATCAATTTAATTGATAAGCTTATTGAAATATTTTAATACTTTTCGCCAAACGATATTTCATAACAGTGCCAGGCTCTTGCATTGCATCCGGCACTTAACCAGCTCAAACCACTTACCTAGTCTACTGAAACGTCAAGACAAGTTGTACGCCAGAAATACTCTCTTTGCGAGGTTGCTTAAGGTTAAAGGGATAGATAACAAATTTCAATAAGAAAGGGCCGCGTCGGCTATTAACAGACGTTTGCAATCTCTTCTTCAAATTGGGACAGATGCATGTCTGATACATATATGTTCAAGTCTGAACTTTCTTAGACATAATCATGCATTGCTCACTATGATTCAAAGATTCTACTTTCTTTTACTAAACTGGCAGCTTCTTGCATTGTACGTACTTGGATATTGTGAAAGCATTAAGAAGACTTTAAGGTAAAGCAGCAAAGCAAAAGAAAACAACCATTTAAAAATGTTTGCAAAATATGTATGTATGAGTGTAGTTATGAAAAGGTACTAGAAAAATATGTAACCATTGAAGATAACAGTTTATTACAACTTTTGAGTGGTCAGCAAACACTTTTCCTATTACAGTTCGTTGAGGAAAGTCTGCAAATTCAATACTAAACGAGCTGCCGTGTCTAAGACTTGTATGTATGTATGTAGTCAGTATAATTTTATGTAGTAGAATCTTAATTGCTGTTTAATAGCGTGCGATGATGAAGCGATAAGAATAATGAAAGCAATCTGTGGCCAATGCACCGCCCGCCTTGGGTTTTACTCGTTTGTAACGCTGTCGCGCGAGCTACAAAAAAGGAAATTGCAGTTTAGCAGAAAAAGTGTTTGATTACTTGATTGTGGCATGGCATATTGATATAGGTAATGAACAAAAAAAACCAACAGTTGAATGCATTGCGTGCAAGAATGTGGAATGATACTTAAAATCTTTGATATTCGTAATAGACACTTCTGATTGGACTGCTAAGTCCGGGATTTTTTTTTTTTCTAAAAACTTAATCTCAAGGAGTGTTCTCACTAATTATTGGCATGCAAAATAATAGTCAAGATGCTAAGCTTCTTTTGTATATTTTTCAAACAAACAAAGAACATTCAAATAAGTATGCTTTACTTTCCTGTTATTACTAAGTGTTCCTAGGTTCAGGAACCCAGTATAGTAATATGAGTAAAGAGCGGCTCTTTTAATGTTTCTAATGTAGATATTCACGACAAAGAAAGACAGTACTTGTATAATCTCATGAAGCCAAATATCTTGGAATAACTCTTAATAAGAAGAAGAGTTGCAACTTCCATTGTAGAAGACTTTACATGGGCTCTGTATTCTCTTCTAAAATGGACTCTGCTTCATAAGTATGAAAGATGGAGAAAGCTCGTTCAGCAATCCATGAACGGGTTTGAAAATCATTTTCTTAGTTATCGTAACAGACAATAAAGTCGCCATCTTCAAAGGGTTCATCACACCCAGGCTCGTAACTCTTTAACTTTTCTCAGCATGAAACAAGTTAACACTGTGCTGAGAACAAGACATTGCGGTTTCGAACGGAGGAAGCTCACAAACGAACTAACGAGATAAAGCCCACTAACTTGTCTGCTAAGATCGAAACCCTTTCTGGATTCAAATTGCTTTCTTAAATACAACGGATTGCTCTGCCCTCAAAGTCGGTATGTGGACATTGCTTTGCGTGCCACGAGATGTCGGGGCGCATCTGTGGGACAGTGGCGTTTGCCATATAAAGACTTATTCACCGGTTTCTAATGAGTATACTTTTGCATATACTATAATACAATATGCTCTAAAGGCCGTCTCCTCTCCGCATCTCTCGACATTTGCTTCCAGCTCAGTTAATTTTAGTGAGAGTCACAGAGCTCCATTTAGTTGAGGGAAGGAGACGTGACACTGCCACAATTCATCATATGCATATGCGATTATCCTTCTCCTTTATTGAGTTCCAGTTGAATATTGTTCAATGCCACAACCCAGAGCAACCTATATAAAACTCTTCCTTGAAGAGTGCTCCTATATGCATAGCCGTTTAGTATTACCGTACTACTGATTGATATTATTAATGATACTGATTTTTTAACATAAACTGAATACAGCCAGGGTGATTGGCTTCGTTTTCCAAACCGATTTTTTATCGGTTTTTCCCAAGGTTTTATGGGCGTTTTTTTTATCGTGTTTTTCGAATATCCAATTATCCCAAGTTTTGTTATCAAATCACCCGGTTTTCCCTCTAGTATACTTATATAACTACATCTTAAATTTCGCTTTAAATTCAGTATATATGTATATACATACATTAGGGCGGGTAAATTTGTATGGAAGATTTTTTTTTACTGTGGGCGTATAGAACAGGAGGAGTCTACGTGTGATTATAAGCAAATTTGGCAAAGAAACCATGGGTCTAAAAAGAATTTGGACTTTTCCCAAATTGCGAAAATTTTCACTTTTTTTTAGACACATGGTTTCTTCGGAAAATTTGCTTAGAATCACACGTAGAATACTGCTATGCTATAAGCACATAGTCAAAAGTAAAATTGACTTAACATACTTACATATATGCTTATTTTTTCAAGCGTGTTTTAAAAGAAATTTAAAATTTGTTCACAAATCTAAAAATCAAAGATGTGACGCATACAGGGCCAAGTTTAAATATCTAAACAAAAAACGCACACACTTTGAAATTTCAATTAGTTTTTTAAAAAGATTGGAGACAAATTTTTTTCATATTTTTTGTTGATCCAGAACGATGTCTTGCAACAAAAGATGGGAATACAAATACAAACTGTGGCACAAGAGTGCTGAAAATGTCATTCAATTCGAATTGAGGTATAGTGACTGGAAGAAAAAATTTTATAAAAATGGTTTATGTCAATAACTAGCAAAGTTATATTTTGGGAATGCCTATCCAGGCTCACGAACTAGACATCAATCATATTTAAATTGAAAAGCAAATTTTAGTGATCGGTTTCACGATTTCTGACTCTGTTTTACTTAATTTTTGGTTTTAATTTCTGACTAAGTGTTACGCAAACACGAAAAATTAAACAAATAGCCGGCCTAGCCAGATTTTTCTGTATTAAAAAATTTGAAAACGGTTTGTTACTAATTGCCTTTTTAGAATAACTAGAAAACCGGTTTTGGGAAAAAGTCGGATAATCGAACACTCTAGTATGATACCAAAGGAACCTTAGTTAGTTGCACCTCCTTAAGTTTCTACTTTTTTAGTTTCTGTATTTCTGTAAAGTTATATATTGAAAGACTTAAACATATTTTGAGGCCATTTCTAGAAAAAGTGATTTTCTTTGCATTTGATGATTTTTATATCTCAGCCCAGGTATGTAGTTATATAGGTGGGGGTATATACGCCCGGTGCTTTCTCAGAGTAAAATATTTAAGAAAAGTTCCCTAACTTCGACAATTTTTATGCGATTGTAATAAATGAGGTATGAGTTTATTTGAAAATAATTTTAGATAGTACTACATATTTTGAACTTGTGAAAATAAGTGATGCTCAAAATTAAAAAAAAAAAACAGAAAAAATTGTATTTCTTTATTTGCCCAATGAATACTCCCAGCAATCTAAGTCTAACAACAGATTATTTTACATTATTTTAAAGGCCTATGACCTCTAAATGATTTTTAAAAAATCTGTAAAAATCGGCAATAAAAGGAAGGAAATTCGGGGGAGGGTCTTGGAATTTCAAAAAAAAATAAAAATTTCGATGGGCACCCTAATGTACCGTACCGCAAAAAAAAAAATTGCCATACACCCCTGTTTGCAAGGCGATTTCGTATTTTTTTTTCTTTTTTTAAGAACGATACTTACAGTCGGATTTTAAAGTGTGATATGTCGAGGTTTTTGTTCGAGGAACCAATTTTTGGTTTCAAAGCTCATTGACCTCACGTACATACATATATACCCCGTTTTAGCACTAAACCGCCAGATCACAGTTCTTGTCACCCTAATGTGTATATGCCTGTATGAATAGGTATTAACCAATATATTCAAAATGAATAAAATAATCCTTTAAGACATGTACATATCGCTGTCCGTCCGCCCTAGTTACATGGTCAATTGAGAAAAAAGAACTGTTTGACAAATTGCCTAAAGTTTATCAGTGCCAAATAAAATATCACGTCAAAATTACAAGCATGTCCAAGATTTCTGACTGATAAAGAGTAAAATATTCAAACAAGTTGCTCTGATTTCTGGACAAACTATATCCGCCTCGAAGTGTGGCATGCCACAGTAGGCAAATGCTATAAATTAGTTTTTATTGAAAGTGAACGACTTCGATTGACGCTGCTGTAGACATAAGCGGGTGCATAGGCAAGAAAAGGCAAACCATAAGGAAAACTAAGTAAAAAAAAAAACAACAAAAAATTAAAACACTAAAATATGAGCGGAGTGTGTGTGTATTTGAAATTGCGAAAATTGACTGCATTGGGAAAAATAATAAAAATTTTGGATCACAAACCAACGCCGACAAATTGTTTAGCCGTCAGTGGTTAAACAGACAATTTGAAGGAGTGTACCGTATGAGCATGCGCACCAACAACTTGGAATATGAGTTCAAGCATATGAGTGTGGTTTCATGCGCAAACATACCTATATACTTCTGTACATATTTATAAATTTATAGCATCTGATTTGGAGTGTCAATTGAAGTGGGTTCGTAAATACATATAAGTACGTACATTGGGGTGTACCTACCACTATATACAAAAAAAAACTGAAAATATTTTTCCATCGGTATTATAAAATTTATTATAGGTATTTTAAGACTTAAGCCAAAATATTTCGGAAAAATATTAAGATTTCGTGATTTCCACAAATCGAATTTCTTATAAAAAATTGTTTTTAAAATTGTTTTTCGAAACAATCACCTGCTTAAAGATCTTTAAAAATAAAGATAACGAGGTATTCGGAGGTGTTTTCTAAATCTTAATATTTTTCCGAAAAATTTATAAATTTTTTATTTTTTTTATGGAAAGTGATGCACCCTAATGTACGTGCGTATGTGTGTGTATGCGCATGTATGCATACACTTTTTTATTTAAACAAATAGCTTGCTTTGATTATACGAACTCGTATAGCCCAGCCTGACCCACTACTTAAGTGGAGCGACAAATGCTATTGAGCCGTAAGTCAATCAACAAATAAAGGTAAAAAAAATATTGATTGACTAACAAAAGTGGAACTATTTTCATGGTGTGGGCGTTTATTTATCTGCATTGTCAAAATTATACAATTTGTATCAATTGTACAAAAGCTTTCGAAAAAATATTGCTGAATAATTGCTGCTGCTGCGGGTGGCACAAAATGAGAACAAGATAAAAAAATATAAGTGCATTTGTCTTTGGAATAAAAAGATAACCTGGAGGAAAATCATCTGGTGGTGAATATAATTTCGAGTTCAAAATACAGTTTAAAGTTCTCAGGCGGAGGTTTGAGTCCGCCTGGATGAAATGTGGCTCAAGGTATGCACCGGCTGCCAGAGATCTATTGTACCATCTACTCTTCACAACACGTCTTCTTAGCCTAAATCGCTCGGAATGTTCTTCAGAATTTTCGGGTGTAGGGCGTGAATCGGTTCAATTTGTGACCCCATTAAGTCTACACCTGTTTCACAACTTCTGCAGAAGACGTCACACTTAACAAGTTTATGCGATGGCGTCACCTTAGCCGTGTCGAAAAGCCGAAAAAGATGATTTGACCATATCCGCAGCACTTATTCAGTTCTGTATGTATATGCTCTTTTAGTCTGCAGTGTTCTGTAAAGATACCCGTTAGTATTCAAAGTGTCTTTTCATGTTTTGTATGGCGCAGCACTACTGAATTTTGCCTATTACGTTCTCTTCTTCTTGAGCTTTAATTCATAGTATTGGGACCCAGGACGAGGAAGGGTTCGGAGCCGATTAGATCATTTCCATCTAGCTGGATCTCATTGGAACTACCAAGTTATTCAAGGTTCTCAATGCAGTCAAGGACCTATGATGAGAGAACATCACTCAGGATAACTATTCTGGATTCTGAGTTGGAAGATCCTTTGCGCCTATTCCGTCTGTGTACCAATGCAGCATGCCAGCTTGCAGAAGTCTCCCAAAGGAGCAGATATTCCAGTTAGCTTTGATGCATTCAAGTCTCTTTTCAAAAGCTATAGTTTTCCCCATCTCATTTCATGGAAGTAGAGCTAGCGGCAGCGAATACCATACTTTCTCTATATTGTTATTGGTATGTACATAATTCAGCCGAATGCAGCTCTAACCTAATTTGGTCAGTCATCCCTGAGTGCCATGATCCGTTCTCTGCAACATAGTGGAGACAAGTCTAGACCTGTTGACTTACATATATTGAGAGAAAGATTTCAACGGTCAAATAAGTTTGGAGGAGTCCAAAGATATTCTACCTAAGTATTAATGGTAGAAGCGCCAATGTTGGCTAAATCTGCCACATCCTGATTCAATTGAAAAACAGCATTTAGCAATATCTCCAGTGATTCTTAGCCATTTTAAGTCCAGTCAGCGACATCCTTTTTGATAAGCCCCTAGGTTAAAAGGTCCACGGATAGGACCTTCCTTAGTCCTGCACTCTCGCTAGAGTTCTCAATACCACTACATATGTAGCTCCTGCAACCAGTTGCTCTTTCCATTATGCCTAGCTTTGTTGTACGTCATCAGCGGATCTTTGTAATCGTGCGGACATCCGATGCGTGCCCATATTTCGTATTTTCTACAGGGTAGCTATGAATGTACAAAAAATCGCAAGTATTGAAGTATTTGCATATGCGGCCTTTACGTTGTCGCTCTTTTTTTTAATCTTTATTTGCATTATATTTTATACCCGCTGCTCCATATTTTAGCTTGCATCTGCGGTTTTCTTCTTTCGTCACTGAACAGTTGATTTGCGCAATTTTGGATTTGTGGCTGAAAATATTGGCGAATATCGCATTTTAATTGCAAATTGCACGCAAAAACAATAACAAACGTAAAAATTAAAGCAGCAACCGAAAAGAAAACAATCAACAGTGCATGCGAAAAAAACAGCACCCGCATGAAAAAAAAGACACAAAAACGAAATGGGTGCAACTGCAGCTGCAAAACTTATGGCCAATGTACTACTCGTACTAAAGTTCCTGGTTTTGCCGTCGCTACTGCCTTGCCAAGGGACAATGCAGCCCAGTCAGCAGCGAATTTTGCTGCAATTTTAATTTTCATACTTTCTTCCTTTCCATTAAATTTTAATTTTTGGTCATTTTTCGCGTGTGCTTTTATTTTGGCCATTCGCCAAGTAGTGTTCCATTGTTGATGTTAATCGCATATGCACATGTTTAATTTATACTCGTATAAGCAGTTTTATTTGATTTCTAAATTTCACCAAAATATTTCAATTGCGCACTTAAAGTGCTTAACTACATATGCGTACGTAGATATATATGTACATACATACATACTTATATATGTACAGTGACTCAAACGAGTGATCATGTGTTGATTTTTTCTTTAAATATTCAAAATATTTTTCAAGCTAAATTTTTTTGTTATTTTACTATAAAAATATTGTCCAAACTTTAACAAAACCATTTAATCTGAGTCTTTAGAACACTTTTGGGTATTCAGTTTTATAGCCCATACAATTTCAGTCTATCGCCAAAAAAAAATCGCGTTGATTTTCAATAATTTTTTTTTTTTTTTTGACTGCTACTGCGTTTATTTTTTATAAACAAGTGGAATTTACAGGGACTGAAAATAATCATTTATTATGAAGGCATTTTATATTAAAATCATTTTTTTATGTATTTTTTTATTTATTTTTTTACGATCACTTTCAATCGTTGTTTTATGATTTAAATTTTTTTTTTCGATCAAAAATAATCTTAATTTTTGGATTTTTATTTTTCGGATCACTTTTAATCGTTTTTTTTATGATTTTTTGTTTTGCGACCATATCATAACCGGTATTTTCAGATCATTTTTTAGATCATACAAGATTTAAATCGGTTATAGAAACGCAGTCTCTATTACAATGGTTAAAAATTATCGAAACAAATACAAATTTCCAAATAACAATTATTCCGATTATTATTTCGAATATGATGGAAATAATCAAAATAACAAAATATATATTAAATTGTGATTTTTATTATAAAAATCTTAACGGTAACTGGTAAATTCTAATAACTGGCGTAGATTTTTTGAAATTTTGTTACATTATTTCATAATAAATTCGTGCTTATATGGAAAAAAGTGCAAAAAATCCGTCAGAAAAAAATGTATAAAAAATCAATGCGAGTTTTAGCCGCTCAAACTTGCACTTCATTATACTAAAATTGTATGGGCATACCCAAGAATCTTCTAAAAATTCATATTAAAAACTTTGAAATTTTTATAATAATTTGTTAAATTTATTTTGCATAAAGTTTGATTTACATGGTTTTGATTAAAACTTGGACAGTATTTTTTTAGAAAAAAAAAATTCAACTTGAAAAACATTATGAATATTAAAAAAAATCAGCACGTGGTCATTTGTTTGAGTTACTGTATATGTGGCATAAACGGCTGACTTGCATTTGCTGTTGAAAACTTGAATTGTTTAAAATTCTATTATACGGCAATACAATTCTGTGTGTTAACACTCATTAACAGCTGTTCATTATTTGAGGGGGAATTTGTTTATCACACTATTACTACAGCAATGATGAATGCGATTTCGTAAAACCTGGATAATTTAATAACTTACGAATGAAGTATATTTCCGGCAAAGTTCTACGTCATCAGTCTTTATGCGGAGACAAATCTGAAGAGGAATCACAATGAAACTTTTGATTCAAATAATCACCACTAAAGTTGCCTGTGAAATCGCCTAATGTAATGGATAATTTAATAACTTACGAATGAAGTATATTTCCGGCAAAGGTCTACGTCATCAGTCTTTATGCGGAGACAAATCTGAAGAGGAATCACAATGAAACTTTTGATTCAAATAATCACCACTAAAGTTGCCTGTGAAATCGCCTAATGTAAACACCGTATTAAAGGGAAATGACATAGCAGACAGAAAAGCCAAAAAGGTGCCGTCCACAGGGGCGTCGCCACCGGTAGAGGTATTAAAAATAATTGTCGCTTAGAAGCCACCGCATCAGAAAAAAATATATAATAAGCGGATTTATGGAAAGAAATTAAGTTAGTTCGACAATATTGGTCCCTGCGAACAGCTTGGTCGGGTTTTTCAGAATTTTAGATTAAAAGCGACGGCAGCGAGAATTTGATTCAAACTATCCAAGGACTCCGTTCTGATACAGCTTTGTTTTCAATTCGGTTAGCCACCTATTTGTTAAGTGATCAATAACTTAAAACTGTATTTGGTTAGCGTAGATACATGGAGTTACTGATCACTTTCGATGTTAAAAAAACGTATTTCCAGGTATATTATTTCTGCAAGGCCTTGAAGGAAGTTATCAATTCGTCGGTATATTTATTTATTATGTATGTTACCGAATAACTTTGGACCCCGTCAACCGATTTCGATAATTATTTTTCTATCGGAAAGGTAGTAAAGGAATGTACTCGCTGAATATCTTTATACATACTGGCAGCGAAAACTTCTTGCTTTCAAATGCCATTGCCTTAGTAATCGCACGCTTGCATACTAATACCGCGACCTTAATTAATCAAACGCACAAGCTGTTAATTAAACTAAATAACAAACGAGCCGAATTCTTGCGCGCCCTAACAATATTACAAAATGCTTCCCTTGAATGTGGTACTACATATTTAGCGGCTTTCTCACACTAACTGACACATATGTAGCATATTTACAGGCGATGAACCGCATGGCGTGGCACGTGCAGAGCAAACAAGTTGCGTGTTTTCTATAGCGAACACATAATCATGTTGAGTGAATGTTCCAAAGAATTAGCAAAAAATTCAACGAATTAAATAAAAATATGGGGCGAAACGAGCCTTAATTTGCGCTGTTGCTTGTTTGCTGAAATGCCTACGCAGGAGCTACTTACAAATACATACATACATGTAGGTATGTATGTACTTACAATGTGTATGTGAGTATGGGCTATGTATGTACGTAGGCATTTCCTCCACAACCACTTGCAGTTGATTTCCAAAAATGGCTAAACAGTGGGGGCCACTACCTATCTAATTTATTAAGGCTGGCATCCCACGCTGCTTGCAATAGAAATTTAAGTGGATATGTATGTATATATGTACGGTGTGCCTGGATGATATCAGCAATTTTTAGCGCTTTCCACTGTCACTACAATGACATATTTTGGCAAACATGTTTACTTATTCATATATCTATGTACATAATAGGTATGTAGTGTGTCCATTTCTATGTGCACACATATCTTTCTTTGCGACAGTATCTAATCTGACATATTTCGTTGTTAATACAAGTTGAAATTTTTACAAGCTGCTAGTGAAAAGAAAAGGAATTGATCAATCAAAATGTATGTAGGCTTCCCCACCCCCACTTCATACATACTTAAGTATTTATCGCCTACATCATTGGCGTAGAGAGTTGAGCAGCAGCAGAGTAGATTGTGTGGCAGCTGGCTGCCACAAGTCGCGACTCACGAGGCACTTGAATGCACATTAATCATTCTGCAATGGCAAGTACAAACATCTGGCAAATGCGCAAGTATGTCTCCCGCAAGTTTTTGTACATTAGGCGATCTCACCCTACCGCACAAAACAAAATTGAAAATGGTTTTTTGACCGAAGCAAATAAAAAACATTGGTCTACGAACAAAAAGCCTTTTTTTTTGCTCAGTCGTGTGCTGGACCCTTAAAGTCTTTTTGGAAAATTTGCGGACCAGCTGTGGAGTCGTTTTAGAAAAAATGCGTCATTAGCTTTCCTACATGGAAGCAATGTGAGGATCCAGACACTCTCTTATGAAGCCCGCTAAAAGCTGTGAAACCAATGGCTCCTAAACTGTAAATGGAACAGGCGCTGGCGTGCATCAGATCCTTTTCTGCTTTGCGTGCAATCAAAATGAGCTGAGAGTTTACTTGGCAGAGTGCAATTATGGGCCTAAGCATAGTTGGAACTCTCGGATACATCAACTATTTATAAATTTTGGCATCTGTAAAGCAACCAAATGTTTCCTTTAAAAAGACAACTAGGGTGGTGGAGAATTTTTTTTTTTTTTGCACAGCAATAGGAAGCTACAAGCCCTGATAGGACTGAAAGCGGGGCGAGACTGATTACGGAACACAATCTATGAGGATACATCATGATTGGAGGTTGGTGTTGGTGCGTTTTTTTCTCACTCGACAAAATTCTAAGATTTATCAAAGAGTGTGAAAAGTTTGATTCCTTATACTTTTTACTCCTGCTGTCGTTCTATGACTTAGAATGACTTTCCGTCATCTCATGCCGAATTTGGCTTAAATATCAACCCTTTTCGGGATTGTACCATAAATATGTACCACAAGTACATCCTAATATAGACACATAAATGTATAATAGCTAAATATATGAATGTGAATGCGCCTTTCGCAACATTGGAAAATGTTCAACTCTTGTAAACTAAACTCTTGTTAACGCATTTGACATTTGCTGTGATCTGTTGTGCCATTTTTAATTTTCCTGCTTTGAATGAGTTGGAGCTTTTACCGCTGCAGATACTTATGTATTTCTCAGGTGGCCACCTCTTTCTGTTGCGCTGTCAACTGTATGGAATTATTAATTTAAAAAAATGCTAAGCGTAATAAATTTCTTCCAAGTCACCACAACACACAGATTAGTTATGCTATTTTGTCAGGTGTTGGATTAAATGGTTGTGATTGGATGATTGAGTTGATAGTGAGAAGAAAATGATAGTTTTTATGAGAAATGGGAGAAGTGGAAAAATGATTGATGACAAGGAAAATAAAGAATTTCATGAGAAATATTTTATATGTATGTAAATGAATATTCCAAGGAGTTTATAAACTTTAACGTTGTGTTTTTATGCACTTTACACGGAAGAAATTAAATATTGTATAAAATAATAAATTTACTATATCACTCGGTTCATGAACCATCTAACCTCTCTCAGCCTGACTGACTCCTTAAGCTTGTACTGATCGCAGACTTTATTTTTGTAACATTGTTTGAGAGACTTTCTAGCCTTCTTTGTAAGTTCATCCTTCCACCAAGGTGTCGAATATTTCTTGCCTTATCTTAACCGGCGCGCTTTCGTCAAGACCTTTACGAAGGCTTTATTTAAACAATTAGGCCTATTCGGAAATTAATTTTTTGCAATAAATTCAATTTGGTTTAGCGCTTAGGGCTTGTAACTGCCAGTCGCTGTAGAGTGTCGACTTCCTGTGGCCTGTCAAGTACCAGGTATGCTGATGGTATTCAGATGTTGCAGGTTGATGACGGTACTTTGTGTACTCCCGAACAACTTACTTGACCAGTCAAACATGCAGCATTTCTTCCTTCTCCAATCTGAACAATTATTTAATCACCGTCATAACTTTTAACCCACGCTTCACAAACCGGAATTCGAACAGGAAACACGAGCTAGTCATATTTTCTAAAGTCACAAGAAGAGAACTAATACGATATAATTTGATTATGCTACGAGTACTAAACATCCATGTGTATCCATGCATACATACATATGTATGTCCATGCCTATGCGTTTGCATAAATAAACTTCAATAGTGTGTTGCCGGCGGAAAAAAAGAGAGGCTCACTTAAAGCGTTTAAAAATTTTGTTTATTCATAGACGAAATTACATGCTCATATTTAAAGGTGAAAGTTTTTATGTCACACTTGTTGTGTTTCACTAAATTTCTACAGTAGGCAAGCATATACAGATGAATCATCTTTACGCTGGAAGATGTAAACTTCGAAATTATACGCGCCATAGTCACGGTGACCATTCGTACCGATTTTTAGTGTTTTCTTTATTAATTTAAAAAGAGTCTCCCTATACTCTGACCCAAAAAGAATTTTTCTTACAAACGTGGCAGCATTTTCGTTGTAACAAACTCTCTTTGGCCGGGGTAGGACTCAGTCGGACCCGGAGTTCGTATACAAGAATATCCTCCGCGTTCTATATGTCGTCGCTGGCTTCCCAATGTGTGATCGTCTCCGGTGTCTTCAAATGCTGTTTCGGTGATGGAAATCACCACTCGCTGCCGATGGATACCGCCGCTGTTATCTATCGATTCACTTGGGAAGAACTAAGCAAGCCGCTGATGCTTTCGCTGCTCTTAAGCAAAGTCGGTCTAGCTGTACTCTGGCGTGATCGCAGGTCCGCTATCCTTTTTTCTGCTTTGCTCCGTATATATTTGGTTGGGTTTTCTTGCGCCGCGGCGGTGCTGGTACATAATTGTTGGCATTGTTAGTGTCGTTCGCTGTTGTTGACGAAGTACATAATCCGTTTACGGTTCGATTTGCTTGCTGCCATTCCGCTTTACATGCCATTTGTTTTTCTGCATATGAATATATTTATGTTTGTAGGTATCGGTCTATGTAGGAACCAGTGGCGTGATTTTGTTGTTTGTACTTGCTGCTATTCTGCTTTACATGCCATTTGTTTTTCTGCATATGAATATATTTATGTTTGTAGGTATCGGTCTATGTAGGAACCAGTGGCGTGATTTTGTTGTTTGTACTTGCTGCTATTCTGCTTTACATGTCATTTGTTTTTCCGCATATGAATATATTTATGTTTGTGGGTTTCGGTCTATGTAGGAACCAGTGGCGTGATTTTTGTTGTTTAGAGGGGCGCAAGAGTTTTGTGACACCTCAATTTGCGAATAATTTTGAGCGTCAATTCCCACCCCTTCTTCGGGAGACAGCTGCTTACCCGTTGGTTCTTGTTTCTGCCCTTTTCTCCATCGCTGTATCGGATGTTAAGTCTTAGTTGTGTTCAAGTTAGCTATCGCTTATCGATGACATTCTTGATGGGATCACTGCGGCGATCGCCATCGGGTTGGTAGAGTTGTTCGCTGTATGCTTAATAGGGCGGCTAACTTTTGGATGCAGAGTGTAGGTTTTCATTGTTATTTACCATCGATTAGGAGGGCGATGACGGTCAGCCAGTCGTTGGGAGGTTCTTTGTAGCTGGCGCAGAGGCGTGTGACGGTTACTCGCTCCTGCACGTTCCCGAAGATTATATCTCGATTGTTGCTGTTCAACCTCTTTGTGATGTTGCTTTACTGGTGTAGCTTCCGGTGTGGGTTCGTCCTCGAACGGTGAAACGTAGGGCTTGATACTACTGATATGTATCCTTCTTTGACGGCTGGGGTTGTCTTGGGATGCCACCGAGGCGATTACTGGAGACATAAAACTCTCGATAAAAAATGGTCCTTCAAATTTTGGGCCGAGTTTTGCAGAAAAGCCATCTATCGCTTTCGACAAATGGTGGGCTTTGACCCAGACTAGTTCTCCGACTTCGGGTTTCCAAGGTCTTCTGCGAAGGTTGTAATATCGGGCCTGGTCCTGCGCTGATTTCTCGTAGCAGCGGCGCGGTGTCTCTGGGATGTGGGCTGTTCCAGGAGTTACTTCGTCGTACAGTGTTTGCGGGAGCCTTGGTTCGCGCCCTTGTACCAAAAATGCGGGGGAGTTCGTCCGCTCCGTAGGGTTTTCCTGCGGTGTATATGGTGCCGTAAACTGGTGCTTGACACCTATGTCTCTGAGAAACTTGTGGAACTTCTTGCTGGTAAATTGCACGCCGTTGTCGGTGACGAAGATCTTCGGTGTCCCAAATCTGGAAAGCCTTAACCACACCGTCTGTTGTAGCTTGTCGCATGGGGATGAGCTCTACCCATTTGGAAAATTTATCGATTAGAAGAAAAGCATAGTATTTCCGTGGGTAGATCGCGGCAGTGGTCCCACAAAATCCGCGCAAACGATGGCCCATGGTTCCTCAGCGACTTGGGTAAGCATGCGTCCACCTGGAGCTTCTTGGCTAGGTTTATACATTTGGCATATGGCACACCCGCGTACAAATCGGCGGACATCTCGCAGCATTCCAGGTCAATAGTATCTTGCCATCGCGCGATGTGTTGTCTTACTTATACCCATGTGTCCTGCGGTTGGTTGGTTGTGGATTTCTTCAAAAACTCGTCTTCGCATCGCCGCTGGCACGCAGAGTTTCCAAGGGACGATATCTTCGTCCTGCAATTGCGCTGGAATGTGTCGGTACAGCTGACCGTTCTCCTCGATATAGTCTGCCCACTTCTCTGGTTGTTGGCGCATTTCGTTCAGTCTATTCTGGAGCCATTTGTCTTTCTCAGCTTTGGTAGGTAAATCGGCGGCTTCTTCTGTGGAAATCATCTGTATTGTTTCTAGGGGGCTCCTCGACAAGGAATCAGCGACGACGTTAAGCTGGAATGTGTATTGTTGCAGTTCGAGAGTCCAGCGTGCGATGCGACCTGATGGACTCTCTATGGAGTTCAGCCACTTCAGGGAAAGATGATCGGTTACTACCGTAAAGTGGTATCCTTCGAGGTATGCTCGCATCTTTCGAATGTCCCATACAATGGCGAGACATTCTTTTTCCGTCGGCGAATAGTTTGACTCCGCTTTGTTTAATCGGCGGCTGGCGTAGGCGATGACGTGCTCATTCTCGCCGATGGTTTGCGTGAGCACCACTCCTAGACCGTAGTCACTGGCGTCCGTTTGCAAAATGAGGGGTTGTGTAAAGTCTGGACAGGCGAGAACCGGTGCTTCCGTCAAGTCGTTCTTGAGTGCCTCGAAGGAATTTCGTTGTTTTTCACTCCAGTTCCAACGTACACCCTTTTTGAGTAGTGACGTCAATGGCTGCGCCACCTTGGCAAAATTTGGAATAAATCGGCGGTACCACGATGCAACTCCAAGGAATTGTCTGAGTTCTTTTATATTAGTTGGCTGCTTCATTGTTTGGATGGCGGCGACCTTGTCCGGGTCGGTTTGGATACCCTCTTGGCTGATCACATTTCCTAAGTACTTTATCTGGGTTTTAAAAAACGCAAATTTTTCCGGATTAATACGTAGCTTGGCTTCCTTTAAGCGACCGAGGACCTCTTGCAGTTTGGCCATATGCTCTTCGAGAGTACGCCCGATAACCACAATGTCATCGAGATAGGCAAAGGCGTATGGTTCCACGTCAGGACCAACGACTGCGTCGAGTGCTCGTTGAAAAGTTGCTGGAGCTGAGTGGAGGCCGAAGGGCATCACTCGCCACTGGAAAAATCCACGGCCTGGGACGGTAAATGCTGTGTATTGTTTACTGGAGGCCTCCATTGGTATTTGCCAGTAACCGTTTTTAAGGTCTAGCGTACTGATGTATTTTGCGTTGCGGAGTTGCTCGAGTGTGTGGTTGATACGTGGCAGCGGGCAAGCATCTGGTATGGATCGTGCAGAGGCGCCAACTTCCTGTCTTCTTTTTAACCAGTACGATCGGCGCACTGTATGGGCTGTTGGACGGTTCAATACAGCCTTTCGCCAGAAGTGCGTCGATTTCTTCGTCAATTACCTTTTGCATCGCTGGGTTCCGAGGATAATATCGCTGTTTTATCGGTTGGTCATTTTTCATCGTTATACGGTGCGATGTAATAGTAGGAGTACCTTTTATGTCGTCGAATTCGCGAAGCTCTTTATCTAGAAACGCTTTGATTTTTCGTTGCTCTTCGTGATCTGTCACCGAATTGCTGTCCGGGTCGTACCTTAGCTCTGGTATGCCTTCGCCCGCTGCATTAGTGTAGTGACCTATCGCAGCGTACTTGTACGACTCCGCATTCTGGACTTCTAGTGCATTATCGTCTTGAACAGTAGACTCTACGCTTACTCTCCGCGGAGTATTAACCGCTTCCTCCTTCAGCTGCACACTTTTACATACCTCTGCTTCAGGATTTGGAATCGGGTGGGGCATGTGAAGTATGATTGTTTGTTCAGCCAAACTGATGGTGGTGTTGGCGTGCCGCAGAAAGTCCATGCCGAGAATGATCTGGTCGGTGACTTGTTCCATTACCAATAGATTGAGTCGCACGGCCATATCGCCAACTCGAATTATTCAATCTACTGCTTCTTGTACCTCTTGTATTGACCCATCCGCCATTCGCACTTGGATTTTAGCTCGGGTTCGATGGGCCTCACGTTGTGGGAGACTCTGGGCCACCTCTGCGCTGATGAAACTTCGGGTTGCGCCGGTGTCGACTACGGCTATCATTGAGCGACCGCCAATGATTATTGCCGTCGTTACCCGCTGATGGTCGTAAGCTAGATGTTTTAGGTGTGATGAGGCGTTAGTCTTGATCCAGCCTCACCTCGTCTGGCTGGACCCCTCTCGTTTCCGTGTTGTTGTGTTGATCGGCAACATTCGATTGTGCGGATATCTTGGCGACCGCACTGCCAGCAGAATATAACTTGCTCGTTCCTGCATCCGGTCGCGAGATGCCCATCTTGCCCACATCTACGGCACGCTGTTGCTGGATTAATTGGTCGTGGGGCCGGTGCACGAGTCACCTGGTTTACGCGATTCTCTCGTTCTATGTTGTTGGGTAGGCGTCGGTCACGAGGATGTGACGGCGGTGTTACTTCGTCTTCGTGGTGATTCACTTGACGCAGTCGTTCTTCTCGTGTCCGGGCGGTGCTAGATTCGGAGCATTTTTCCTAATAGCCTCGAAGTCTTCTGCCATTTCCACTAGCTCATCATATGAGTGGAAATCTTTCCGTCGGATATAGAGTTGGTATTCGAAAGAACAATTAAGGTAAATTCTTTCTAGCCGCTGTGTGTCGGAGTAACCGGCTTGCCGGGTCAGCTGGGTCATGGCGAGCGAATAGTCCTTAAAGCTTTCCTTCGGCTTCTGGTGACGTTGGCGAATTTGGTCCTGTAGTTCTTCGAAAAAACGTGCGTGAAGAAAGAATTTCAAAAATTTTCGTTTAAATGCTGTCCAGCTGTCTGGATCCTCATCGCACTGCATATACCAAATAAGGGCTCTACCACTGAGAATTTCGTTCATGGCCATTGGCAACTGGTCACATGCGATGCCGCTCACTCTCGCCAATTTTTCCAAGCGCTCGATAAATACTAGGGCACCTTCTCCGCCATCGTATCGTACTGGCCATCTTCGCACTGTTTCCATTAACGTACGGTATGGTGATAGATGCTGGTTAGTTTCGAACGGTGGTACCCAATCACTTTCCATTGCTTCGGCGGGGGTATATATGCTTGTCAATGGAATCGACTGCAATTGTGTGGTTCGGGGAATTGTCCCTGTGTGCTGAGTTGAAGCGGTCGATGCTGCTGATACGTTTGTAGCCTCGGTTGGGGGTTGTGGCTGTGGTGACTTCGGCGGCGCTTCAGGGTGGCCGCTGGGTGGCCCAGGTGACGGGGTGCGGCTGTGAAGACGCTCTAGCTCCTCAAATCGTAGATTTTGTTTCGGATCTGTTGCTGCGATAGACACTAAAGAGGCAAAGCGTCGGCGCATGTCATCTACGCTGCCTTCTGTGGGTAAGTTAAACTCTATGGCGTACGCATTCAGCTCATCTTTGCGTAGCTGATAGATCCATGATGTACGAACCATTGTATACTCTTCTTTTAACGTTCAGTCCTTTAATTGAGGTCCCAGCTCGGGCGCCACCTGTAACAAACTCTCTTTGGCCGGGGTAGGACTCAGTCGGAATATAGAAGAATATCCTCCGCGTTCTATATATCGTCGCTGGCTTCGAACGAAAAATGACACTGAAGATGGCACAACGCCGAAACCGGTTTGTCTGCAAACCAAACTTGACAAGGGATGACGGAAATTCGTTCCAAAATAAATAATTTAGAGCGTCACATCGCTATCACGAAAAACATAGAATATAAGGGAGCCATAAACATAGCCAGCATCCTTACTTTCTATGATCTTTGGTTATGTTTTATTCTGTTTTTTGTTAAGTTTTGTTTTTTTTCATGAAACGATTCTAACTTGGGTTTAGTTAAATACTAATTGCCTCAAAAAGTTTATGGATATGAAAAATGGAAGCTGTAGATACAGTGGAAAAGACATAAGTAAATAGGGAAGAGACATTTTAACATTCTGTGGCAAAGTTTCATTAAAATTTTGAGATTTTTGATTAGATTTCTTAGAAACATTCCGGGTATGCAGTTTTGTAGGCAATTCAATTCTAAGTGCAAATTTTAAGTAGCTTGGACTTACCATTGATTTTTGGTATTTTTGTTTTTTTTGTGGATGGTATTGCTCATTTTCTCCATACAAAAAAATTGTCAAACAAAAACTTTTATGGAAGAATACGCGCGAACAAAAAAATGCCAAAAATCAATGCTGAAAGGGCATACTCGAAACAATTCTAAAAAATCTGTTTAAAATGTTTAATATTTTTTATCAGCATTTGTTAAAATCCAAAGTTTTGAAATTTTGATTTACATAGTTTTTTTAGACAGTAAGCTATATTTTCATAAATAATAATAAAAAATATTTAAAAAAAAGGAAAGTACCAAAACTTGCCAAAATGTCTCTTCCCTATTGACATTCTCACCACTGTATACATTTTGTGTTTTTTTGCGATCAGTTTTCAAGTTTTTTTAACTTTTTTTGTTTTAAATAAAACTAAGTATATTGAAAGATGTAATGTCTTTTTATTCTAAAAACAAAATTGTATGTTCGGATTCGATGCATTACAAATGTTCCGATTTCTTGCCACAGAAATCTGGCCACCGTAGCCATAGTGCTTACTATGCATGCAAAATTTTACATGCCACATATGGATGTGCGACAATAGATATTGAAGAATAGAAAATTAAAAGGAAATTTTTCGTTTCATTTTTTTTTAAACGACGGCTACACCGAGAATTTAAATGGATAACTGGAAAAACGAATGTCGCTTAACTAACTATAGTTTCAGTATCGGCTTTTCAGGCCTTTGCGTTAATCTTCACGAAGTCATAGTTAATCTTGATATTGTGTTTGTCTACAATTCTATGCTTTCGTTGTCGAGAAGCAAAATTACCTACATTGTTGCTCCATCCGTTTGCTCCGTATTGACATAATTTAAATTGTGCGAGGATTTTCTGAGCATATTCCATGATTTAGCCTATGTTCGATCGCGTGAACGGTACCTTAGCTTTCGCCCTGGGTAAGAATTGGATATCTTAGGCTTCAACCACTTGCAGATGAGTTTTTTGCCTTGCACAGCTCGACGGATCTACTATCATAGCCAACAAAAGTGAAAATTAATAATTCTGTTTTTCAATCTAGGGGTCTGGGCATCTGAAAAGTTTGCCTCAAGACAAAAGTCCACTAAAATTCATTTTCCTATTCCTGTAATTCCATAACTTTACTCCGGTTTCTCATTCACACTAAGCACATTGCAAGTGCTTACTTATTTATGTATTTGGATTGTGTTAAAATTCTTTAGATACTTTAAGTTGGCTGTTTACTTGTTTATACATAGCTGGCTCTCATATTTATGCATTCACGAAAGTGTTTATTTGTTTGTTTGCCTTCTCGTTGTGGGTGTCAATTATGCGTACTTGCGTGTCAATTAAAAATGCACTTTACTCTCGACGCTACGGGCAACATCCAGAAGTGCAAAAACAATAGCAACAACAACAACATGATTGCAATCAACCAACTATGTAGTCACTCGGTTCAATATGAGGGAGTCAAATCAAATCAAACGCGTGCTGCGGAGCATTGAGAAGTAAGTAAGTGCATTGTACATAGTGTGAAGTAAACATAAACACACACACATTTGTTGCATGCAACACACACACACACACATACCCGCACTTAGGGAGAAAGAAATGCTTTTACACGGTTTTTAAGTTTATTTTGTCTGTGCAATAAAAATGTCATTACTGGAAAATTAGCTGGGTATTATATTGTTTATGACTAAACGTTTTGAGTGAGGAGGGGAGGAGAAGAGCTGTAAGAGGGAAAAGTTGGCTTACTTTAGCGGACACAGGCGTTAGGTTAGAATGGTGGCAGAAAAACTTGTACGCCCAAGTAGCAGATAAGTGCCTTTTTTGATACCATATACCTCGAATGAATATTAGAACCCAACAGTGTGGTTAATAAAGTTAACTACTTATGTTGTGGAGTTAAGTATATTGAGGAGGCTTCAAAAATTCATATCCTCCTACTATGGCGTTCCTGCTCCTCATTAAACCTGGAAATTTTCAAAAACAAGCTCTCTACTGCTTCCTGTTTTTTTTCGTTCCTGCGGCTTCCACAGAAGCCCTTTGATCTGATTTCTGAAGGTTGCGAAGAAAGATGTCTCTGTATATGGTTCGCATTAAGAGTGAGATCGGTTCCTTGGTCGAGGCCAACCCTCTCTGGCTAACTCTTCAGCAGTTTCCTTTTCGGGGGTTTAGTGCGCTTAAAAGGATCCTACACTCCTTGATTTTGGAGCCATCGGTGTACAGTTGATATGTCCAGAAGCAGATATTAAGTCCTCAGTTCTAGTCGACTCCCGACTGCTACCTATGCCCATCATTATCTCTTTCCATACAGCCAAAATAAGAAGAAATAAGCCGGTTAATAAAATTACTCCATCACCAGTGTAATCCAATTCTTTTCATGGTGTAGCAAGAATTGACTGACCGCAAACCTAACCAAGAAGAGGAGCTCCTTTTGCTTGGAAAGCTTCAGCACTCGGTTTTGATGGTAGTTCTAACAAACCATTATGCGAATGGTATGCACGGAATAAGGATAGGAATCTTAGCTGATTCCTTTTGCATTAGCTGTCAAGAGGATGATGGGGTTAAATTATCTGAACACTTTCTATTAGACCACCCAGCCTTCGTGAGGCTAAGATGGGAATATTTTGGCTCGCACTTCCGACTAACCCGCTCTCAGGCATTGATTTTAACTGCATTTGTAACTATGTGTTCGGCTGGCGGCATTTCGCCGACTAAATTAATGATATCCGTTCAGTTTTTTTGGGTTTTTATTGTCCAAGTGCGTCCCTTGCCTCAGGTCAACTACTGTAACCTAATCTAACAGTTGCAGGTGCAGTTGCCCCCGGCTGCTGCTCTTTAAACAAAGTTATGAAGAGAGGTCCAAACTTAAAGCGAACCCGGAGCGCAGTTCAGCAAGTTCTTGTTGACTTACTGGCATGGAGTTGCTGGAGGTTAATAAATAGACGTAGTGCGGCACTTTTTTTGCTATATTTCTGCCACCATAAAGCCAGCCTGCGAGGCTTAAGTTGAGCCCCACGTCCCCCTAAAAGATCTTCTGGCTGACCAAGTATTCACTCGGTACCTAGTGAAGACCATAAGTCATCGCCGTCCGATTGCATCGCGAATGTCGAACTTTAATACAAAGTATTTGAAACAAACTAAGCTATAAACTACCTGAAAAAAGGAAATTTGCACTTTAGCTTGCAAGACAACTTAACTCATATCAGCATTGCATTTCCGCTATTTTCAGCATCACTTAGCCAACTACCCATTCTAATTGCAGTTAAATACACTAATTCTGACACCTAACATCGCTGAACAACCGCGCCAAAGACACCGCCAAGCAATATTTCAGCGATTTCTTTTCGATATTTGACAGATAAAATGGATGAAATATGATTGCCCACGTTGGTCAAAGTAAGCAACACCACCCAGGATTTTGAGCTTGTATACCTGCGACGTAAGCGGTAAGCATCTTTCTACTATTTATGTAGTTAGTCTATCGCCCAAATCGCTAGCGAAGTACACACTTTTGGTTTAGTTGGCCAAATGCCGATTGTACTAAGTAAGTAAGTACGGTGTACTATAGTGGAAACCGGTGGGAAAAACATAAATCATGACTACGAAACGCTTGGCTGGCAGCTGCTTTTAAGTACACAAATGCATGGCCGACCGCGACACACTCATGGACCGAGCAAGCGACCGACCGACGAAATCCGGATGCTCATGCAAGCTAATGCGGATGCGCACGCGCAAACAGTTAGTTGAGCTACTATGGGTACACTGGTAGGTATCATCTATGTGTGTAGTTAATGCAGTTGGCGGATGCATGAAAATGTTTCGTCGGAGCTCGTGTTCAGACACTTAACGGTGTGTTTATGTGGCAGCTAAGCAGCGTTGAATTTATGTGCCGGCAGTATCTGTACCTGCATAGGTGTCAAATCGTGCACGTACAAATTTACATTTGCAACGCAATGTTGCATGTGCAGTAAGTCAATTCTAAACTTTTGTAACTTACGATTAATACTCAAAGCGGTGAAGGCAATAGAGGTTTTGTATACAACTAACTACCTTCGGTGGTCCAAAATGGGCAGTTATTTGTGAAGATCTATCATAGCAGTCAGGGAGTAATGCTACTACATACGTAAACGCACAACAGTCAAAATTATCGTTTTATGACTGCATCGAGTACCGTCGAAATCCCAAATATGTAATGGCTTGGGCCTGAATTTGTAAAAGCGGCAAAACAATCAGCATTTTTGAGGATCAGGGGATCCAAATTAATAAGGAAAAACGTCAAGGGGCTAAAAAACATTTTGTTAACAGGAATAAATCAAATCAGAAGTTAAAGACTAGTGCAAAGAAATTTACTTGAATTTTTCCATTGCCACAGAGTGGTCATCCAGGATCTGCTTCCCATAGATTACAGAGGAGGTCAGATCTTGTGCTAAGTCACAAGTAAATTTGGTGTCACTAAAGTGATCACTGCGCTGTTACTGGGATCTAACTTCACCGGAAGAGCTTCGACATGTGGCGGAAAATTCTACTAATCGCTTAAAGCGCGTGCGGTGAACTTCTTCACGGATGGATCAAAACTAGACGGCAGGGTTGGTGGTGGGATCTTCTATCGAGAGCTTACCATCAGCACTAAGTTCAGGTTCCCGGACTGTGTGTGCAGTGTATTCCAAGCGGAAGTGGCTGATATCAAGGAGGCGGTGAATTCACTGCTCCGGAGTGCTAAAACAGGCGGGGAAGTGAGCGTATATTCTGATAGCCAAGCGGTTATCAGGGCCTTGAGTTCGTTGGAGGTGCGCTCTAACTTGGTTAAGGAAAGTCGGCTCTCTCTTTCGGTCGCGTCGGATTACTTCTGTATTAGGCTTATTTGGGTTCCGGGTCACAGCGACATTGAGGGGAACTGTGTGGCTGAGGAATTGGCCAGGGAAGGTACTCGTGAAACGCTATCGCCGGATAAAGAGGGTGCCATTGATCGTTTGTGGTACACTCTTGGATAGATGGGCCTCATTTCAGCCCCGTCAAAAATGGGAAGAGGCTCTCCGGGACGAGTTTTAAAACAGAGCGACTCTTCATTCTTATTTTAGAAAGCAAAATAAATACAAGCACTCAATCTGAATCGTTACGTGAACAATGAAAGCAAGGAAAACAAAAGCAAGGAAAACAAAAGCAAGGATACCCACGAATACAATGGAACGGTCAAGTGCAGAAGGGTCTGTCAGCAACTAGCGCAACTTCGCAAAAAAAGTAGCAATTTGGAAAGTTTTATGGCGTCGGCCTAAACCGACAAACCGCTGTACTGTCAAATAATAGTAGGAAACAAAAGGTCATATCATCGCGTCCATTCCACAACCCTCCTCAGCGGAACCACTCACATCTAAATAAATACGACATTAAATGATCGAGTGCCTATTTTAATGTTAAACTAATGAAATATTAATTACCTGCTGCAGAAATTCACCATAGAACATATACAAGGAGTCATAAAGGCCACAAAGGACAGCAGAAAAGTATGAAAGAAGACACTCGTACGCCATCGTTAATCCATTTAATCTGTAGGCAAATGTGTGGCGCGATGTCAAGGGATTACGCAATTGTAAATGCTACGCCCAAACGAAATCGTCACCATGGTGAGAGGTTAGAAGGCATTAAAGGTGTGCGACTGCAGTGGAAAATCAAAGCAAAGGGCGTCAAACCAAATACGAGTACCAACACTAATATGGAGAGAAAACTTTATATTAGCATTTGCCACACGCCAGCGCACAAGAGAACAAAAATTAAGGAAAACTACTGAAAACAAAACACGTATGTACGCGTAGGTATTTCGTATCAAATTCCATTGAAATAAAAAAAGGAATCGTGGAAAAATGTTGAAGGTGTAGCGTTGCTGGTGGATAAAAATGCGGGTCATAAAATACCGGGCATTTTGTCATCTGTCTTCGTAGCCATAGAGTGCCCATATACCGTATGGATATAATTCGTATATATGTACATACATATGTGCGTATGTAGGTGGGTAAAAGGTGCAAGCAACAGTAGCTAATCTAAGCAAGTTATGGTTGAGTTGAATGAATTATTATGAATGGAACAGCTATGCAACTGGTGGACACACATAGAAAAGAAAAGAATGGGAAAGGGTAGAAAAACTTAAGGCAGTTAGATAAATTCAAATCGATAAGAGCAGTATTTATTTATTTATTTAGGAAAATACTTGGAAGTGTTACCCTGAAGGTGACCTTAGAAGTTAGGTTAGCTGAGCCCATTAATAGGAACTGTAGAAGATCAGAGAGAACGACTTTGGCCACAATTTCGAAGTTGCGAAAGAAGTAAATGGTAATCTGACCCCGTTTCAAACAATGACGAGACAGGAACGAATTTTTTTTTAAAACCTAGACACTTCTGCTAAGTGTTTGGCTCGGAAATTTTCCATTGGACAGTACCGCTGTTGGAAAAACTTTTTCAAATTTAAATGTTACTTGGTCCAGGGATCGAACCCAGGTCCAATGGAGTGGTAGTACGCACCTCTATACACTTAGCCACAGCGGCCGCCTAACATAACCCAACCCAACCCAAGCTAACGCTTCCAATAATCTAAGATATATATTAGCACCGATATTTATTGTACGGTGTCGGACAAACAATTAGACACGACTCATATTAATAACTTTTGATTAGTTTTCTTTTCTTCTTTAAAGTTTTTTTAAGTATAGCTTACTATCTAATAAAAATCATGCAAGTAAAAATTTCAAACTTGTAAAAATTCGACGAATTTCAACAGATGTTTATCAAAATTTCGAGCTTTTCATTCGGAATTTTTTAAAAAGTTTGAGGTGTTACATAGTACATACATACCCTGTATGGATGAAAATGTGTGATACCGTAAGCAACAAAAACGCCAAAAGTCAACGGTAAATGCTAGCTACTTTAAGCTTGCACTTTACTGCACTCAATTTTAATGAGCTACAAAACTGCATATCAACATTTTTTCTAATGCTGAATTTCCACTAGGCATTAAATTGCAAAAATGACAAATGACAAATAGGGGCATTAAAAAATAATCGCGTCATTACGTCAAAAAACTAGTCATTAAGTTCATTTCCATATGGCAGTTTTTTAAATGGCATAGATTTTTTGTCATTTCAATGCCTGGTGGAAATTCGGCATAAAAGTTCTGATTAAAAATTTTTACGGAATTTCGTCCAGTTTTCATAATTTTTGAGTAAAGTTTGAAATTCGGACTTACATAGTTTTTGTTAGACAGTGAGCTACACTTTCAATGAATAAACAAAAGAAAAATAGCCAAAACTTGTTAAAATATCGCGTCCCTATTGATTTTCCGCCACTGTACATATCTATATGTATATATCCCTATTTTGGCTAAGGCCATTTGCCTTTGTTTTCTGGCTTTTAGCAGATAGCGATTCCTCTGTTAGCGCAAAGCTCGGGTTTTTGCTCATTCATACTTTATAAAAATATTTATATCTGACAATTGGATCGAAACTTCCTCTATTTTTCACCGGTGTATTCTACAAACACTATCTACTAAGCTTATCATTTGATATGCGGGTCTAGAATTTCATATAGATAGGGTCTCCAACGAAGTGCCTGAAAATTTCTGTACTCTACAGCTCTAGGCTCTATTTGGTAAGCTAAATGAATTTTCTGCTCGACGGAGACGTATGGCAAAGTCTTTGCACATGAATTTCATCACAACAGTAGACATGGCAACGAACGGGGAGGTTGTCCACCCACTATCAAAAATTTGCATATTTAATTTTTCTGTACATTTTTCTACTTATACATTCATAAATATGTAGGTAGAACTTTTTTCGGCAAATAAGTACAAATTTAAAAAATTTTGTCATTTACCGAAAATCTTAAATTTCACATTTACTACTCGGATGTTAATATTATAAAAATGAAATGCAGCACAAATTCGGTAAAGAATATGTGGAGTGAAAGAGACTATTGCCCAAAGTACAAACCGGTCCGTAAGGGAATTGCATAAAGCTGTTTCTAACTTAAATTTTTTGCGAGTAATGAAGACGCATCACAAGCAGGGTTGCCACTGACGAAAAAAAATATTTACCATCCACTTGAAAAAAATCTACCAAATCTGGGAAATATCTACCAATAACTTTTTATAATTATTTTAATCAAAACTATAGTTTTGTTATTTTTTATTTATTTTAATTAAAACTATACTTTTCTTTATTTTTTTAGTTATTTCAATAAGAATTAAAACTGTTTTTAAGAACTTTTTATTTAACTAGTTATACGGTATTTGAGTCATATTATTGGCATATTCTCAGTTTCCTTCAAACAAAAGCGAAAGTGATGAAACTAAAGGCAACAATGAAACTTCATTATTTGAAAAACTTCAACCCGAGTTATTATAGACAAATACCGTGACTCAAAAAAGTGATTTTTTTTTAATATTCGCAGTATTTTTCGAGTAAAAATTTTTTATTGCTTTAACTAAATCCATAAAAATCGAGGATTCAAACTATATACAACATATACAAGTAGAAAAATTCCAAAAATTTTCTTCTAAATTTCGAATTTTTTACTCTGAATTTTTAGAACAATTTAAGGTATGGAGTTTTAAAGCAAATACTATTTGAGTATAGCCAACAATGTGCTACTTAAAATTCCCGTTGATTTTTTTATTTTTTTTCCATTGATAAAAAATGGTATTGATTTAATTTTTTTGCGAACAATCATAGTGCGTAATTACATACCTGTCAATTTTTTTTGTTATATTTAAATAATCATTTAAAATATTTAGGCAATCAAAAGCTCCTCGGGATTCCAGTAAAATTAGTTTGAATGGAGCGAGATATGTTCGCCTTATATCGATATACATTTATACGTATGTAATTATATAAAATGTATGCAAAGAAATTTTTAATATATTTAAAGATAACTACGAAAAATAAATCGGGAACGGAAAGTTCATCAAAAATCTACCAAAATGAGAAAAAATTTACCTTTTTACCAACCCAATTTTTTTCTACCAATTTTGGTAACAATTTACCAAAGTGGCAACCCTGATCACAAGTATGTATGTATGAATGTAGGAACTCGTTCTTAATCTGTTTAGTTTCGGTGTACTAATATGTGCTAGCCAGTTGTTATTTGAGAACGTGTCCTGTATTCATCGCACGTTTTGTTCGCGCAACGAAAACTGTAGTCCAGATTACTCGAACGATAGATAATACAAACATATCGTCACCTAAGGGTAAAATGTGGCCAAATCCATTTTTCGAAATTGTTTAGGAGAGACGAAAAATCGATGTAGTTTCTTATTACCTGCCATTCTGAATCAATAACTAAATGTTGAAAACAAAAATGGACTTGGCACCTTTTCACCTTTAGGCAGCGATATGTACATATGTGTATGTATGTACTGAAAACCAAAGGGCGAAATGCAAAAGGAATGCAATTCTACATGAAATGTCTTCATAATTCGATAAGAAAAAATTTATTTTTTTGATTTGTAAAATCCTAGTGCCGGTAAGACATTACCATTTTCTTACCATAATCGTAGTGGAAATAGTAATGGTAGTGTTAATAGTAATGATAATGGGAAATTTGGATAATTATGATTATAACGGTAATTGTAATAGTAATAGCCATGGTAATAGTTATGGTAATGGTAATGGCAAAAGTCATGGTAATGGTAAATGTAGACAGTTATGATGGTAATGATAACAGTAATGGTAATGGTAAAAATGATGGTAATGGTAAGTTTGAAGATAGTGGAAAGGGTAACGATATTGGAGATAGCAATGGTAATAGCAATGGTAATGATAATGAGTAGTTATAGTAATGGTAATGGTAAAGCAGGGGTAATAGTAACGATAATGGTAACGGAAATGGCAATTATAGAAGTAGTCATCGTTAATGGTAGTAGTACGAGTAATGGTATAAGTTTGCTGTGGCTAAATAAGCTAACTGAAACTTGCCAAGGAGACGAAATGACATCTAACTTCATTATTTTCTATGTAATGTCCGTTTAAATTGTCCACGAAAGCCTCGGATTAGGGTGGGCCGAAAATCCGATTTTTTAGAATTTTGATTGGTAATAGCAAAAATATGGTTCATTATGCTCTAAAAACAATTTGTGTGAAAGATGACAATTTTTGGTCAATATCTTAGACTCGCCCAAGTCCATCAAAGTTCAATGTGCTCAGAAAATAGAAATTAATAAATACATTAATTAATACATTTTTTAATAAAATTGCCAGTATCTTCGAAAGTATTAGTCCAACATAATTCGGTATATGGCCTTTTTTTGTAGAGAATCGAAGTAAGCTAGGAACAAATTTTTTTAGACCAAAAACTGTCATCTTTCACACAGATTGCGTTTAGAGCAAAATGAACAATATTTTTGCTATTACAAATCAAAATTCTAAAAATGCTGATTTCCGGCCCTAATGTATATATGAATATACATATGTACATATATGTAGGTACATATGTATCTACGTAGAGTTGCATAAAAATATGTGTCCACATGCTTAATACAGCACCGTGTCATATTTTCTATTTAATGGCCGTTGCCGTAGCATTAGTTAGACCTATGCAATTCTAACCATTTTTGCATATGCACTTTTGTAAGAATACGTTGCAGTTACTTACGTTCTTACCTGTAATGTTGCAAAACTATACCCTGACACTTATGTATGTATGTAGAAGTAAGCCAAACTGTTGTACGCTTTAAATAACAAACTTAATGGCCATGGAGCAAAATTTATGGCACTAACGGTAAATAAAATGTTTATTTTCAACGCAAAAATGCTCTGTAAAAAAATTTATTAACAAAATATTTAAATTACTGCAATTTGAGCTGCATTAAAGTATTTTCAATTCCAAAACAAAAAGTAAACAACCGACAAAATTTAATCAAGACATACCACAGTCGGTGTCACGGTCAAGTGGGCGAAAAGTATTTGGCCATAAAAACGGTCAAGTACCTAATCGTAAAGTTCTATTCACAAAAGCCGGACAATATACGTACGTATTTTTAGATATGTATGTATGTACATATTTGTATAGGTAAATGTATGCAAACATGGCATATATTTATTTGTACGTTACTACCTTGCAGGAAAATCCACCCTACTGAGTTGATAAAGATTGGTGTAAAGTATCAAAAAAATGTCGTTTTCTCAAAATTTTTTCTCGGCTATTCAAGACTTTTTTGAGACTTTTCGGGAATTTTTAAGGTTTTTGCGCAACTTTTGAGAATCATACCGGGGACAGCTGAGAGTTCTTCAAATCTAAAACTCGCTGAATTTAGACGAGTTCTCCAAAAAATATCGAAAAATAAAACACGATGTACTCCGAAACAAATTCGTGATAAGTCCAGAAAACGTCTCAAAAATTCGCGAAAATTATCTAGAGAAGCAAAACATGAAGGAATATATCTTGAGCTAAAACTGACTCTTGGCAGTCATATTGCACAACGATAGAGAACTGCAGGATTCCACCAGGGTAAGCAAGGAACACACCAACCCCAGGCTAATTAAAAGAGATGACGGTGCCGGGACAGAGGCAGTTAAGGAATCTATGGAAACCCATTTCCTTGGCTGCGATTATAGGCCAAAAATATGTTCTCTAACAAACCGTCAGCAACTGTCAAAAGATTTATTTGGCTCAATCGTAGACAAGGAAAAATTACATAAATTTGCTATAAACAAATTTTATCCATACAAGTCCAGTGGACCAGACGGTATCATACCGATATTGCTCCAGAAATTTCAAGGGCCCATGATATCGTTGGCGACGTTCCTCGACATAGAGAGTTCGAAGGTGGGAATATCTGACCACATATACGAGTGGATCGAACAAATTCTTAGAAATAGTCTCATAATTTCAACCATCGGTTCAACTACACTATCCCGAAGCTTGTCCTGCTAGACGGTAATGGAGTAGGGGCCGTATAGTTTAGGAGAGTTCCACTGAAATCTATACCGACGGGTCCAAAAGGGATTGCGATGTGGATGCGGAGTTGTTCTCTGAGATGCTGAATTTCTTTCTCTCTCTCTCATTCCGACTACCGAACTCAGCAGCGTTTGTTCTTTTCAGAAAAATTGGGTGTGGTGCATTCCAATATCATGCTTAGAAAAACATTAATATTCCATAAATGTGTTTTTAAAAATTTCAGCTTTTTTCGAACACAGTTTTTTTGGGAAAGTCACAGTTTTTTCGAAAAAAAACTAGCAACACTGCTCCAGACTTAAAACCGACCCAAACCGACAAACGATTGTAATGCTAAATACGAAGAAAAAGTAAAAAGCACACAAACATCATTATTCCTTGTTCAAAATGATTCAAGTTTTTAAAGTGAAACTTCTTTAGCGGCGGTTGGTTGGTTAGGAGTAAATTGGCAAATTGGCGGAAATGGTTGGGGCTGAAACAAGTACTTCTTGTGTGTATGCAACGGAAATGATGCAACAGAAATGATGCAACGGAAATGGTTTGGGCTGAAACAAGTACTTCTTGTGTGTATGCATATGGTATTAATTTAACAAAAACTTGCTAGAAAAATACCAATACAAGAATTAAAGTAAAGGTGAGTACGTATATAGATAAAGAAAATTATAAAGGCAAAGGTAAAAATAAAAACAAAAACAAAGATATGTAAAGATAAAGATAAAAACGAAGACCAAGGTAAATTTAAACACTTTTCTTATATATATAAGGGCAAAGGTGAAGGGGAATATGTTGATGAAGAAAAAGATAAACATAAAAGTAAAAACAAGGATGAGGGTGAGGATACCGATAAAAGTAAAGATGAAGATATGGGAAGAAAGATTAAAATAAAGGTAATTAAAGAGGAAAGGATATAGAGAGAGACACCGAGACTCAATCTGGGAACTATTTTGGGATTTTAGAGATTTTCGGGATTCTCGAGACATCGATAAAATAATCGATATTTTTCTCGGTTTTGTTATCGATATTTTTATCGATTTTGACATCGAAATTTTTATCGGTATTGTTATCAATTTTGCTATCGATATTTTCGGGATTTATCGATATAATAATCGATATTTTTATCGATTTTGTTATCAATATTTCTATCGATTTTGTAATCGATAATTTTGACTATTTTGTTAGCGATATTTTTTATCGATTTGGTTGTTATCGATATTTATCGATTTTGTTATCGATATTAATCGATTTTGTTATCGATATAAGTCGATTTTGTCACCGATATTTATCGATTTTTCTATTGGTATTTATCGATTTTTTTTCGATATTTGCCGATTTTGTTATCGATATTTATCGATTTTGTTATCGATATTTATCTATTTTGTTATCGATATTAATCGATTTCGTTATCGATATCTATCGATCTAGTTATCGATATTTATCGATTTTGTTATGTTTTAAGCAAAAGCCGATGTATGTATGGACATTTGTATATTGGTAATGAGACAAACTAAATATGTAACGTAAGTTTCACTTCTCCAGTGTGGCCCAGGCGCATTTACTTTTTTTAATACATAAGGAAATCTTAATCTAAAATTTACACTATATCTTTCACAGTCGCTGGGATTTCTCTGTTGGATTGCTAAAGGATGCAAATATGTACCTGCTAGGATATAAAGCAAAGTTTTGTGCAGTCATAACAATAGGGTAATTCTGGTATTTTGTATGTTGTTATTGCTTTTAGCACTTTGTTGGTGCAAAAGTGCTTGAAATAAAATCAAATAAACTTTAAATTACACTTTTTATTCGACTTTTCGCTTAACGAACTTTTCTTTTTAATACAACTCCTGTCTGTATTCGCCAAGTACTATTATTTATGTATATATACATATTTTAAGCATCAAGGACCAAGATAAAATTAATAAATAATATTCGCTTTTTATATATTTCAATACCTTTTTGTGAAATCCTTTGCGTGTACTTCTTTTTCTCAACTAAAACTTTCTAATTTCTAAAGATTATTCAACTGGTTTATCTTATTTTGGCATTGCACGTTTGTTTTAGAAATTTGGTTCTTATTTTATTGCTAAATGGGAAGGATTAAAAAGGATAGCACCATTTTTGGCACTTTTATTTTTCTATTTGGCACATTTTGGCACTTTTTTATCCTCAATAAGGCACCTCATAGCCAAGGATAGTTGGCAGCCCTGGTGGTGATACTCAGATAGCTCCGTTTTCAAATAAGTACACTGCGCTATTTCGTGGAGTTAGTGCGCCGACACCACAGGTGGCATAAGGTATACCATCGCCCATCACCATAAATACTGCCCGGAGAAAAATGTATATGCATGCCTTTATACACCTTTTTGATGTAAACTTTTCCAATAAACTCTTGCAAGATCATATCTTGTAGCAGGTTCGACAAAACCCCCTCAAATCTGCGCGCCACATAAATCTTACATTGCCTATTCGGATATATGCACATATGTATGTATATAAGTAAATGTCCGCTACATCATTTGCAACTCTTGCATAGCTAATTTACTTTGGCATTACTCAACAACATTTTATGCAATGCAAATTAAAACCTATCGCATTTTAACTATTCTCCTACAAACCGATTAGTCATAGAGTAAGTTGCGGTTTTCAATAAATGATTCAAAAAGTAAAAAATTAAAAATTAAAGCAGTAAAAGAGAAAACAAAAAACCAAAAAAAAAAATCTAAGCGGAAAAAAACACAGGGAAAGATATAATGCAAGCCATTATGTACATACACATGAGCCGTTATTTAAAAAGTGACATAAGTCACTTCTTACCTCTTGTGATTAAATTATCGGCAACTTTTGGCCGAAGGCATCTGTAAATCACTCTTTCGTCATAAACTAACGACAAAACCTTCTACCTTTGGTTGATGAAGTTGGATGACTAGCTTACGCGTCCAGGTACAAGTAACTGGTCATTTAAGCACAAGAGGTGTGAAGTGATTTATGCCACTTTCAAAATAAACAGAAAAACAAAATAAACAATATAACATATCTAATTTGCGAATATTATAATTGCTAATATTTGCAGACATGTTCATTGAATATACATCGCACTCTAAATCAAAATCAAAATGTATCTTTCTGACTCTTTTTTGAGCTCACAATGACGGTTACAACTCAGATATCTGAGACTTTTCTGACTCTAAAATGAGTCCGAATGTTTAAAGGGCTGTTTTCGATTTGGGGATGTTTGTGTGTATAAAAGTACATGCATAATATAGCCCGGTAAACAGTCAAAAAAATAACACGAAATCTTTACTCATTGCCGGTCGGGGTAGTAGTTTCATATATACATAATTTTTATGAATTTTAGTCAGAACTTTTCCTTTATTATACTATATAACAAAGTTCTGCCAATGGAAAAAAATTTTAAAAAAATTTTCGAAAATCATACCGAGTTCTAAATTTCACAATTTCCGTGATTTTGCTAGTTTATTTTTAGAATATCTCAAAAACTATTGTAGTTGCAAAAATTTCGAAATTAAAAAATCTTAAAAGAAAAAACTAAATTTGTATCTAAATTTTTCTGTATTCAATACCTCCAACTGATCTTAAAAGATCCTGAAATTTTCAGCAAGGGTTTTTTTTTAATATATGAATTTTTGAACTTTGAACAATTTTTATTTTTGCAAACTGTTAATTAAGTTATATTAACAAATTTTTATTTAACTTAAATTTATTAGGAATTTGCAATATTTTTTTTTTTGTTCAAAGTTAAAAAATTGATATGTTCAAAAAATCATATTCTTCAAAATTTTAAGATCTTTTGAGATCAGTGAGAGGTATTGTTAAAAAAAAATTTCCAAAAACTCATTAGTGCTACGATTTTTAAAATTTCTAAATTCTGTAATTTTTTATTTCTCAGATAGCACCTTTAAAATGAGACCACAACCATTTTTGTTATTATTATAGGTAATAGTTTTTGAGATATTCGAAAAATAGACTTGCAAAATCCGAGAAATTACGAAATTTTAAACTTTCGCAAATTGTTCTCCTTTGGCCCCCAATCTACCTTCTTCTTAAGTTTGTCGTGTTACTTATTGTACACCCTGAACTAATAAAAGTTACAGTTTTTTTAGTTTTTTTAAGTAAACATAAAATTACATTGGTTTATGATTTTGCATGAAAGCTACATAATTTACTCTACCAAAAGAAACCTCTGGATCCGCCCCTGGTATGAGATATTAAGTTGCTGATAAAGCTGCAGCATTTTGTATATACATATGTAATAGCTATTTTATCAGCAGATTAATCGTGCATAGCGCAATTTGCAACTCAGCCGCCTTTAAATAGCGATTACTTTTGTTATCTACACGAAAAGATATACTTAGTATGTATGTATGTATTTATGTATATGAATACTTGCATTTGTTAAATTTAACTAGTTAACTAGGTACATATGTATTTTTCCATGTATATTCAAGCAATTATGACTTGCTTACAGTGTGTGTGTTCCGGTTTGTTTATCGCAAATTTGCAATTTGCATTGGGCAAAGTGAACTGAAGGGGGGTAGGACCTTGCTTGCTGAACGCGTTAGGACCCTAAAAATTGTCACGCCTATCACTTGGGACATGAAAACAAATATCGCATTCAAGACAAATCTCTATCATTGTTCAGGCGGAGCCTAAAGTTGTGTTGCTATACGGTTTTCGCTTATATTTTATCACTATTGGAATAGTACAGATATTTCTTTGAATTGAGTTATTTTTTAAGGCAATTCTCTGACAAACAAATATACATATGTATGAATGCATGCATTGTTTTTGGACATAAATGTACATAAAAGATACATACAATATGTATATAGGTGGGCCAAATTTTTTAAAAGTATTTTTAGCACAGTCAAGTGCTAAAGTGTTTACCCTGATATGCCCTGGTCCTCCATAGTAGGGAAACACTTCGAGCGCCTACCGCTGTAATGTCATATTAAGCAACGATCTTATGATTAATTTTCTATAAAAGTGGTAGAATTTAATGTGAAAGTATTAAGCAGGGACGGACAATAGTCATTTTTTTTTTAATTTTAACCAAAAAAATCGACAAGTTGTAATCGTCGTAAAACCATTTTAACTATACTCACGTATTTGTGTTCGTACGTTCTACTGTAATTTACAGTGATTTTATTTTTCGAGTTGAATCAATAAAGATAAACAATAATAATTAATATTTGAGTTTTCCTTTTTCGCTCAAATCAACTTATTATTACTTGATTTTTATTTTTTCGCTCAAAGATAATAATTATTATTAAGTTTTATTTTTCACTTAAAAATAATGATCGTTCAAAAGCTATACCAACGAGATTCCCGACGTATTATTTTTAGAGGTAGCGACACCCTAACAAAAGGATTAAGTCCCAAAATTTTCAGGTCAAAATTTCAGTAGCTTGCGTCTGTATGGCCTTTTCAAATTTTATAAATACTCATTATTTTTAAGTGGAAAATGAAACTCAGTAATAATTTTTATTTCTGAGTGAAAAAATAAAAATCATAAAATAATAATTATTTCCGTTGAGCGAAAAAGTAAAACTCAATACTAATTATTATTTTTAAGTGAAAAAAATGAAAATCATAAAATAATGATTAAATGCTGATCTAAACTATATCACTCATAATAATTACCGTCCCTGGTATTAAGTGAGTCTGTGAGTATGTTTGTAGCTCTTTCATGCTAAAACGGTGGAACGTATTTCCATGAAATTTGGCACACAGATATATTATAACCTGGATTAATGTGTAACAATTTTTTTTTAATGGAGCTGCCACCTGTTTCAAAAGTTAAAATCAATGACTTAGCAAGTTAATTAAAATTACAAAAAGTGTGTGTTCAAAGGGTAGGGTTCAAAAATTGTTTATTTCGAAAATATTTTTGAAGAGCGTTGCCACTTGTTTATATTTTCAAAATCAATTTAAATAACAAGCTAAACGAAATATTTTAATATGGCTATAAAACGGTATAGGTTTAGTTCGAAAATATTTTTTCAGAGTACTGCCACCTGTTTAGCAATTCAAAATTAATTTCGTTCATAAGTTAATTGAAATATTTTAATATGGGTGTCAAACGTGAAAGGTTTGAGGAAGCTTTATTTCCAACATACTTTGGAGTTGGTTGGAGTAAACATTATTTCGAGCATATTTTCGGCAAGTTAAATGAATTATTGTTTAAGAGGAAGGCCACCTGTTTAATTCCAAACCAATTTAATTAAAAAATCAAACAAAATATTTTAATATAGGTATGTATATAACGGTCCTAGTTTAAGAAAGCTTCATTTCGAAAATATTTTTGAAGAGAGTCGCCACCGGCTTAGTAATTCGAAATTATTTAAATTGACCAGCTAAATGAATCTTTTAGCAAGAATATAAAAGGAGAAGTTTAGATAAGCAGTTAAATTAGAGTTTTTTTTTTTAATATGGACGTTAAACGAAAAAGATTTAGGAAAGTTTTATTTGGAAAATATTTTTAAAGAATGTTGCCACTTGATTTTATATTCAAAATTAATTTCATTAACAAGTTAAATTAAATAATTCAATATGGGTGACAAATGAGAGAGGTTTAAGTAAATATTATTATGAAAATATATTTTAAGAGGGCTGCCACCTATTTGGAAATTTAGGACACATTTTATTAACAAGCCAAACGAAATATTTTAAAATGGGTGACAAACGAGAGGATTAAGAAAGCTTTATTTCGAAAATATGTTTTAAAAGGGTTACCAGCTGTTTAGAATTTCAGACTCAGTTTCATATCCAAAATGGAATATTTTAATATGGGTATTAAACAACGGAGCTTTAAGTAAGCTTTATTTATAAAATATTTTTTTAAGAAGGTTGCCACCTATTTAGAAATTAAGAATAAACAAGTAAATGAAATATTTTAATACAGCTGTCAAATAAAAGAAGTTAAAATTAAGCCTTTTCTCAAAAATATTTTTAAAGCGGATTGCCTGCGACCTGTTTAAAAAGTCAAATTTATCTGAGTTAATTGAAATATTACATCGATGTATCTTGCATTTATACCTAAAATTATTTTAAAAGCATTTCATCGGAGAGTTCCGTTCATCTTAAACAAAATATACCCATTTGGCGTTAGATATATTATACTTTTTTGTTTTGCTTTCACTTTCACTAAGCAGCAACAACAACTGCATGTCGATATTTATAAATTACTTTTAATTCCATACAAATTAATAAAAATCAAGTGGTCTACCCCATCACTCTATCTCTCATAATAGAAGGCATTAACCGGCGCCTTGAAAGCAACAACAATTAAGAAAAAAAAAAGTAATTTATATTAGATAAATATTCTTTGAATATCTTTGACCGTACAATAAGTAATCTCGTTTGACTTTGCTGGCGCTCAGCCAATATTTATTTTATGTGATTTTCATATTTGTACTTAGAATTGTAGCATTGAGCTTGTTGAACATTTATGTAAATATGTACACACTAGTATGTACAATGTACATGTGTGTATGTTTCGTTTTTTTCGCGCTTTTTTTATAACAATTTTTCAATATTTTTTTTTTTGCTCGTTGCTACTGTTCGCTGATTGTTAAGTAGCTATCTACATAGCACTCGCACACACTTTTTTGATTATATTGGCCCGCCACAGCCGACACAAATCAACTCCAACACAACAATACTCGTAATGGGTCGCGCAAAAAGCGCGCAAAGACGTAAACAAGTGTTGTACAAAAGAAAATTTCTTTGAAAAAAAATAAACCGTTATGTCTTTAATCATTCATTTATTCCGATTTCGTTGGATTCCTTACCGCGACCCGGCATAAGTTATCGCATTTAAAATAACGTATGAAATATATTTCGCTTTTCTTACGTAGTTTTTATACCCGAGCGCACTTGTGCACAAGGGTATTATAACTTTGTTCACATAACGGTTGTTTGTAACAGGCAAAACGAATCGAGATAGATATAGACAAATGTTTACATAAATGATCAGAATGAAAAGAGAAATCGATTAAGCGGTGACTGTCTGTCCGTCCGTCCGTCCGTCCGTCCGTCCGTCTGTGCACACGATAACTCGAGTAAAAATTGAGATATCTTAACGAAACTTGGTACGTGAACTTCTTTTGGGCGTGGGACGGATGGTATTGAAAATGGGCGAAATCGGATAATAACCACGCCTACCTCCCATATAACGGTAATTTTAAGAAATACGAAAACTGCGATATTTTAGTAACTACTGAAGCTAATTCACTCAAAATTGATACTTACAATTAGTTTCAGACGGAAAACATGAATATTATAAATTTTTGGAAAATGGGCGTAGCCACGCCCACTTATGGTTACATGTGTATATCTTGGTAACCGCTACACCAATTTCTTCCAAACTTGGCACAGTTATTGATCCTGGTACAGCATACCAACTGGCCGAAAATTTCTAAAATCGGACAATAACCACGCCCACATACCATATAACGGTAATTTCGAGAAATACAAAATCTTCGATAAATCAGTAAATATTGAAGCTAATTTATTCAAAATTGATGATTGCAACAATTCTTTACCAAGAAATACGTTTATGACAAAATTTTGGAAAATGGGCGTAGCACCGCCCACTTGTGATCACATATATGTATCTCGCTAACCGTTCTAGCAATTTGTACCAAGCTCGGTATGGTTATTGTGCTTGCCACATAAAAGCAAACCGTTGAAAATTGTTGAAATCGGACTAAAATTGAGGCCGCTTTTCATATAACGGTAAATTTCAGATATGCTTGAAACTGCAATATTTCGAAATTTAAGGACGCTAATTTACTTAAAATGTATACACCCCGGCTTATCATGTAGCGGTAGCTTTCGGAAAGGTGGAAAACATATATTTAATACTTGCGCCGGGTATTTAATGTTCGGCTCCGCCCGAACTTAGACTTTCTTACTTGTTTTTTTTTGTTATTGTTTATCGTGTAAAAATATGTGCATACGGACGTGGAAGCACTTATCATGGATATTCTTAATTGTAGCGAAAACTGATTGTATTCCTATTTATAAAAAACGAACATATTTTGATAAGTTTTAAAATTTCAACTTTCCGCATATTTCTCGCTGATTAAACATACATATGTACATACATATATATGTTTATTAAGATATTATCTCTAAAAAATTTCGCTTGAAGTTGAGTCAATTCGTCTCACAGAAGCTGTACGTATCCAAGTATTAAGAACGATAAAGACATGAAAATCCTCGGAACTAAATCCTTTTCAGATGAGGAAAATTTATTTTACCCCTCTGCCTCATGACTCTTCACACATTGTACATACACTCATATATGACAACTTTAAAACCAGCTATTAAATAACTTCTTACACCATACACTTGCATACATACATATGTATGTATGTATGTATGAACATACGAGTACATCCGTGCTGCCAGTATTTGCGTCTGTACAACTTTGCTTCTGAGTCACCAATATTGGCAAAATTTTCGATCACTCTTTTTGGTCAAGTAAGTACTACGTATACATATATGTATATGTCTGAATGTGTACTTGCCCTGTAGGGAACTCAACTAACTATAAATGCACTATAAGTTCACTACTTTTGAAGTACGTTTAACTGTTAGCGCCTCGACTACTTTACGTTGCTTTCAACTGACTACTTTTACATGGTGATGTCGCAAAAATCGTCAGTTTGTTTTCTGCTTACTACATCTGGTTATCTATAAGACCTCTAAAGATGTGCTATTAACATACATAAGTATGTACCATATCTACATATACATATACTTATGTTTACATATTTACGGCAATATTATTTTAAATATCAAAGTTAGCTATTTAAATATAATCAACTACGAAATTCCCGACATATTGTGTGTACTGTAATTGTTCCAGCAACCAACTTTCAGTAAACGAAATAGTATTTTCAAGAATAAAAAAAGTATTGTTGAAATTTTCGTTTCGGCTCTATTTTTAAATTTATGGTTCATAATTAATATCATATACACACATATGTATATGAATACACATACATATTGACATATGTACATACGTATGCATTTACTTTTGTACAATGGCATTCAATTGTTATTAATCAATTACAAAAATAGTACGTAATGTTCGAATTTTTTAGCACAATATGTACAATATTAATCAAAAAATAAAAATAAAATCTCGAAAAAGCCAGAACAAAATATTACCGGCCATACATTAAGTGCATGCATGTGTAGGTATGAGACTATTTAAACGCAAATTAGAAATGCAAAACCCATTTGAGCAAATAGGGTATTTGTGCATGCCTGCATACATACATACATACATACGTATATATTGGCAAAACACGAACAAAATCTATTGGCACAATATGAGATCATCTTTGTTTGTTAGCATATTGAAGAGTGAATGTTCACAACCAAGTGCAAAAAGTACAAAAAAATAAAAATAATAATATGCAAAATATATCTAATGTTTTACATACATTCATGTGAGTGAGTGACAAAATTACATTTGCATTTGGCGAAAATGAAAAAAGAAAGCAGCTGATGAATTGCAAATTATGTTAAGATCAACCCGTTCGGGAGTGATGCTTAGAAGACATGTGTAGACATTAATTTCGGGCCAGCTACCGCCAAATTAACCTTCGCTGGGACGGGCGCCTTGTAGCGGTGCGGGGCTTAGCTGAATTACCACCTAGTCTGCTTTAAATTCAGACGGGGATGTTTGGTTAGCTATCATCTACGCTGGCCCTGTCCGGTTCTGACAATTTGCAGCCAGAGCATTCCGGACACCAGGCAGGATGTTACAGCATCTTTACTGGGACCTCCTCGTCGGGCTGATGGTCTTACGACTCAGATGAATACCAATTAAAAAAGCAACACTCACAAAAATACGAAGGAGGAGGTGGAGAAAAATTACAGGAGGCGTGAGCTTGAGTCTCTTAAGCGAGATACGTGCATAGAAAGAGAGCTGCTGCCGAGCCCCACGAAGGGTGAATCAGGGAAGAGCAGAAAGACGGGAAATAAAGTATTGGAGAATGATCTACGAAACTTACTCCATTATCCCAATTAACAAGGAAGCGGGGGATCGGTTGTACCCGGTGTATGACAAACTGTCATGGCGTATGAGTAACACTCTTATCTATACTTTTTTTTCAGTGTAAAGGCTAGTATGCAGCTCTCAATAAAACGGACAAGAAAAAATTTAAAATGTTAAGCTCTCACAAAAAAAATACTTTTTCGTAGAAATGGTATAGACATGGTGGAATAATAACAAGGTGTTGTCAGTAGCGACGTGTTTGTTGTGATTTTGACAAGATCGGCATGCTTATTTTCAGTGCTGCCGATCTTAATTTTTATACTACTATTCGTTGGGAAATAGTATCTAAAATACTCCATTTTAGTAATTCGTTTTATCGCAATTTTTAAAGAACTTGGTGTTTTCAGAACAATATTAATATTTAAAATTGCTGGATTTGTATAATTTTGGTACTCAAAAAGTAGAAAAATAAAAGATATCGTGGTTATCAATAGAGAAAAACTTTCACAAAAATAGTATGGAAAGGCGATTTTTTATATTAAATAACTTTTGCTGCATTGTCATAATATTGAGCCAAATGAACTACTGATACATTAGAATAGAGTGGTGGCATGGTTAAATTAGGAATTCGCTTATATTATCGATATTTATGTGTTTTAATCTATTTAGAATATCATTTACAGTCTAATAGGAAATTGTCTTATTCTACGGCTTTTACTTTTTTAAAGTTACAATATATGTCCAAACTGTGTGGAGCTGCCGATACAAACATATATTCAGGCTTATAAGCCTGTAATTATACATTTTTCTTCATTTAATTTGAAGTAGTATGCACCAACGGATTAAAAGTAGTAAATAATTAGTACCATTTCTAGTACTTTAAAATGCGTGACCGGAATAGACCTGCCGAAAAAGTGAGGTTAAGTTACTGACAACACCTTGTTATTATTACACCATGTGGTATAGAATTCTTGAACATCAATATTTTTCGATCAAAAGCTTTGCTTCTTTACAGGAGACTTCCGATAATAATACGCAGTTGTTTATTTAACCTTTTTTTTTAATTAACTATTTTTTATATGTAGTTCCTCCAAATTATCTAACTCTGTAATTAGAGAATTTTTTTACGAATATTGGGTCATTTTAACCCAATCGTTGCAGAAGTTTTAAAAATACTTATACAAAAATTACTCAATACTATCACAACTAATTTTCAAAACAACTTATTTTTCACTTACCAGAAAAACAATTCCTGCATAACTGCCAGCAACGACGAAAATGACAAAAAAAAGTTCATAAAAGCCCAACAAATTGATGACTCTTTAGCGGTCAATAACACAAAAACGCGACAACAACGTAAAAAGAACACGTTTTGCACAAAAGAAGCTGCTGATATATGTAGAATTACAGTCGCTTGTTTTTGACATTTTCGAGAGCAACACCAACACCAAAACAATTTTTAATGCTACCCAACAAGCATTTCAGTAAATGTTTTTAAAAATAACTTAAAGTAAGTTTGCTATAATAAGCGTTAAATAAGCATTTTTAATATTAAGCTTATTACAAGTTTTTTCAAATAAACATTTAATAAGTTTTGGGAGCGAATGTTTATAAATAACTTAAACTTATAAATGAAATGCAAATGCCAACGACATGAAGTAGTAAATATAAATTTTTTCAATCGTAAGTGACGTGTTTACGTTTTTTAAAATGTTTTATTAAAAGGAAAAAATGAAATAAAACCAATGCGGTAAAAAAAATCCAATCCAGGACCCGGTGGAGCATTCGAGTCAACAACAAGATATAATAATTAACTTTTTTATGCTTAATTTTTGTGTGTTATCGTGAATTTGTATGCTAAAATGTCTATTCCCTATTTACATTTTCGCGACTGTAGATGAGTCCGCCGAAAATTCGCATTTCTTTTAGTTAAGCAATCTATGTATGAGTTTTTATTAAAATATCTTTAAATAAAGGGTTATAAAAATGTTTATAAAAAGCTTTTTTTCTTAAATTTTTAGTAAGTTTATATTCATACGCTTATAAACAACTTTTTTTGAACCTTTATTATAAGTTTACACTTTTACGCTTATAAAAAGCTTTCTTTTGAACATTTATTAAAAGTTTATATTCCTACGCTTAAAACCAATGTTCCTTTTCGATTATATTACGCTTACTTTCAAGCGTTTTATAAACAAAAAATCAACGTTTTGTAAGCTTAATGTTTATAATTGAAAACTTAAAAAAAACTTTCTTTAAGTTTATTTTGCTTGTTGGGTAATTATGTACATATGTACGTCATACATATGTATGTATGCAGCTTTTGTTATGCGATTATTATGAGCGCAGTTCTCGCCCAGTTCAAGCACTTTTACAACTCCACTCTCTTGTCACAAACGGATCGAAAGCAAAGTGAAAAGCGCTAACAGTTAGACGTATGTACGTATGAACGGTCAAATGCACGAGCGAACGAACGAGCGTACATATGTTTGATGATTGGCCAAGTTTACGGTGTTTTGTTTTCAATTCTCATTCGTATTATTCACGCTTTTATTTAACGAATATAGCATTTTTACGATTTTTCTTTTTACATACACTTTTATTTAAACTTTATTTTGAACTTGCTCTGTTTTGTTTTTTTTTTTTTTGCTACTCTTTTGTTTTTATTACATATACTCGTAGTGAATGAAAAACCAACAAAAAAAATTAATTCGAGGTTAAGCGCAACAGTTCACAAAATACAATCAAATACAGTCAATACAACTTTCAGATACGAGTACAACGGAAACGTTCAGGCCAAGTATCTGACTGCATTGAATTTGACTGCTACCACTTACGTACATACATATGTAAGTACTATGTACATATGCATGTATGTATTATTCAATGGAGTCGATGATTCATGCGCAAAAAAAGCGTTATACGAATCGCCAAGAATTTTATAAGCAAAGAGAGAAAAATGCAGCTTACGATCGTGGCTAACTTTTACACATGTATGTATGTATTTTTGAGGTTAACCGCAAAAGTGAGCACCCAACTTGGTAGCTGGGAGCTGCATACAAACAAACACAGGTATATTTGTGCGTACACGAGCTGGTCAGGAGCCTGGCCTACCAGCCAGCTTTTGTTGTTAAATACCTTCCGAGTCACAACTTTGAACACAATTTTAAGGCATCGTCCGAATTAGACTCAACTAGATGGAGAAATGGCCTAAACCTCGGAAAGGCCGACGTACCGTTCCAATACCGGCCAGGGCGTCGGACCAGAAGGTCAGCAACTGTATTTTACAGCCCGAAGTCTATGCGTCTGATATACATACATTTGTATGCCAAGACAATAGGCAGATAGTTGTGAAACAAAAAAGCATCTACTTATATAAATACTACATTAATTATTATTTTTTTTTATTTGTAAATAGCTGTGGTGCCATATGATGCTCCGCGGCATATAGCTTCGGGAAACATCCTTAAAGAAACTCCCGCGCACATGTGGATTAAAAAATACATGCGAATAATAACAAAAATTTAATTTAGTTAGAAATTTTTTCAGAAAATTACTAGTTTTTGCAGGAAATTTCGTTTTTGTAAAATACGAGGAGAACATATGTGTAAGCGCCAATCTATTATTATTGTTATTATTAAAATGATAAGTGTTGATTGAGTGGGGTTTTTTGAAATGCACCAATTTTTTTTTTCTGATGTAGATATGTGACCATTTGAAGTATCTAATGTCATTTGGATAATTTATGCCTACCAATTGTTATGGAAAAGGTTGCCTCTTGGCAGGCAAAGGCGAACCTCTGAGTGTATTTCTGCCATGAAAAAGCTTCTCAAAGAATTCATTTCCCTCCAGTTTGGGTAACAATATGAAACAAGATGAGAAGTTTTGCCAAAAACTCATCAAAAGTGTAAGCGCCAAAATATTTTTATAATTATCAGATGTTATTATTCTTTATTGTTACTGAAAATAGAGGAGTCTGTGTATGGTAAAAATTATGGAAATTTTATAATACATATTTCGGAAACTAAAACCCAATGAAAAAATCTAAAGGTATATTCGGAATCAGCAAATTAGCATTAGATTTTCTTAAAATTTATCTATTATTAACCTGTGTTCGGACTTTCAATTTTTATTGTAAATTCTGTGACACTGTATTCCTTAACTGGCATTGTTAAGTGAACTAAGAACATCGGACTAAATAGGTCGTTGTCGCGACACTTTTTTATATCTAAACAAAGTCCGGTGTCATAACCCTAATCTACATCTCAAGAGCTTATTGACTGTAACTGTAATTTTCACGAAAACAAGTATCTGACATCAGAACTCACCTCAGACTTAGTTGTCTTCAATAATATTACAACTAGCCTTATATATTGCTTTTTAGTCGAAAGTTTCAAAGTTAGAACTAACATATATGTACATACATACATAAGGCAGAGATGGGCTCAAAGTTTAGGATCTAATTAGTTTTTTATGAAAATTGCAGATAGCGGATATTACATTTAAGCACTCGAGAGGCGCATGCAGATTCCTCAAAACTGGGTGTGCTTCAAATGGGTCGCTGATGGTTACATAAGCAATGATCTAGTTGGCATTCTGACCAGCAACGGAATTTATAAGCCAGAAACCTTCCTGGGTTTTTCATGAAACTCTATAAAGCGAAATTATGTAACTGTAAAACGAAAAAATTTGTCATAAAATTACTCGCCGTACTTTGTAGAAAAACAGCATTCTAGAAAGTCCTCCTAATACTCGTTAAAATAAAGCAGTTGTTAATGCAAATTGTATGGCAAAGAAAAGGAAACAATAGAAAAAATACATAGATATGAAGCATTATTCGCCAACTGA
>NW_023458560.1:67551803-67552961 GCF_013731165.1 Rhagoletis pomonella
AAACAATAGAAAAAATACATAGATATGAAGCATTATTCGCCAACTGAAAGCCACCTCTCTGAAATATTGGTTCAGGTAAAAAAAATCTGCTTATATTTTAGAAAATTCGGTAAAAATTTTTACTTTTAAATGGTGAGTGGTGTTTTTTTTTAATCCAATATGGTGGACAAAGTTTTAAAAAATCGCTGATTACGAATATGATGATGAATTTTTTAAATTTCAAAATGGCCAAATCCAATATAGCGGATGAACTTTTGAAAATTCGTTCATTCGCTCTCCAAAATTGGTTCAGGTAAAACAAATCGGTTGCATTCTTGAAAATTCGGTACTATTAAGTGATGAGTGGTGTGTTTTGAAATCCAATATGGCGGACCGAAATTTGAAACCATCGGCAAAGCTCATAATATCGAAAGTGATGAAAAACTTGTACGGATTGGGATTAGTGCGTAAGAAAACGTATGCCGAATTTCCACTAGGCATTGAATGACAAAAAATGGATGCCATTTAAAAAAATGCCATGTAGAAATGAACTTAATGACTATTTTTTTAATGTAAAGACACGATTATTTTTTAATGCCCAACTTTGTCATTTGTCATTTTTGCCATTTAATACCAAGTGGAAATCCAGCATTAGGTTTTGTGTTTCTACCGAAAAATTTTGCCTTTTGATTCGTTTCTTAAAATGTCGTAGCCCTGTAAGGCAAACAAGGCACAGTATCTACGCTTTAAAGATTTGTCAGGGGAGATGGTTGCCCTGAGAATCTGATGGTTGCTTAAAACGACAATCTTATGAAATGCGTCGGTTTAACAAGGCCCTTTGAGAGATTTGATTTTAACGTCAATCACATTTTGCAACTTTTTAAAAATGATTTCATTTTGGTAAATTGCACGTTGCTATATTTTATTATATAGTTTTGGCGCTTTGAGGGAAACAGGAAAATTCGATGCTTTCCGGCTTGAAAATTGCACAGAGCGCAGCTTTTTCATTACGCGAAACAATCGGGTTTCTAGAATGTGCATACGCACACCCACATACATACATACATACATATGTACATACTTATGTACGCAGTTCTTCCGGTATCATCAGATAGCTCTTGATGTCATACCGCCCACCAAACAATTTGTGTTGCCGGCAATAAGAAAACGTGTCGCCCT
>NW_023458560.1:67553061-67563466 GCF_013731165.1 Rhagoletis pomonella
TTTTGCGCACAGTGTTATTTGGTGCAGAAGGTGGTTTAAAATAAAAAATTTAAAAATTTTGGGTACGCTCCTGGTCCCAACTGACTTGATATTAGCACTGTGTCCCTAAATAAAGGCTCTCATTAAAACCCAACTACCATTCCACAGTGGTTTAAATCTGAAAATCACTGGAGCCTTAATTTTTCAAACAATTTTATTTCAAAATTTTAAATTTGAGTATCTAATAAAATGTTCACCAAAAATAAAAATAAAAATAAAAATAGAATTAACTTTTTGGAAAAAATTTGGATATGCATTAAATTTTAGTATAATTAATTGCTAGTTCCAAGGGGTTAAGAGGTCGCGTTGGTTTTTAATAATTTTAAATAAATAAATAAATAAAATAAATGGGAAATCAAAGCGTTTGTTATATTATTAGAAGTCAATGCAAACTCTTAGCCACTTGCAACTTGTACTTTGTTATACTAAAATTTAATGATTTATAAAACTGCATACCCAACATTTTTCTAAAAACCAAAAAAAACTTAATTTTGCTGAAAATTTATTTATAACATTTCCAATTTTTTTATAATTTTTTTCGTTTTGGGAGAATCTTACAATATTTTTCAACTAGTTTTTATTGTTTAACATTTTTTAACTGGAACAGGAGAATCAGTTTTCTTCAAAATTGCTACTTTATCTGCAGTTTGCACTAAAAAATGACAACATCAAGACACCCTGAATTGACAAGGTTAGTAGGCGCGCTAAACTATTTTAATGATGATAATTATTTTCATTTAAGCTCACTAGCCTTCGAAAGAATACAACTGTTAGAGATATATACGTTTTTTTCAATTAACTTTTAATTACAATAAAATTTTCAAAGTCCAACCTATTCAACTTAATTGAAAGCAAAACTAATTACGTTCGGCGAAGTTAAAAAATTGCGCACGATATTATATCTCTTCTACACTTCTTCTATACATATACATATATATACATTTAGCTATTAATTACGCTTGCCGACTCCTACTTTTGGAGTATGATAACCTCTTGAAGCCACACACCTACCTATAAAACAGAGGTGATAATTTAACAAACTATGAAATATTGTAAAATGACTGACACCTGTGTCTGTAAAAAAGGACTATCTTACTAGATTCTGGAATCACAAAACTCTGTAAGCGCATGCAAACCTAGTTTAGCAACGAGTTATTCTATGCTATCTGTAACGGTAATCTAAAAGTCGTTTGCGTGTTGGCAATTTAGTAGCAAAATGGTATACTATCGACACGATCGATCAGTTGGAATGTCATGCTGTTCGTATTTATATATTTATTTCGCTTTTAATGGTTCAATGTGTAAAATTTAAATTTTCATACTTAACTACTGAAAAATTTTACGAAAAGTAACAAAAAAATAAATAAATTTCAAAAGTGCGCTTAATGAGTACGCCAACGTTTCACAGTCATATCAGCATCCGCAATTGACCCGAACGATCAGCGATTGCAATACTTAAGTGTCGTATAATTTCAAAATAATTACTAATCATTTGTTGCCGAGTAAAAGCTATTCAAAAATCTACACTTCTACCACAGCGTATAAATATTGCTGCACGGTTGACGAATTTAATTCTCTATTATTTAGCATTCTGCATTAAATATTGACCAGAAAGTGGAAAATTGTAGCTACTATTAATATGGCTGTCGCAAAGTGTCCTCTATTCCTGACAATCCTAGCCGTTGCTATCGAAATTTCATTGGCTTGCGTAAGTGCAATATTTAGCCTTTAAAACATCATTTGATTCATTTCGAAACATTTCAACAGAACGGCTACAAGGCGCGTATGATAAAAGCAGAAAATTGCGCTGGAGCAGATGCGATCATTACGCTAGACGACGATTTTTCAGTCAAACTCAATAAGAAATGCGAAATTGTGCCCTCAGGTTGCGTCATGAATAAGGCCTTCAATACCGCCGTGTCGCAGTTTAAACTGCAAAAGGATGGCATTGTGCTGAAAGAGGGAAAGAGGGAAAGAGGGAAGAGAGAGACTTGTGTGCTGCCGCCGAACATGTTCCGAACGAAGCAAAAGATATGCTGAAGCTGTTCGGCGCCCCAGCTAGTTGCCCAGTGCCAGAGGTAAGCGCTTGGACAACTTTATACTTATCATCTAAGAGCTTAAACAGACGGCAGCGTTGATCCGGATCAACTCCGAATTAACTGCAGTTGATCCGGATTAAGTCCCAGTTAATCCCGATCAACGCTGCCGTCTATTTATGCTTTAAGATAAAGATTGTACTGTAAAATATTGCATGCCACAATACTCTCAATTCTCTAGGAGAAAATCTGCGCAAACGATCATCGCGTTGACTTGTCGAAATACAAGGCCATGTTGGGTATGGCCAAGGGCAACCTAATTATGGATTCGGAGATAACTCATGATACAGTAGGTTTTTGTTTTTGTATTATATTTTATTTCTTTTTGCCACGTTTATAGCAATATTCTCTCTTATTTAAAGGGTAAATCTTGTTTCCACATTGAGATGGAGATTACGAAGAGCTAAAGCAATTACAACATAATAAGCCAAATAAACACATTTGAAAATGTTTGTTGTATTAAATTAAGAAGCAAATTTCAATTAAATTTATTCAGCATGCTTTATTAAAGCCTTAGCTTAAATAAAATTAATCTCAAATTGAAATAGTGTTTATCTTTTCACTCTTAGTAAGTGATTCTTAAGCATTGCGTACAGCCATTCACATTGCACATTCTGGAGATAAAAACCATTGTTGGAAATTGTTGGTATGTGTCTGAAATCTGAGATGGCCATCGTACCTTTAACCCGAAGAAGAAATCTTTCGGGCATGAAGAACATAATCCTGGACTCTAAACATCTGTGGAAGTCTCACGTTGATGCAACCATAATAAAAGCTGCGAGGACACTAATAGTGTGCAAGCGTCTAGCATGCAATTCTTGGGTGTGTAGCCTAAATATCCTGAGATGAATTTAAGCCATGAAAATACGACCAGCACAAAAGGGTAATACCCGATTACGAGCCGCTCTTTTCAAGTTCGAAAGGGATAGCTTCGGCAAGGTAGTTATTTTCAATAAGAAATTGAAAATAGAGCTCTGCAGCAAAGGAGCTTGGAGTAACTCCCAAGCCTGGGAATTCATTGGGGCGGACATATTAAACTGCCTGTGGATTTAAGGTGAGGATTATCACTGAAGTCAAATTTCCAAGAGCTCTTCTAAACATTCTGCAGATTTTGTGAATAAATGAGGAGTTGTGATGAGTGGAAGGCACAATAGATCCATTAGGTCGCACTGCGTACCTTTTATGAGCATCTATCTTTCTATGTAACTGTCACTTTGAGCTCTCAATTCACCCTACCTTTAAAGTTTTTCCACAAAAAGAAACGGAAGGTGTCAGAGAAGCGAAGAAGTTAGCTGCACTATCCATGGCCAAGAACAAGCTGGAACTTGCTTCACTGGGGGTCTGTAAAAAGTGAAATCGTTTGGGGAACACGGTTCTCTCCAAAAAGATGGGAGAACCAGCCAACAAAAATGTCTTACATTGCACATAGGCGACCTGAGCTGAAGTTACGAGGATGTCAGCAAATTGAGTGGCCGCTGAAAATGGTTGTAGGATAATGGCATTGCTATGAGCTCTCTAGCAACTGCAAGCGATTTAGGTGGCCATATTGTAGATAGTTAGACACTGATATCAAATTTAGCGACTATACTTTCTTTCCGAGATAGAAAGGCGTCGACTGACGATGAGGCAACGGAGAGGTGTCACTCAATTTACAACACTTTCAAGGTGCAGCAATTAAGGTAACTAACTCAGCTGAAGTGCCCAAAGACCAAAGGGTCTATGTGAGCTATTTTCCGTAGGGAGACAATATGCTTGGGCATGTTGAGCGTCAAAATGTGGATTTACGTGTATGCAGGTGAAGGGTTCTCAACAAGTTTTATAGAGGATCCACCACTTGGCTTACTGTAGCTGTCGACCTATTTTTCGCCGAGAATCACGACTGGCTAAGATAACTTACCTGTCAACAATGACTTTAGGAAGGTTCAAATACACACACTATGGCCCTCGGGCTAACAGCGATACCTCCAATATACCTGAAGGATCCTGTGCTGTAAACAATACAGACGATCAACGGGTGGACTGGGGTGGAAGCGATTATCTCATATGCAGAATTTGCTCCACAGTTTGGTCTGTGTGGTCATACCCATTGGAAAACGGCTTGTTGGAGTGCGATGAGACTTCCGAATCTAAACAGCATGCAAAGTACAGATTTTAACGGCCGTCTTAACCACCATTCATAAATGACCCAAGTTCGATCCAAACGATGGGAATTACTGAAGTTAATTTATTTGGAACTAGATTTCAAATAGGTGTACCAATGGGCACATACCCAACCATATTCGCCATTGCAGTCTTTGATCGAAAATGGCTTAGTAAAAAGGCGATTGGGCCGTTATAAACATCATAAGAAAAATTTGAAAAATTTAAGAATAATGTTTTTTGAGCACTTTGCTGGAGTAAACGATGGAGGGGATGCCCAGCAAGGGAAAGAATATATGTATGTATTAGAGTACTTTAATAATTCACAGCCAGGCGTACATCTAACAAAAATTTATAATTTAGTAGAATATACATAGTTGGGCTTAATTTTGATCTCTATTGTTTATTTAAGAATACAAGTACTTATTTCATTGCTTTGATTAGAATGGCAATGAATCCGCACGGGGAGCCAAAGGACAGTCATTGCGGCAGAGCGGCTTAAATCTGTTGAATGCCAAATCTATTTTCTGGGTTTTCCTTGGGAATAGGGAAAAAATTGTAACCGATTGCGAGACTATAACTAGTTGGACAAGATATGTACATACATAAATGCAATCTATAAAACATTATAATAGCAAACTTTATTGAAAAAAAGTATATGTATTTACTTAGCGCGAAAGTGAGTTATTGCGCCTTATGAATAAAAACTACAAATATTTTTTCCTAAAATTTCAGACCTCTTACTCTATTTATTCAAATAAATTTAATTAAAGGGTCTGAAATTTTAAGAAAAAGGAATTGCTTAATTTTTATTTATGAGGCCCATTGGCTATTAATAAATAATACGGTATTTAGATTTCTTTTCTGCACATAAAAGGTTCTTTTTTGGCTAGTCCACCGTTGTCCGAAACTGTACGAAACTATCCATTTTGTGTTTCTTTGCTTGATTCTCGAGCTATTGAGAGCCGCTTTAAAAGAGTAATTTTTGTTTTTGGCTATCCGGAGATCGCCCGGACTAGTTATATGCATACTGTGCTCGAATATTTATTATTAATATTATATGCGATTTGACGTTTAGTTTGGGGCACGAAAATGGGTTCCCCTGCTTTGGGGCACTTTCTTCACTTTTGTTAAATCATTTCGTACTTACGCTTATTTGACCGAAACTAGCCCGAAAATGTAAAAAACAAACATAAAGTTTTACATTACCGATATCTACTGCTACCATGAACCACAACGTCGGCAAAGCTATCACTTAAAAAAATAAGTATGCTGTAGTATGCAATCGATCGAATTTTGTTAGAAAAATAGTAGATACGCTATTTTCGTAAACCATCGATTCCTATAGCATATAACCTTATCTAACCTTACCTCAACTAAGATATAATCACCTTTATCGAAACATACATTTGCAAATGATGCGCAAGCTGCTTACCCTTACAGCGGAACAGATCCATTATCCATGACTGCGATTCCTTGAAATAATTTGCGGGCGGAAGTTACTGGAAGTGTGGAATCAACACAAATTAAGCACTTGCATAGGAACTCAATGCTTTTGATAGGGTACACACAGTTGTAAAAAAGAGTTAATTCACAAATCGATTAGTTTTTATTTAAGTAGGCAAAATAAATGATTGTAATTTATAGACGAACGCGAAGACACGTTAGAAATCAACAAACAACGATACGAAAAAGAAGACAAATACAGAAACACTTGACTGTTGCAATTATCGCAAACACACACTTTTTTCAGCATATTCTACAACTATTTACTTATAACATTTAAATAAAAGTGTTTTATACTATGCAAAATTCACTAAATGCGCGCAAAGGAACGGAACTTTCATATCACTAAAGGAAATGTCAAAAAATGGCGGGAGATAAGCAATCAGCGAAGTATGTACATATATACGATGACAGATTGCGTAATAATTTATACTTCTAATACTTATTATTCTCCCAGCGCATTGATGATTTTTTAATAAACTTAACTCTTTTCAAAACTGATAATTTTCTATGTCCCTTATAACAGTACGCATTTCCGGTTTATACTGAAAATCTACAAACTAAAATGTCTCCTCAATATTATTGACATTCGCAAGTCTCCAGCAACTACACTGTGCGAAAAGATTGCACAATAATATCAAATGCAACCTTGCTAGTTTTGTTCTCCTGCTGTCAAAAGGCACAGGAAACTAAGAGTGGGTAACTCAGCAAATTTATAGGAGTTGACTCAATGACTCCAACTCACTTTAAGGAGTCAGCTCATTCAACTAACTCATTTGACTCTTTGTATGTTACACTCATTCGTATCGTAGACTCGTTTTGAGGCATAGATGCGGTAAAGCGGCCGTTGAGATAAAACAAAACTTTAAAGTGGGCGTGGTCAGCTCCTTTCTACTGATTTGAAAGGTGTAATTTTTTTTGTGTGCAAATTAATAGGGCGGTGCTAGGGGGAGGGTAAAGGTGGAATTTTCAATATTTTCAAAAGCTTATATTTCGAAACCTATTGTACCGAATTTCAAAATGTGGATATGGTTGGAAAGGCAATTGATTTGATATGCACATCTTTATATATCTTACATACATACATATTTCGAGAAAAACTAAAAAAAAAACGAAATTATAAGAATTTGTGAGATTTGACATAACACCCGCAATACAAAATACATGTGGTTGTTGTTGTTGTATTCTTGCCACCACCTTGTATAAATTCGCCTCGTGCAAAAACAAAATGCAAGACTTTGCCATGCTAAACACTGTGGCGAAGCGAGAGAGTTATATGGACAAATATGAGCCACTATGATTCAATTGATTCATGTGAGCCCTACGGCATCAACTGAGTTACTGAGTTACTTTTTTTTTGGACAGGGAGTCTGAGTTACCGATTCACTTATAGGAATCAACTCAATAACTCAACTCTCAGTTGAGTTACCCACCTCTACAGGAAACATGGCGCTACAATTTTTCTAGTTTTGTGAATTCTGCAAAATATTTTCCTTGATTTTCTCACGTTTAAAGTGCAATTTTATAAATAAAAATTGGTGAAAAAGTTTTCCAACCAAAAAAGGTTGGGTTTGCATCAAATTGAAGTGGCCGCGAGTGCTGGAAATTGTTAAAATTTTAGCGTGAAAAACGCGTCGTGAATGTGGATAGAAAAATAGGGGTATTCTCTGAGTCTTGCAAAGCCCTTGCACGGTGCACGGATTGCACGGTGCACGGATTGCACGGTTTGCAAAGCTGTCCCATACGAAAACCGGTTTTAACCGTGCAATCTGTGCACCATGCAAGGGCTTTGCAAGACTCAGAGAATACCCCTAATATATATCAGTTGGGGTGAAGTAAAGAGTGAAAGGGTGCTGCAAGGCAAGTGAAAATACGATAAAGGGTTGTCGGGTCGTGCCTGCTCCTGGTGGAGCTTTAAATTCTCACTGTTACATCGTTCGCAAATGCACAACTATCAACAAGAAAATGTCAACAAAAAGAAAAAATAAGTGAATTGCTACTCACGGGGAGTAACGAGGAAAACGCGCGTAAAGTGCAATAAGAGATTCGATTTTTTATTTATTGTTTGGTTTATAAACGCAGTGGCAACTAAAGTTTTTTGCATATCGCTATAGCAAACAAATGAGCTAAAGAAATGAGTGCTGACACATTTGATGAAGAATTTTTCGAGACACGCTTGGAGGCGCTCAAAGATACACAAGAGGGCATACAACAGTTGTCGGCATGGTGTCTACAACAGCGTCCACATCATAAGAAGATTGTAACCTGTTGGTTGAATGTATTCAAAAGAGGTATTTGAACATTAATCTATACTATTAAATAAAATTGATTATATGGAGTACGTTTGTAACGACTTATTTCTCAAAGTACTGAACCGATTTTAATATTTTTTTTTTTAAAACGAAGCATTTGTAAAAAGGCGCAGAGTGGCATACTTATATTTTTTATTCTTGGAAGATAAGCACCCTTTTTTTGGGTGTAAAGTTACAAAAAATTACAGAGACGTACAATCATAAGCCTATTTGGTTGCCAAATACAGCGCATAGCTACGCGAAAAATCTGTACATCAGTGCCGATCAAACACGAGCTCACAAAGGCAAAAGAGATGTGTATGAGCGACGTGACTGCGCTATACCACGATTGAGAGAATACAAAGGTTGCGCCGATCTCGGACCGCTATTCCTCTCTTAACGAATTTGACAGAATCGTTGTTTGCATGACGTCACACTTGTGCAACTTGTTTACGTTTTCCTTACAACATTTTTTCTTCTTCCATTCTTGCTCACGTTTTGGCATTTCTCTCTCGCAATTGCACCAGTGTGACGTCACACAAAAGTTATTCTCAAAAATCCTCTCTGATCGGCGCAATCTTGTATTCTATCATTCTTGGCGCTTTACCACATACATACAAGAATGATAGAATACAAGATTGCGCCAATGAGAGAGGATTTTTGAGCGTAATTTTTGCGTGACGTCATCTTGGTGCAATTGCAAGAGAGAAATGCCAAAACGCATATAAAAATATGTAAACAATGCAGAAAAATGTGTTAATTTTAATATTACATGGCCCAATTTTGCATGAATCAATAAATATACAAAGATTGATTAATTAGGAACACTTAGCAATAATTTTGGACATGTAGCCCTTTACATAAGTACGATTTTTAGCACATGAAAAAATGGATGTATGAACAGTGTTTGCAATTTCATGTAGACCAAAAGGAAGGTGTGCAGCAAAGTGATTCTTTGGACTTGCCATTTTAAAAAGCCATGCAGAGTGCATATTTATATTTGTGGACGGTAGCCAACCACCATAAACTCCACAGCTGTTGACTCCACGGTTTTTATTGGGTGACTTTTTTGGAAGCAAATATTCTATGTCAGTAAAACATAATTTAGCTGAACTTTTAAATGTATAATAATTTGGCCACTGTTTTGTATTAGGTACGTAACAGCGCGGTAAGATGCCGCTTGAATTAACGCCTGGCGACCTTATCCACTGGTGCATTACCTCATACCAGCACTAAAAGAATCAGGTACTAACAAAAATAAGTAGGTAGTGAAGTTCATGTATCTATTTACTGTAGAAACTACTTTTGTATGTATGCCATTGCCAGCAAACTAAACCAGCAACTGTCTACATTCCTACATATACGTACTACAATTCACCAAGGAAAGGCCAACATAGTTCCATGTAGAAGCTCACAGCTCACACACATAGCACAAAGCTGGATTTGGTGTTTAATGCATGTCCTCCCCGGCAGAACTGCTTCCACTTTTTCGCCAGGCTTGCGTCCGTAGGAAACGAAAAAATAACTTATATAGCACGCTTTCCTTTTGTTTTCACTATTACACTTTGCCACTGCACACTTCGTTTTGCCTTTTAATGTGTCAATAATTGTTTAAAATCACGCAGAAATATTAACGCACAAATATTAGAATTATTATTTAGTTTTTTTCGTATGCTCACATTCAACAATTGCACCAAGATGACGTCACGCACACAGCTCATTCTGTCAAAATCACAAAGAGCGGATTAGCGGTACCGCGATTGGCGCAATCTCTATTTCTCTCAATCGTGCTTCGTATGGCCCTGTCTCCACAGGAAAACACTGATGTCGTGATAACCATGTCACAAAATATATTTCCAATGGAGACCGCCTATTTCTCATGTGCTGCAATATATGTCAGCGCTTATTGCTTGACATCTATTGCAGGCAATTCGATAGTTTGACAGCCATATTTTCATTTGAAAGAAAACGTGATGGTGGTAACATCGATGAAATTTTGATATTAAATCAAAATAAAAATCTGTTCCCTATTGAATAATTTATGATTACGTTTTAGGAAATTATTTAGCTAGTTTTTTAAAGATTTAAATGTTTTTAAACGCCGAAATTGAGAGAATGTTGTCTGGTGGCGTCATGCGGCAAATGCTTATTTCAAGACATCAAAGTACCCACACACAAAAACTTGCAATCACATTGCTCGTCAAAATGACAGTTGGTAGGCCATCGCTGTTCGCCTGTGGAGTTCTGCGGTATATGTATACTAGCAATTATCCGGCGTGCTTCGCTGCGCCTTAAATGTATTTTTGTGTTGTAACTCTCCCCCTAAGCTCTTAT
>NW_023458560.1:67563476-67568771 GCF_013731165.1 Rhagoletis pomonella
ATATGTAAAGAACCGACTTTCTCTTGGAAATTTAATTTATAATCTTATAACTGGAGTCTACTATCGCACCCTTTCCTCAAACGTGTATTAATTCAATATTCAAATAACGTATATTTATATAATTTGAAATCTCCCTACTATACAACACAAAAATACATTTAAGGCGCAGCGAAGCACGCCGGGTAATTGCTAGTATTTTAATAAAATAGCTACACCAATAGCCTGATTGTTCCAAAACAGAGATGGGTATCATGTACGTCAATAGCAATCTAAATGCAATTGACAGTACCTATAGTGACAGCGTAGGACGCGAAACCCTAATTCATTTTTGAGCTAGTGGCGCAGTTTGCGTGTCTTAAACTCATTATTTCCTAGGATGACATGGAACTACTCAACAAATTTTATTTTAATTATGCATTTAGGAATTTTATTATTTATTACAATCCTAAAATATGTATTTATATCTTTTATGAATAAAGTACGCGTGGAACACAGACTCACGCTATTCTATTTGGCTAACGATGTCATACAAAATAGCAAAAGGAAACGCTATGAATTTGTGGAAAGTTGGGCCACAGCGCTACAACGAGCGACAACTATGGTGAGGTAAGTTTATGCACGCACATTTTTTAATTTCTACCGTAATGAATTTTTAACTTAATTCATCACTTTCATTCCAGAGATGAAAAGGTAAAAGGCAAGATTTTGCGTATTTTCGGCATTTGGGAACAGCGTGACATTTACAGTGAGGAATATATAAGCGATTTATCTGGCTTGCTTAATATAAATCCACCAAAGAAATCACAAGCAGTTGTATCTGATTCAGCAGATGACTATACGGTTCGTGTTGCAGTAGCAAAAAAAAAATGTATAAAATTTCTATATTTTGCTCAATTTTACTTACTAGAATGGTCCATTCATTGCTAACATACGTGAATGTGTCGAGCTGTCTTTGGCGACTGATAACAGTTTTAAAAAACTGCCTAAAGCGCCTAATTGTGATATCGAGGTCATAAAGCAACAAATAAAGGATAAAAGCCATTCAGATGACATTGAAAAGGAAATCGAACGTTATACCACATACGCTGAGGCATATAGTAAGCATTTGCAAGCAGAAATTCGTACACGCAAAGCTGTCTTAAGTAACATTGACGCAGCCATTAAATTCTATGCAAATCAACGAGGCGAAGTAAAGGTGGTAGTTAGTGTAAGTGGAATTATTTTTAAAATGCATCTTAGAGTGAGGACTACAAATATCGTAAATAGCCAACCGACACTGGACTAATCGCAAAATATCTATCAATCTTTCTCCCTCTGTTGGCCAGGCTTGTCATATTCTCCTTTCATTGATTTCATTTTAGGCCTACAAAAATTTCGGCAGTCGCATAAAGCTTGTCAAGAAGAAATTGGATGAAATCACACCAAACTTGCCTAGTCCCATACCATCACCCGACATAAATGCGCCGTCTCCGGAACCAGATGCAGATCTGCCTCTTCCTGATGACCAATCACCGATCTCAATGGTAAGTTAATCGTTTTGGTATCGCTTTTTGTATATTTATTTTTTAAACATATCCTTACAGAATATATTTAAAAATTCAATAAATGGGTACTCAAGTTATTTGGATGGTAAATTACCATTTGACATAAATGATTTTAAGCGTGATGATAACACTTTCAATAAATCAAGTAAGTGAAAACGTAAACTCACAAAGTTATTTCATATAAAAGTTTCTTTAAATTTACATAGGTCAGCCGATCGAAGTAATAGGTTCACGTTCGGACGATGAAAGCTACAGCTCCGGCACGGAGTATTACAAACCTGAGCCATTAACCCCATATTCAAGTGGCAGCAACATTTCCATACCTGGTCTGAATCCCCTGCCAGTGCCGCCTGTAGAATCGGGTTACTCCTCACTTGCACGCTCAGCGCAGCAATATGGCGGTTTATTACCACCACCTACATCAACACTATTTGGTGGAAACAATGGCTTAAATCATGAGTATAATCCCAGTTATACACCCGACAGCGGTTACAATGGTGGCGGTGTTGGTGTCGCCAATCCGAGTGCCGGGCCGCAACCCATAATGCCACCTCCGCCAATGCCAAATATTAATCCATCGGATAACATTAGTGGACGAAGTGGCATGGGTGGAGCGCCGCGTGGACCTAATAATGGCAATGATGATTTTAATTCTACATGGAATATGAATATGTCGTGGACATCAATGGATAATTCCAATTTATCTAACTCATCTTACACGCCTGAAAGCATAGATACACCCGTTTCACCGCCACACTTTGAGCGTGAGGCTAGTAGCAGCATTGCCGCGACTATAGAATATAACGAGCATCATACAAGCAATGTTTTGATATCACAACAAGATGTTGATCATCGTACATTGCATTTGCCAGCATTCGATCTGCCCGCTGTGGATTTAGGTGTTAAATTGGGGCTGAGTAAAGGTTGGTGGTTGGTTGCATTGGGTTATTATTTTTCCTTCAAATTGCAAGGTTGTTGTTATATAATTTTATATAATTGTTGTAACAGCGTAAAACTTGTTTAATATGAAAATGCTAATCCCGATATCAATCCGGTTTCGGGGTGGTGGTGTAGCCACAACTCTTATGACAGCTGCTCCTCTTTTAATAGTAATTTTTGTTTGTTTACAGATAAAACACGTCAATTGGATATCGATCATAGAAATTTGATTTCGTTGACCGGTTCGCCGGGTGGAAGTGATGGTGGCAAAAAGTCATGGCTCTCACAGGATGCGGTAAGTCATGCTTTTTTCTTTAGCGTATTCTTTTAAATCAGAACGTTAGAAATGAGCAAAAAATTTATCGAGAGAAGTTTCACTTCGTATATAAATCAAGCAAATGCTTTTTTACTATTTGCTTTCTTTACTGCATTTTAGAGTTTTCTTGACAATACAACTGGCGATGTGGATTACCGTGCGCTGCCAATGCCGGTACCTGCTTTAGATTCATCAGATGCGGAACCACCTGGCGTAAGTTCCAGACTACACATATTTATTCTTTTTATATATTGCCAATAAAGACCTCTTCTCTTATAAGTTCCATCCGCACATTTAAGTCGAAATAATTAACTTTAATTTGCAGTTGATGGCGCCGCCGCCTCCTAGCTTTCAGAAGAAGACGAATTCTCCGCAAAAAAACAATGCCAGTACGTATAAATATGAATTCTTTAACGAGAAGTAAATCATTTAATGATCCTCAAACTCCTCATCTGCTCCATATATTTTAGGCTCGTCATCGGACAAAGAAGATTCTGGTAGTGCGCGCTATGATCCCTCCGATATGGTTATCGATATGGACATGTCCGATGAGGATCTTGATGAAATTTTGAGAGGTTTTATAAAAACTGCATAGTTTCAATATTTTTTATTACATTCATAATTTTTTGTTTGCCTTTTCTCAATGCCGCTTTCCTAACTGACCGCCTCCTTTAGAGGTGAATGAGCAAACAAGCGACCAGCTGGATAGTTCACAGCAATCGATAGGCAGTGGTGATGCATCACTACTCGATACATCCAAGGATCTAAATGAAGAAGAGCAGCTTAGTGCCGTTAGTGTGAGGCCAGCATTGTTGGAAACACCGCCAGAATATGTGCCACAACCGGTCTGGGACAGCAACCAGTTTGATCAAATCAACATGCCAACTTATGAGCCGCAAAATATAGGCATCAATATGGAAATGCAAGAGCACCAGCAACAGCAAGAAATGTGGGATCAAGCGCCTTGGCATAATGGCGGCCATGGCCGTGGTGGCGGTAATGTGCCGCCGCCTCCGCGCCCACCCTTCCCCTTGCCCTTTGGTAATTTCCCTACGAATGCTAACTATCGTGGCGGTCGTGGTGGAGGTGGCGGTCCTGGGTGGGGCAATTCACCGCAACAAAATCATTTTCGTAACGAACGATTTCCACGTCCCCCACGTGGCGGCGGTCATGGAGGCAGCCCCTACTACAATCGTGGCGGCGGCAGAGGTGGTGGAATGCGAGGCGGTTTTCGTGGTAAATTTCGCGGTAATCAAGCGTGGTTATAATTTTAATGTAACACTTTCAAATGAAATATTTAAAATGTAAAGAGATGAGCAGAAAGCTATATTTTTTTTCTTACATTATTACGGAATGTTATATGAAGATTGGAACTTAAAGAACTTTAAAAATTTCAAATAGCTGGTAATATTTAGTTTAAGTATGGTACATAAATTATGTTACATATATGATGAAAATCCATGCGAGATTGACTGGGCGAATAGTGCGCGCTAAATTGCTTTGTACTGAAAGCAAAGAGTTCGAATCAAAAAAGAGAAAATGGGTGGCTTAGGACTGTAGTAGGCGACAATTATAAGAGAGCTCTGCAACATTGAACGCATGCGTGCTTACGTCCAGTCAAACTGGCTAAACGCTACTTATAGAAACATAATTTAATTACAACTGCACAACTTCATTAGTTAGCATACGATATACAACCACATGTATGTACATTTAAGTACTAAAACATATTTTTACTGTTCTAATGTACTAATTATGTTTAACTTTAGTGCTATATTATGTTTAAATTACGATATTCGATATGAGCGCAGCGTAACTCTACCAGCGATTAATGTTGGCAGAGCAAAGCATACTCATATTTTGTGTTTTCCAAAATCCAAAAGGAGATTCTCTGCCTTGTTTCGACTATCATAATTTCTCTTGAGTTAGAGCTAAAAGCTCGCAACTTATACAATTTGCTGGTAGAGGTTAACAAATTACTCAATTTTTTAGAGTACACTCTGTTGCCTTTACTTTTGCGCACCCGAAGTGTGGTAAATTTCATTTTTCATTGAAATTCTATAACCATTGCAATAACAAATTATCCTACTTACAAATTTTAATCGAAATTGTACATAGGTTTTATGTTATTTTGAAATGCGGCTATGACCTGCAAGCTGACAACAATTAAGGCGGTTCCCCCTTGCAGTGATATTCTTGTGCGTCCTTTTGACAAACCGGTCGAATATAGTGGCGTTCAAAATACTAGCAGCAAAATTCAAAATAATGCTGCTGGCATATGTGGTATCTTATATGTCAGAAGAATAAACCGAGTGGTCTAATTTTAATATTAACACAAATAGTATTTATTCAAGTTCAATTTGAAATATAATGGAAAAGTAAAAAGACTTCAATTGATTTCATTTGCTGCTAGTCGACCGCACAGTTCGGCTACTCCAACACGACTCCTCGTTCTTTCTCTCGTTCTGCTTTGCGTACGTGACAGTTCGGCCTCTC
>NW_023458560.1:67568871-67586186 GCF_013731165.1 Rhagoletis pomonella
AAAAATACCATCCAAGCTTTAACCAAAAACATATAAATCATAGTTTCAAACTTTATACAAAATTAAGAAATGCCAACAAATTTTATAGCCCATACAATTTTAGTCTAATTAAGTGCAAGTTTCAACCGGCTAAAAAATCACGATGATTTTTGAGAATTATTATTTTTTTTGAAGATTGCTTTTGCGGTTTTTTTTTAAATAACAAGTGCAATTTCCAAAAATTGGCGCTGATTTTTTTAAAATTTTTTTTTGCTAACGGTCTCCTGTATTTTATTTCACAAGAAATTTATGTTTAGATAGAAAATATGCAAAAATCCATCACAAAAAAAAATGCTCAAAAATCAACAGGACTTTTTAGACATTTGAAACTTGCACTTCATTAGACTAAGATTGAATGAGCTATAAAACTGCATACACAAAATTGTTCTAAAGTTGAAATTTTGATTATAATTTGTTGACTTTTCCTAAATTTTGTATAAAGTTTGAACCATTAATTTATATGGTTTTGGTTTAAGATTGGACGGTGTTTTTATAGAAAAATAACAAAAACAAATTAGCTTGAAAAACATTCCGAATACTGAAAAAACCCCAACCACTAATAAGAGATTGTCTTGAAAAATGTTCTTTTTTTAATTGCTTCTTTATTTGCATATTCAGCAATGTGCCATTTTGTAAATTTTTTCAAAATTCTCGTACACATTTAAAACCAAACTTATTTGAAACATCGATCTTTTCGCTATAATAGAGGTATTATTACCTATTTTACATAACGTTCTGTTACGAGATATATATGTACAATAAAAGTTATCCAGTAACTTATTAGAATTTTACAACCTGCGCTCTCAAAGAGAAAACCCCACAAAAAATTAGGTGAACGCAAAACCAGAACAATTTGTTAATTTGTTGCTTATTCGCTTATTCCCCGCAATTTGCTAATAAAAACAGTTGCTCATATCTTATAGTTGCATTCGCATACCTGATAATTATTGATTGTTATCAAAAATTATCAGCTTTTGGCGTTCGCGTACGCAAAAGACTTGTAAAGTAGGGGAAATTGTGAAAACAAAGTGACATTTTATTTTGAAGGGAAGTGAATAATTTCTGCAGGAAAAATTTTTGCCAGTAGTAATTTCCCAGCAAGAAAACCGCTGATTGGTATTTACGCAAACCGCAAAATTGAATTTGAAGGTTTGGAAGTTTAAAATTGTAAAATACGACTAATTATACTTGATGATAAAAGTGTTAATTTCGTCACTTAACTGTATCATTTTTTGAATGCAAACCAAAATTCTATCAGCTGTTTGGCTAACTTGGAACTTTCTGCAAACTTTTTCTTCGCGTAGATACTATTCTAATTCGCCAGAATTTCGCTTCTGGATATTTTTTACTGGAGATTTTAAATGAACGTACCTTTTTTTAATCACAACTATAAAAATACGATAAAAAAGTCCTTTATGTCTTTCTCACTGGCAAATTGTTACAAGTTAAAATTTAATTTTTAGTTTTTTTTGTTTACATGAACACAAAAACGTGAAAATTTTTGATAATTGTTACAAATTATTTGCTACATGAACAGACATATTGAAAAAAACTCGAAAATTGCGCTTGCGTTGCACAAAGGACCGTACGGATAAGGTGCATATTACCACTCCGTAGGAACTGGGTTCGATTCCAACTCTAAATTAGAAATGGTTTTGCCCAACAACAGTCGGGCTTCGTCAGGCAATAGCAAACGTGCCAGTGTGTTTCTGCCATGGAAAATCTTCTCATAAAATCCATTTGCCTTTCGGAGGCGGCGTAAAACTGTAGACTCACACCACAACTTGGAGGAGAAGCGCGGCCAAATACATAGCAAAATGTGCATTAGGATAATCCAAAACAAAAGTAAATTCAGAATTTGAATGTTCTCACCCTTTAGGATTGTTCTATACTGAGAAAAATATACTCCTTTTTTTCTTCGGAAATCAATGTATATTTAGATAAATGATATAGAATTCTTGAAACTCAAAAACTCTGTTTCTCTTCAGAAGACTTCCAATAAAATATTACCTAATGGTTTATTTAACTACTTTAAATATTAAATATTTTGTATAGGTTCCTCAAAAACCACAAAAAAGCAATGTGGGATGCGTGTGATGTGGGGTATAACTTTGAAATCCGACCTAGAAGATAATTTATATAGGCCTTCCTAAAAGGCTTACACAAGGGCTAAAAAAGAGAATTTGCTGCATTGAAATTTTCAGTATGCTTTTTATTATTTAACGAAGCAGTTTCTTCAAAAAGGCCTTCTGAAGTACGTCCTACAAAAGCTTTTCCGGAAGCCTTTCTAAGAGTAGCAAAAGCAGAAGCCCTTCACTTTGTGCCACTCTAACCAATAAGGAAAGGAGAAAAGAATGTAGACTGGAAGGCCTCTAGTCTCTAAGAGAGTCCTTTTAGAAGGGCTTTAAGCTCCTGAAACTATTCACTGGGAATGGCAAATTCTACCAACAAGCGGTAAACGAGGTTAACATTATAATCATCAACAAAAGTTAGGTCACAGTTTGAAAAATTGTATTAACAAATCATTTTTGTGAACATTGCAGATACGAGTTTATTGAATATAGACCTTCGATATGTATATTGTCTCCATCAATGCAAAAGGCCCTATTTGACAAATTTGAAATTATTGAAAAGGAATAAAACAACTTTTTAAAGTTACATGGGAATGCTAACCGAGCTACTAATAAATCGTATGTTATTTAAGATATGGCTTTAAATTTTGGTATATCAAGTGGTGTAACGGAATGTTTAATAATGCTAATTTCTTAAAAATTGTACTTTGTGGTTGTGGTGTCGTTTTCAACTGACGGGAAAAGTACAAAATAAAAAAACTGAAAACTAAAGTACCAAATAGAATGATTAACTCGCAGTGTTACATTTTGGATATTAATCAAAAGTGAACTTTAAGTAAAAATGATGTTAAACAGAAATAACTTTTTGCATGCAATCATTACATCTGCAAACATAATCTAATCTATAGGAAAAGTGAAAGAACACTTAATTTACTATTGAAAGATAACAAACAAGACAGGTAATACCGGAACTGCGGCGAAATCAAATTGTATATACCCTGCAGACAAAAAATTATCAATTGATAAAAAATAACCCACTTGTAGTTAGCTTTTATGCGGAATTCCTCTAAAATATATAACTTGTAGTTAGCGACAAAAAGGTAACTTGAAACTAGTTGACAAGTACTGCAGGAGATTGTTTTCTTTAAGCGCGTTTCTATTTAAATATCCTGCACTTCGGAAACACTTTTTCGAATTGAGGACACATAAAAGGAAGATCGAAATTTCATATTATCATTTTGAAGTTATGAGTTCGCATATGGGACCATCTACAGCAGAATATGTAAACAAATATGAAATGTAATAAAATAAAAAAAGTAAATAAAAAATAAAAAAATATATATTTTGTTTATCCTATAGTTAGTTACATCAAATGCAGAGGTAACTATTGACTATTTCGCGGCCATCGCCATAGAAATATAGTTAGCTTTCGTCAAAGAAGATATACAGATAATAGTGACTTTTAGCTCCTTCCTAATCAACTTAAAGTTAGCTTATAGTTAGATACATGTCCTGTAGGGTACTCAGCGCATATTTTAGCTGGAATGCTAGAAAAACAATTCGCAAAAAGTTCTCCCTAACACATTTAAATACGAGAGCAGCTCGAAAACTCAGCGACTTTTTGAATGAAAGATATTTTTTCTATGAGCAGATTATACCAAAATTACAAAGCCGCCAACAACAAGTATGTACATACTTGGTAAGCCCGCAAAATTTCAAGAACTTCCAAAAATAACGAACCATTTTATTATTCTGCCCCTAAAACAATTCCTATTATTCCTTATTTTCCTGAACCGTTTAGTATTTAGTATTTAGCATGTTAAAAAATATAGGAAGGTAGAATCGCTGAGAGACACTTTTAGCATTTTAGTCTGAACGATATCGTGTCGAGATTGTCATGCCTCATAAAAATCAAAAATTGTTTGATCGTTTGTGCGATATCGTCAACTCGACTCCAGTTTTGCTTCACGTAACACGTAACAGTAACACAAATGCATAAATCAGTGTTTTGACAACATCGTTTTGTCAGTATCGTTTGGACGACTATCGTTTCAAAGTTACGTAATTCATGCCCAGTTGCAACAAATGAGTCCATACATATTTATGTACATACATAGGTACAAAGCCGTATGCATGCGCGGAGTTTAAATAATCGGAAGTAATAATCAATTGTAGCGCATTTCCTCTTACAATGCATATGCCTAAATGTATGCAACCATTTAAAAGCAAACACAGGGTGCTTCTAATGAAAATAAAAATGTTATGCTGAAATACACATGCTAAGCCCTTCGAAATTTTGGGCTGGGATATGCGTTACAGCTTCGCAAATTTTACCCCTACCGAAACCAACGATGTATACACATCAAAAACCAGTTGAAAAATAATTGTAGGGTTCCCTCAAAACAAAAAAAAAAACCCAAAACAAATTGGAAGTGTTATAAAAAAGTACAAGTGGCCAAGAGTTCACGTTGATTTTTAATAATTTATTTCGCTAACTTTTCGAGCACATCTTTTTTGTGTTGTGTACTTTAAATACTATTAAAAATCAATACTCATAGCTCTTTATTATTCAAAAATTTCATGATCTATAAAACTGCATACACCAAAACTTTCAATTTTTTTATAACATTCCAAAATTTTTTTGGAATTTTTTCAGAAAAGGTCAAATGTATTTCAGAAAAACTCAAATGTATTTCAGAAAATTCAGTCAGCAAAGAGCTAAATACGTACATATGTACAAAAATTGTGCCTAATTAAGTATTAGTATATATAATATAATTAAAAAATGGAGTTAAGGACAACTGCGCAATTTGCAGGGCCGATATGCGCAGGCAAATGGTGGTTCGCCTACTGCCATGTGGTCACTTATTGCACCAAAAGTGTAGCGGTCCTATTATTGAGTCCAATAAGTGTCCTATATGCCGAGGAGATGTGAATGGTACAAATACACATATGTATATATAAATGGTCTTTAAATAATCATAATTTTATCTTATCGTAAATATGTTTCTATATGTAAAAATTTTTAGAATAATGTGTATATGTTAATCTTCTCCGGTACAGAAAACGAGATTGTAGAACGCAAAAAGTATTCGGTATACAATGAAGTCGACCGCGCACGCATTGTGAGGCTGCCAAAAAAGGGGAAGATTGGAGCAGCTTAGCATCGTCCTTCGGAATCAACTACAAAACGGCATACATTTGGGTGCGATCAGGCAGAGTACAAAGCAAACGAAGAGGAGGAGGGAATGAAAACAGGTTGTCGACACGTTAATACGTTGGGTGGAAGAGGATCCTACTATAACGCTGAAGAATATAGCCGTAAAAGTGCAAGCGGAGTTGCAAAAAGACATTTCCAAGTCTTCCGTGGCTAATTATTTAGATGGTAGGCTGTATACCATTAAAAACGTTCATAATATGCCTGCCAACATGAATTCCGCCGTAAATAAAAACAAACGCGCAGAATTCGTGACAGCGTTGAGCGGATATATACAGCAAGGCAAACAAATTGTATATTTGGACGAAACCAATTTTAATTTGTTTTGCCGTCGGACAAAAGGTCGCGCCCGGTCTGGCACACGAGCGGTTTTAACGCTGCCACCATCAAGGGGACCCAACGTACACCTAATTGGAGCCATCAGTACATACGGTGTACTGAGCATGGAAACGCGGCGCGGGTCATTTAAAAAAGAGAGCGCCGCTAAGTGGGTCCGCGGACTTTTTGAAAAATGGACCAGCATGGGCAACGTGCCATGCTGGACTTGAACAAGTGGTGGGTAGTAATGGGTCACCCACCCTTTTGCGTCTGGGGCCATACTCGCCCATGCTGAACCCCATAGAAAATGTTTGGGCTAAGGTAAAGAATTATGTAAAATCGAATATGGGCGTTGCATCCGCGGACGGACCTGGTGTGGTAGAAAGGCGACTTTAGTATATGGAACAAATAATACTGCAAGCGAAAGAAACCATATCTACTGCTGATTGTGCTCGAGCTATTCAGCACTCATCTATTTTTTTTGCAGATGCTTTGGCATTGCGCGACATGCCTGTTGGCATGTAATAAACATATGTATGTATGTACATCTACATAAATACTTATACATATGTGTATATAAAATCTCGCCGTTACAAGTGTTGCATTATTCAAGTTTATCACTGGTTTATTCAATTGGTCGTAGCAAGAATAGATGGAAGGGTAGAGGTTTAATTTGTAAATGGATTTATAATAATATAATATTATGGCGCTTACAGTTTGCTAAGTATTTGGCCGAGCTTCTCCTCCAGTTGGTGGCGTGCGCCTTGATGTTGTCACACAAAGTGGAGGGACGTATAGTTTTACCCCGCTTCCGAACGGCGAATGCATTTTAGGACAAGCTTTTTCAGGGCAGAAATACACTCGGAGGTTTGCCATTGCAAAGGTTTACCTACACCTTTTCCAACAGTATTTCAGAAAAACACAAATGTATTTCAGAAAAGGCCAAATGTATTTCAGAAAACCTCAAATGTATTTCAGAAAATCTCAAATGTATTTCAGAAAAACCCAAATGTATTTCAGAAAAGCTCAAATGTATTTCAGAAAAACGCAAATGTATTTCAGAAAAGGTCAAATGTATTTCAGAAAAGCGCAAATGTATTTCAGAAAAACACAAATGTATTTCAGAAAAACGCAATTGTATTTCAGAAAAGGCCAAATGTATTTCAGAAAAACGCAAATGTATTTCAGTTTCAAACTCCCGCCCAGCTGTTTCAATTCCTTGCACAACACCTAGCGGATTTATTAGTTTATCAATTTGTAGCAAATTTGCTACAGCCTCATCCAGTGGGTTAAGTAGCAATTGCCCTTTTCTTCTGCCACCTGTTTTACTACATTCCAGCTTATATTTGACAAATTTCTTTTTAACCTTAAATTTTAAGTCTCTCCACACCTGAAAATCCATAACTTTTTAGTTCATTGATTTTTTACGTTATTATTATTGTTATTACCCTTTGCCAACAATCACTATCCCTCAGAGGTGGTCCATGAGCATTCAATAAATTAGTAATATCCTCCCATTGCTGATTAAAAGCGGTTGGATTCACTCCTCTTTGACATCCCTTTACCATACTGGGATTTTTCTCTATCTCAGCTACTAGAAGTTCAAATTGCTGCCCATTTGTAATTTTCAGTTTTTTATCCAATTCTATAATAAAAAAAGTTTACACGTTAATTTATTTTTCGCAAACAAATACATATGTACATTTATATCTACAAACTTTCTTCCCGTTCTATGCGAATGTTAACGATAAGAAAAGAGTTTGTAAACATACAATTATTTTTATTTTTTACTGTATTAAATTTCATATTAACTAATGTTTAATTTATTTTAAGACTAATGGCCTTATTCATAAAAAATAAAGTAGCTTTAAAAAAGTTTTATAAACTGAAAAATGTATGAAAACGTCATTTTATAAAGCTCTTTAAACCTACTTTATTTTTTATGAATAAGGCCATTAAGATTTAATAAAACAAGTTGTGGCATATTACAACTACACAGCAATTTGAAACTCTGGTCGCTTAGTTAGAAAAACATTTTTGTTTGGCCCAGGCGGTTTCAAAAGGAAGCGGCTCGAGCTAATTTTAAAGAGCAGTGGAACAAAATCTGCAAAAACTTGAATGTCCTCAAAATGAAAACAAATAAAGAAGTGTAAATTCTGGCGAAACCGAACTTTATATACCCGGCGCACGTGCAAGGGCTTTGCAAGACTTCGAGAATACCCCTATTGATTTTTCGCCTTTTTGTGAACTAAATAATAAACAAGGGTATTGTTCCCGATTACAAACAGTTTCGATAATTTCCCATATGGTAATAATCGGACCAAAGTGATCGATATTTATTTATTTTATTTATTTAGTCACGCCCATTTCCTAAAATCTATAATCTTTTTTCTTGCTAATAGATTGTTGTATTTATTTTATCGGAGTTTTCGTATTTCTGAAATTTACCGTTACATGGGAATACTTTGTTTGCGCCAGGGGCGATAACTTACCGAATTTGGTATAAATTAATAAATTGGTTAAAAAGGGTGCCCAACCCATTTTACAAAAACGTATGATGATATAATTTTCAGAAAAACATCGAGTTTGAGTGAGTTAGTAGTTTCTGATTTATCGCATTTCTGTAAATTACCGTTATATTGAAGGTTGGCGTGGTTATTGCACGATTTCCATAACTTTCAACGGGTTTCTTAGTGAGACCCTAGAGAGTTTGATGGGGGTTGGTGAAGCAGCTGAAGCTGAAGCCTGAGATACAGCTTTTCATCTTAAGTGGGCGCTGCCACTTGTCCATTTCCAGATTTCATTCATAAATACAATTTTTGCTTCATTGGTTGGTTCTTGGGCTGTTGAGAGCAACTTTAAGAGAGTAGTTTTTGCTTCTCTTCTAGCCCAAAGTCGCCCGGAAAATTTTTCCGGTCGAGTTTGTGAAAACTGTCAAACTACCAAAAGAAGAGGAAGAATGTAAAACATTCAAATTATAACCAATAAATATGTGCATATTAAGCCTTTTGACCAGACGTCCTATTTAACAGGACATGTCCTGATTTCAGGGTCGAATTAAAGTGTCCTGACTGATTTTTCTTTTCCCGCCTTATGTCCTGATTTTTACAGAGCTGACCTTTTATAAACGTTTTACCGTCTAAACATATCGTGCCTTTTGCGAGCGTCCTGATTTTTCTTTCGACTCATCTAATCTTATTTATCAACTCCAACCAACAATTTTTAACTCTGGTTTTGATGTACTTTCCGTTACTTCAATGAGTAAGTTTGTCCATATTATGTACGCTAAATAAAAGAGTACTGATCATTTCGCAAAAAACAAATCTGGCAACCCTATTATTATAATCAATGAGGAGGTAAATCTCTACTCTTTAAAAACTGATCAAAATGCAACTGTACTCTTCACCAATGAGCGATCAGGTTTTTTCTCTTGAACGCTGCTATTACAGCTAAAACTTTTTCACTTTGCTGCTAAACTTTTCTTTCTCTTTAAGTTATGATAAGCGAGTGGTTTTAAATCAATCTAAATAATAAATTTTGTTGAAGCCTTTTTTACAATTAGATGAACACAGTTTTTAGCTTTTATTACATACTACATATCCCACACCGTCTTCAAAAGAGTCACAACTCAAAATAATACGTTTGTCAGAAAATGCGAAAAACTATTCTTAGCACATAAAAGGCATATGGCAAGGGCAACTTTACCTTGGGTTTTTTTAAACAAATTATAACAAAAACTTGCTCCAGCTTTTGCTGAAAGGCAAATAAAATTTCTGCGTACATTTTCAGAGCATAATCTCAAAAACGTCAAATTTTGAGTTGTGACTCTTTTGAAGACGGTGTGCGATATGTGGATATTTTATAAATGCTATTTTTATATATTCAGAAAACCCCGATTATGAACCTCAAGTGTATTCTAAAATATGCAAAAGCCGTCAACCTATGCATCATTCTCAATATCTATCGTAAATTTGCGGCAATCAAACTATGACTTGCAATTTTTAATTACATAAAAAATAACGTAACGCATGTATACACGCATGTATATGTGTGCATATGTACACTAAAATCGAGTTTACCCAGCAAAAAATTGAACGAGCTCTTAACAATTGTGGTTCAAATTACTTTGTGCGCTAATTTCAGCGGCAGCTCTTAAGCTCTTAAGGTAATCTTAATAAAGCAAAATTATAATTTCCTTACACCGCCCTTTTCACTTATTTTTGCCGCATTGATTTTGTTTTATTTTTTCTTTAAGTAAAGTGATTTATGAACATTCGTTCTCAACATTTATTAAAGGTTTATTTGAAAAAATTTTAAATAAACCTAATATTAATCACGCTTATTTAACGTTTATTATAGCAAACTTACTTTATTATTAAAAAAAAAAAAACATTTACTGAAATGCCTGTTGGGTATAATCTTCTTGGGTACATTTTCTAATACAGAAACAAAGTTACTGTTCTTAAAAACCCCTCCTCGGATTTTGTTAACTTTTTGGAGTATTATGATCAGAGAACCTACTGATTCAATATCAAGAAGAAAATTTCATAAGTAAATACCTTTAATTTAATTCCAGATCAGCCGCACAGTGATATAAAGAATTGTAGCAGGATTATTTAAAAGTGTGTTTTTAAAGTCTTTTATATTGTTGTTAACATTTTACAGATTTATTTAGATTAACTGATATGTTTAATCGTTTGAATATAAATCCAATGCGGGTAATAATGTTGTTTGTGATGTTGATGGAACGCTTGATCTGAGCAAACTTTGTTCTTTGTCCAAAATCATTCGTCGAATTGAGATGTACATTTCATCCGCCATGTTTGAGTTTTTTTTGGCAATTCGACGAAGCGCGTTGCCAATCTCGATTCCCTTCTCGGAGAATTCATTCATTTGACTTGAAATTAATTCAGTAAAATATTTATCACGAGTATAAACCGGTTTGGCATTTAAACAGGTGCATCCCTTTTTTGTTCTTTTTGGTAGATGTTCTGCGGACACATCTGTTGTAGTACCTTCGCTGTTGGAGTTACTATTATCTTCATAGTGACTACCATCCTAAAAATAAATCAAAATACATATAATATTTTTACAGTGGGCATAACAAAACTATTTGTTTGTCAGGCATCGACTACGGAATATGAATGGAAAGAGCTATAGCCCATGATTCGACTTTTTGAATTTCGGGCGCAGTTACTTTAAATCTAATACTGCTCTCGTCAACTGCCATCGATCAATTTTCATGCTTAAAAGGGGCTTACTGAGTGGGAGTTGTACCAGCACAAGTGACTCCGAACTGTTAGGTTGCCCAAAAGAGATCGTCACACCAGAACTCGTCGATAAATCCATGGAATAATATTGGACGTTCGGAGAATGGAAGTGTGTGAGGTGGCTGAGGCTGTATGCATCTCAGCTAGGTTAGTACATCGCATTTTAGATGAATATTAGGATATAAAAAACTATCCGCGTGATGGATGGAAACATGGATCCACCACAGTACACCAAAGCAAAGTCGGTCTGTCGGACAATAATCTAATGGCCACGTTTTTTTGGAACTCACGCGGTGGCATTCTCATCGATTATCTGGAAAAGGGTAAAACAATGACTGGCGTATATTATTCAGAGATTTGTGATTTGCAGCACAAACGTCCACATTAAGACAAGAAAAAAGTGCGCGGTTCCATCAAGGCAATGTACGAGTGCATTGGGGAAAAATTCATCAATCGGGCTACGAACTCTCACCCCATCCACCATATTTAGATTTAGCAATCAACGACTATTTCTTGTTTTCAAACCCGGAAAAATCGCTGGGCGGTAAGAGATTTCGGTAGAATGAAGCGGTCATCTCTGAAACAACGCTGATTTTGAGGATGTAGAAAAACCTTTTATTTGGAAGGAATTAAAAAATTGGAAAAACGCTAAACTAAGTGTATGCCGCTAAAAGGAGATTATTATGACTTTTCAAATTGCTCTCGTAGTTGGCGCGGTTTGTGTGTTGCATAATTTTTAGGTGCTTCTTTCGAGAAATCTCTACGCACCGAAGTTGTTCATTCAAATTGATTCCAAAAGATAACTGAAAAGTCACACTAGGTTCATAGCGAAATAATTCATGCAAGAATTTTATGCGTCGTTGAACTTGTTATCACCACAAAATCTATCATGCAATGCATAAAATATATTGAAAAAATTTTAGAACTTTTTCGTTGAACCTCAGGGAGAGAAGTGTCATGGCAATACAAAAAGTGTGGAATATAAAATAATTTATGTAAGTACTATAAGAAAATGCTTACCAAATTATCTGCATTACCCGCTTCTTCGGTAGCTTCACATTGAAGAAATCTTAAAGAACTCATAAATCTCCACTCTCTCTTTCTCACAGTTTTAGTTTGCTTTTCTTTCTGCAAATACTTAAAAAATGTTTGACGCATGCCTATAAATAAATATATCAAATGAGTAAATTTATTGCATTTTTATCAAAAACACGTATGTACATACTTCGCCAACGAGCTTGCACTTCAGTTTCCTGACATTCAAGAGCCTTTGCAATTTTTTTTAGTGATGCATCTGTAACATTTCTTTTTGCGTGATTCGGATCGGCTCTCTTCCACAAACATGGCTGTGCTTCAACGAGTTCGAAGAGATGCAAATACTTCCTATCGGGCCATGTCTATTTTCATATTATTCAAATAACATATTTATTATTCTAAAAAAAAAAAAACCAAATCTAATATGAAATGCACAATTACATACCTGCATGTCTTTAATTTTTTGCTTATTTGCTGCTTGTCGTGGGCCTGATTCGTCCATTTTAACCGCATCAACACAAAAATACACAAGAAATGTAAAATAAATGTGAGACGGATTGTTCTCACCAACATGTTGAAAAGAGTAAATATAAGTCATGAGAACGATTTCGATCATGAGAATAGTCCAATACTATTTATTTACAGGAGCATAAGAATAGTTCTTATGAGAATTTAGATTTTTTATGAGAATAAATTCTCGTTGCTATTTGCAAGATTATCCGGTATAAAATCAGTGTTATGACACCACTTTCACGAGAAACAGAAAAATCTATCTAGTCATAGAAAATATACTTTGTTTCGTTTTTATACATACGCATGTATAGTATTGGGTGATCCATATTAGACCTTTTTAATTTAATTTCAAATAAAACACTTAAAACATAACTGGGTGTTGGAATATTTATTATCGCCCGAAAGGACCTTCTCTGAAATTTACTTTTTTAAATAATTTCATTCAAATGTTGGCCGCAGACAGAACATAATCTTCAATAACGAGCATGCCGCACCTTTATAACGGACTTTTAGCTGCCTGAAATTGAAGCGCGTGATGTTGGCAACATTTGGAAATTATTTTAAGGAAGTAAATGTCAAAACTGTTCTTTCGGGCAATAATAGAGATTCCGACGTTCAGTTCTGTTTTAAGTATTTTATTTAAAATTAAGAAAAGGTCTAGATGGATCACTCTTTAAATAGGTAAATTAATTGTTTATCTCAGCAATATTAAAATATTTTTTTTGATGTGTAAATATCTTAGCTCCCAGCTAGGCGAAATTTCCTTCTAGCCTCATTGTAAACTATGCGGTCGTATGTTCGAGTACCATGGTCAGTAGATTATTCATTCAATTTTTATTTTTTTTTTATTATTCAATGATAATGCAATAACAATGGGACAATTTTTTTCGAATCTTCAAAACCCGTAAAAACTTAAAACCTTTTTAGAAATATCTTGAGTATGCAGTCTTATAGCTCAATCAAATTTAGTAGATCACGGTGCAAGTTTGAAGTAGCACCATACAAAGTATTATGGTTGGACGATTTTTTTATATGGAAGAAAATGAACTACGCCTTCAACAAAAAAAAAAAAATGCCGAAGCTCATTATTGCACTAAAATTGAATAGACTACAAAACTGCATACTCAAAATCATTCTGAAAATTTTTACGAATTTTAAAAATTCGAAATAAATAGATCCCATTATAGGACTAGGCTTAAAAGTTGTGGAATAGATGACAGTTTGTTACAAAAAAATTTGAAGTATGTAAATCGATAATTAACTACGGGGAAAAGTTTTTTGTTTCAAAAATCGATATCTCGAAAACCCCTCGTAACCGCGTAAACCTCGTAAATAAATCGATTTTCCATACAAAATTAAGGAAGTTTACAAGGTTTACATGGTTACGAGATATTTACGCGTTTTGGTGAATTGCCCTATTACAAAAAAATGGGACATTCAAAAGCTGGATAGGATTGGTTCCCAAGCCGCGCCTTCTCGCATTGTTTCAGTTCAGTGAGGATTTGCGATATTCAAAATACAATTGAAGATATTAAATAGACATTTCAAGTTGATGTCGCCGAATGAAAAAGGGCGCAAGAAAATAGAAAATTTTGACAATCATACGCTACTCAGAGCTGAAGAAACAACACCACCTTATATAAATTCGCCTTGGCACACATTTGGCGCATTTATCAGGCATAGCTCCCTTCGATTACTATTAATTTCGTTCGTTTGAGCCCTTTCTAGATTCCCTTGATTCTACATTAACGAAACTTAACTTCAAATTCCCTCCGAAGATGAAAGTTATTAAACGGTTATTACCACATTACCATTGAATATATCTTGGGAAGACCTTTGATGTTTGAAAACCCGTGACTATCGCGAATGCTATGCAAATTTGTATTCCAACTATTTGATGTTATACATCCTTTCACTGCAATCATCCAAGGACTGTTACTACCTCTGGTCACTTTGTAATTGGTATTGAGGAGCACGCTTCCCTTTATGTGGAGCGCTTTTGGGTTTTCGCAAAAACATACATATATGTATGTATATATATAAATAAACAATAATATATAGTATAATGCATATGCACATGCTTATCATGATATGACAACTACTCTTAATCATATTTTTTTTGCTACTTTTTTTTACTCGCATTCTTTATCATATTGAGAGCATGCAAGTGAGTGCTCCCAATCAACCGGTGGTTACTACTTGAGACACGGTTACGGTAATAATGAGAGTCAACAAATGTCGATGGGGCTCAAGTGAAATGTTTACACGTACATATGTACGTATGTATGTATGTATTTCCATTGATACTGGCCATTAAAAAATTATTGTTGTTATTGGTGGCTCTTGGATACCCAAAAAGGCGGATCGCCGGCAACACAAAAAGGTAGAACCGCTGAACAGCTCAACCAGTTGGTGCGAGTTGCTCGAACGCGTCGGTTGGCTTTTTCCAAAGCTCTTTTTCGCTGTCATTCAGTGTTTTTAGCGCAATTAATTTGGTGGAAACGAAAGTGTGTTCAACTTATAATTTGTATTTTTCAAATTAATTCAAAAAGGTAATAGAAGCGTGAAATTTTGTTTTAAATCACTATTGGCATGTGTTTTTGTGTGGTTGTACTAATTTAAGTAAGTGTGTGCTGAGAAAGACAAATAAGCATACAATTTAATGTGCCAAATATTTTGAGCAGTGAACGAATCTGGTATGGCTCTTGGTCGAAATGAGCATAAGCTTGGATGATCGTACGCAAGCCAACTCTTGCAAGGAGAGTTGATGAAAAGAAATGCGTTTTCATGGTATAGTCATACATATGCATGTATGTATGTATGTATAGGCAAAATGGCACAGCGGCAAATGTGTCGAAAATCTCCGGAACAAACGTTTTGCAAATTTTACCGATGACACGCTGTAAAGTAAAAAAAAACCAAAACAATAAAAATAACTAACGGTCAAAATCAATTGTCTACGAAGATTCTAATTGAAATTCACTGTAATCGTCACTATGTGCATGTTCACGACTTTTATTTAAAATTACAAGTGGTTTGCTGTTAAGTGGTTTTCAGCAAAAGGGCCATTCCATTACGACCGGTAGAACGGCCATTTGACTTCAAAATATGATCAATTGTGAATTAAACCTATGTCACCGGAACTTCTAGAACAGTGAAATATATGTTTTAGCATAGATAGATAAATAACTAATGTATAGAAGTTCTTTAAAAAAATACCAAAGCACTCAAAGGTGATTTTTTAGCCAAATTACTTAATTTTCAAAGCCAATTAAATTTTGTGTTGTAAAATTCATATTATCCGCTTTCCTTTTCACTAAAACTTAGGCTGATACAAGCTTCATAGAAATATTAAAAAGTATTTAAAACTGTGACTGGTGGGACAGGTTCCTTGTGACTTTTGTAAAGTAAAAGTTTCCATAGACAAAAATTACACCTATTTTTTAAATATTTTTCAGCAGAGTAATGAAATGTGGTGATTGGGATAATTAAAGCATTTTAAAAATTTCATGTCGTTTTCCTCTTTTACATGTTTTTGTTCGAGGGAAGATTTTTTAAGCACTCAACCATATCTTTTTATATACATACATACAAGCTATATAAAAGAAGCAGCAAATAGTGATGAATGCGTTACTAGATTGTTCTGTATATGTATATGTACATTATTTGCCTTATTTTCTCCATACATTTTGCTAAAGTATTTCAGATCCTCCCTGCGGCAGCAGAATATGCAAATAGGACGCTAAAGACCTAACAAAATGGAAAAACAATTTCATTATTGCAAAAACTGAATGAGCTACACCGAAAACCGCGATTTATAAGACTGTTTTGCTATAACTTTAGATCCTTATATGAAAACACATTCATCTTACACATGAAAAAAAAAATATCCAACCTCAGGAAGAATAAGCCGCTAAAGCGAATGGCGTACTCAGTTTTTTAATACAACTAACCAAAAAGTTACCCACACGGCCTAAAGTGACAATTTGGTACTATTTTTCACGAATTTTAAAATTTATTCGTTAGGATTTTCCAGATAGTAGTAGTTTTTCCAAAACTAAAATATTTAAAATTGTAGCTAATTTAATGTAGTTTTTAAAAAAGTGAGCAGATTTTACATCGAATTATATTTGAACTAGTGAATTAGGCTTAAGTGAAGCCATGTTGAAAACCACTTTCAAACTTGACAAACATCGTCAAAAATTTAAAAGCCAAAGCAGAAGTGGATAAAACTGTCGTAATGTGGAATACTTTAATCTATATTCACGACTGATAATAACATTATTATCTTACATAATCAAAAAAATAGACAATACTGATGAAAGCGATAATGGAGAAAACGACAAAGACTAGTACTTACTTCCTAATTGGTAGGTTCATTAATTTAATACGTATAAAGAAAAGTGCACTTAATTTTAACTACAGAGGAAACACTGCGCAATTTCTCGAAATCAACGTTGCCTACTTGGGAGCACGTTCTGCGTCGGCTAATTCACCTTCGTAAATACAAAAAAAAAAATACAAAAAAAAACAACACAAACACATGTTTTGAGGCATTATTTGTGGACGCATCAAAGTACACAAATTTTTTGGAAATTGACTCCAGTCGATGGATAAACAACTAAAATTGTTTACGCGCTGAAGCAATAGTGAAAAAAATTATTGCAACAAAGTTAAATGAAAAAGTAACCACTTCCGAAACAGAGAAGCAGATAGTTTTTAAACTCGTAGAGGCGCATCAGAAAGTGTTTCCCTACCTAGCATCCAAAAACGACATTGTTAAAAATTTCAAAAAAATTTAAAGTATGTATGTCAGACATGGCTTTACGTAAATCTAATTTATTAGTTCAA
>NW_023458560.1:67586286-67586785 GCF_013731165.1 Rhagoletis pomonella
AATATAGATTAAAGTATTCCACATTACGACAGTTTTATCCACTTCTGCTTTGGCTTTTAAATTTTTGACGATGTTTGTCAAGTTTGAAAGTGGTTTTCAACATGGTTTCACTTAAGCCTAATTCACTTTCAAAATATAATTCGATGTAAAATCTGTTCACTTTTTTAAAAACTACATTAAATTAGCTACAATTTTAAATATTTTAGTTTTGGAAAAGTTACTACTATCTGGAAAATCCTAACGAATAAATTTGAAAATTCGTGAAAAATAGTACCAAATTGTCACTTTAGGCCGTGTGGGTAACTTTTTGGTTAGTTGTATTAAAAAACTGAGTACGTCATTCGCTTTAGCGGCTTATTCTTCCTGAGGTTGGATATTTTTCTTTTCTTTCTTGTGTAAAATTAATGTGTTTTTATATAAGGATCCAAAGTTATAGCAAAACAGTCTTATAAATCGCGGTTTTCGGAGTAGCTCATTCAGTTTTTGCAATAATGAAATT
>NW_023458560.1:67586885-67587808 GCF_013731165.1 Rhagoletis pomonella
AAAGAAGGTTTTCTACGGGGATCAAAGGTGGGAGTTTTATTAGTCTTACATTCCCGCCTGAGTCCCCATCATTATTAGATGGATCTCCTTCATTTATATCTAGCAAATTCAAGCCAGGGTCTATTTCGGGAAGTGCTAGAACCCTAAACTCGTTATCTACAACAGGTGGGTTATGTTGCTCAATTGTTTCAACATCAACTTCATCGCGAAGATGATTTAAAACATTTTCGAGCTCTCGTTGATCAAAAACATCATACTTTCTTCGATTTTCCTCTATTGAAACATGATTTTCTACACAAGTTTGTTCGTTATCATTTTCAATGAGGCCCCGATGTTCATCACGCCATGGATGGTAAAGCATTACCATTTCCCTGAAGTAATCACTTCTGGCGTTATCGGGGCTAAATCTTCTGGACCTGATGACACATGGCTTGGTACGTCTTTTAACGAAACCACTACCGTCTCTCAGAGGAAGAGCATTCCCATGCCCAAGGAAGTCGTCAGCCTCCCTACCATCTTCATCATCATCACTACCTGCTATCCTTATGGCTGACTTTACATATGTATAAAGAGATGCAAAATCAGCTAAGCATACGGTTTCTAATTGAGTCGGTCGCTGAACATAATGCTCTAAAATTCCAGAAACAAATATGTCGGTCGAGTCCGAAGGAAGATTCTGAAGTTGCGCTCTAGGTTTTACCATCCGCACTCGTTCTTCAGGACGAGAGGTATTTATAAAGACTTCCGCATTGCTCGCTTCCGATAGATGAAGTCCAATACTGAAGTTTTTGCTTAATAGTATAGTTACCGGCATTCACTTCTGATATTGCTTCATTTAAGAGCCTAGAAATCCCTCTATTTGATTTGTTTAAGTAGTTAATAATATATGAACAGCAGGCATATGCATCCAATATAAACTGGAT
>NW_023458560.1:67587908-67591014 GCF_013731165.1 Rhagoletis pomonella
TTAATAATATATGAACAGCAGGCATATGCATCCAATATAAACTGGATATCCATATTGGCTTTATGTAGTTCTAAAATAATGGGGTTGTATGCGTTAATGAATCGATCTTCTAGTTTTCTCTTCAAAAAGATTTTTGGTTTTGCTAACAGGCTAACCTAATATTCGCGGCTTGCGTTTTGGTACGCATGCCGTCGAATTTGTTTTTTTGCGTCACCCGAAATTGACTTGCATGCGTTTGCATTTGATTTCATTGAGCGAAACGTCAAATCAAAATGTCACGCAGAACAAAAATTGGAAATTGAGTTAGCTTCATACGCACGCCGTTCAATTTCGGTTGATCCCATACAAGTTGCATGTGCATGAGAAATTTTTGACAATAAATTGGCGGCGTGCGTGAATATTAGGTTAGCCTGTAAACTCGATCGAGCGCAAGCAAGTAATCATCGAATGAAATATTTATTCTTTGGTCTGTGAGAAAACTTTCAAAATTACTTAAGTTGGAAATATCAGCCGAAAGAAGATTGGAATTCAAAAAGTTTTGTATTTTGAAGTAGTTTTCCCTATGCACTTCCAAGTTTTCTACGTTTTCTGACAAAGGTAATAAAATTTGGGTGGAAGGCATAGGTGGGTAAGGAATACCAAATCGGCAAACCGGTTGTCCCCTTATTTCTCTTGTACAGGAACGACTATGGTTATGCTTTTGATATCCAAGGTAGTTTTCCAAGTGGCTTACGGAACCATCCGTGGAAATATACTTATCAATGAAACTAATAGCATCCGGAAAAGTAAGAGGATTTTGTAGATCGATTTTTGGGGCGTTAATAAGCCAAAACATTCCATGTATGTGAGGGGAACCTCTTTGTTGGAATTCAACTCTCCAATAGAAATTCTTAACAGAATGTTCGTCAAAGATGCCCCGGCTTGTTTTGAAAATTTTAAGCATTTGACGGAAACGATAGTCAAAATACCTAGCACAGGTGACAGCATCTGCACGGATAAGACGATATCGCTCTTGAGTTGACAAATTATTGGCGTCTTCCTCAGAGATTTCTCTGTCGTCGACTGTTTTAGCTAAAATCACTGATAGCTCCAGCCACTCAGCACTCAGCAGCTGATAGAGTAATAAAGAAGGTAGGGAGACCAAATTGGCGAATCATGGCAATAGCCTTTTTCTTCTCCGCCTCCCAGTGCGCAGGAGAAGATCTGACACCTTTCAGAACCTTATAGCCATCATCATGCTGAATCAAGCTTTGAACAAAGTTATCATTTAAAAGATTTTGAGCTGTGACTTGGTTACGACCGGCAAATTTTCGAAGGCAAACTGACGTGCTGTTCTTAATTTGCAATAATTCTAGCTTTTTGTAGTCGTAAAATAATTTAGGTAAGGTGCAAGTCCTTCTGTCATACCGGCGGATTTCAGATCGTACAATTTTGTTGTACGTCTCTGTACAAGTGCGCTTTTGCCCAGCATAAATTGTAGCGAATGACAATTCTTCTGAGTCATTATCTTGTATTATATCAAGAGGCCTTTGGCCCTCGCCGGGAGCTATCACCAGACGGTTAATGTCAAAGTTCTCTACAGGAACATTATCAAGAAAGTTTCTTGGCCACCAACATTCAACAACAGGTTCAACGGGTGGGTGAACATTGGAGGATATATTATGGGAAATAACTTGTTCCCTATAAATATTTTCAATCAACGGAGCATCTTCGACAGACGCAATAAAAGGGACTTCCTCTTGGTTAGTAAAGTTCGAAATCCAATTTTCGTTGACTTCAATATTGTGCTTACGGTACAAAGGGGTGTTAACTAAAAACCGCAAAGCTTCCATAATTTTTGCAGGTCGTATGGTATCCGTCATATAATCGTGACTGTATTCCATACGCCTTCTCAAATGAATTTGAATGACATGTGTTTGATCAAACGATCGAGGAAGACATGTCACAATGTCATTCACGGAAATAGGGACATTTACAACAGCACCTTTTAGTGAACCTTGCCCTTGATACCCTACACCTCTTCTATAGGTGTTAGATTCTTCAGGCAATCAGGTATTTCTGGAAAATCTAGTCCATTAGCGAGACATAACTTTGGGAGCTTTTTATTCAATATTGCATTTCTGCAAGTCACACAAAAATTAAAATTTCCATTTTCGGAGGGGAATTTATCCGAAAGATAGAAGGCTGATGCAACATTCGGGTGGCTTTGGGAAACTAAATTGAAGTTTAATTGGCGTACTTGGTGTGGAAACCATAAACCCCCACAGGAAATACAAACTATTGTTGGCCCCTTTTTAATGCTTTGTAAATAAGTGCGTCTGAAGTTACTAAAGCCTGCACCATTTTCAGAATCTTCATTATCAGCATTACTATCACGTATTGATCGAATTCGCTCTGACTGCCTCTCATTTTCAACTTGTCTATTTTCTATGTCAACTCTATGAATACGTACTCGACATTGAATTCGCCGTCTCAAATCAGACGTTTCATCCCGATTTTCTCTTCTTGTGAGTCGGCGACGTTCAGTTTCCCGAATACGCTCATTTTCCCTACGTCCAGCATCTAATCGAGCTTGGTATCTTTGGGTACGATCACGTAATCGTTCCAAATGTCTGTATTCACTTCTGCTGCGCAGGACTCTGCGAGCTTCAGTATTGCTGGATTGCTCCACAGACCGAGTTACTGAATTTTCGCGTCGAGACCTATGCTGTAGAGTATTCCTGCTTTGCTCTACAGTACGAATTACGGAATTTTCACGGCGATTTCTATGTTGTATCGTATTTATAATTTGCTCAAAAGACCGAATCTGAGGATTCTCTCTACGAGACCTATGCTCTTGGGTATTCCTCACCTGCTCAACAGAGCGAATTGCAGAGTTTTGGCGGCGATATCTATGTCCCTCGGTATTCCTCTCTTGCTCAGCAGATCGAATTTGAGAGCTTTCGCAGCGAGATCTATGCTGTCGGGTATTCCTCACCTGCTCAACAGAGCGAATCTGAGAATTTTCTCGACGAGATCTATGTGCATGGGTATTCCTCACCTGCTCAGCAGAGCGAATCTGAGAATTTTCTCGACGAGATCTATGTGCCTGGGTATTCCTCACCTG
>NW_023458560.1:67591024-67607587 GCF_013731165.1 Rhagoletis pomonella
CGAATTTGAGAATTTTCTCGACGAGATCTATGTGCCTGGGTATTCCTTACTTGCTCAGTAGAACGAAACTCAAGATTTCCTCTACGACATCTGCCTTGCATCGTATTCAAACGTTGCTCAGCAGATCGGTTTATCGGATCTAATCGGCGTCTAGAGCGATTTTCTGTATCTTGGGACTGCTCATTGAACCTATTTTCAGAATCTTCGCGAATAATTTGCATTCTCCTTCTATTCTCAGTGCGTCGCAATAAAAGAGATTTCCTACTTAACCTTGGCATGATTGTCTTGTATACACTTATTGTAAAACTAATATAAATTATGTATAATAATTAAAATGAGAAAATATTTACGAAAATTCTCTGCCGGTGATATGTTCAGCTCGTCTGGTTTTCCGTCCGCTCCAAGTAGTTCTTCTTTCCCTCTCTGGATATCCTGGATTGTAGTATATATTGAAGTTGTTGAATTTGATGCTTCTATGTTCTTCGCAATTAAACACTTGTTGGATTTTGTTTTGAAGTTTTCATAAAATCTTCTATTTTTCACCCAATATTAAACTGCTTTTGCAGTTTTGAAAAAGACGCGTTCAGTTTTACGTATTATTTCTACAAGAACTTGATGGCGTAAGTGTCAAAATATGACTAGAGATCATCTCTCAACTTCATCCATTCCTCAATAACCTTAAAGCGAATCTATATGCGTTAGCAAGTACTTATGCACAAAGTACAATGGTAGGATTCGACTACCTACACCTCGTTAACATAAAATTTTCCCACTAAAATCTCCGGTTGCTGGTTGCATAGTCATTTGGCATATATACACTAAAAAATGTAGATAATGAGTGTTAAAGTATTGGTTAATAAGTAGTTGAAATGTGTATGTATGTACATATGTATATCCCTATACAAAGGAGTGTCGATTGAAAAACACATATATTCCCCGTTTGTCAAAAAAATACTATTTCTGAGCTCATGTTGAGCATCATGTGCGGAAGGTAGGATTTACGATGAGGTTTAGAAACCATTACAGGAAACTATTGCTTCAGCTTTCAATGCAAATTAAATATGTATATATGTATGTATATGATCTATGAACAATTTTGGCGCACAACCTAAAAAATTCAGTTTTTATTTTGAATTAGTACATTTGTTTGATGTGTGAAATATTTATAATATATGTATATTTATTAAAATAAAAAAGTAGATCTACTGGCAGTTCAGTTATTCAGACGGATAGAATCATGTAACTGGTATTTGGGAAGTAGGCGTCATTTTAGTCCTATTCCAAAATAATAACTATCTTACCCCATAGCATAGCAACCTACTTATGTATATGTATTTCTTACCGTTTTATATTAAGCTAAAAGGTTTTTGAAAATAGTAATTTTGAGTGAGTTGGCTTCAGTAATTACTAAAATATCGCAGTTTTTGTATATTCGTTATTGTTGTTAGATTTTTCTCAACATCAATATCATTCATTCTTAGCCTACTACCAACTATACCCTATTTCAAACACAATATGTTCAGTTATACTTAGTAGGATAAAGTTATATAGTTATAAGTGGGCGCTACCACGCCCATTTTCTAAAATTCCATAATAATATTATTTTAAGAGATTATTGTGAGTATTATTTGAGGGCGATTAATTGAGTAAATTAGGGCCCTTAAATTTTGAGTTATCGAAATTTCAAGCATTTCTGTAATTTACCGTTATATGAAAAATAGGCGTAATTTTAGTCCGATTTCAATAATTTTCAATGTTTTCCTTTCATGTGGCAAGCACAATAACCATACCGACTTTGGTACAAATTGGTAGAACGGTTAGCGAGATACATATATGTGATCACAAGTGGGCGGTGCTACGCCCATTTTCCAAAATTTTGTCATAAACGTATTTCTTGGTAAAGAATTGTAGCAATCATCAATTTTGAATAAATTAGCTTCAATATTTACTGATTTATCGAAGATTTTGTATTTCTCGAAATTACCGTTATATGGGATGGGGGCGTGGTTATTGTCCGATTTTAGAAATTTTCGGACCAGGACCAACAACTGTGCCAAGTTTGGAAAAATTGGTGTAGCGGTTACCAAGATATACACATGTAACCATAAGTGGGCGTGGCTACGCCCATTTGCCAAAATTTTGTAATATTCTTATTTTTCGTCTAAAACTCATTGCAAATATCAATCTTGAGTGAATTATCTTCAGTAGTTACTAAAATATCGCAGTTTTCGTTTTTCTGAAAATTACCGTTATATGGGAGGTAGGCGTGGTTATTGTCCGATTTTTAAAATTTTCAGCCATTTAGTATGCTGTACTAAGGCCAACAACTGTGCCAAGTTTGGAGGAAATTGGGGCAGCGGTTACCAAGATATACACATGTAACCATAAGTGGGCGTGGCTACGCCCATTTTCCAAAAATTTATAATATTCATGTTTTCCGTCTGAAACTCATTGTAAGTATCAATTTTGAGTGAATTATCTTCAGTAGTTACTAAAATATCGCAGTTTTCGTATTTCTTAAAATTACCGTTATATGGGAGGTAGGCGTGGTTATTATCCGATTTCGCCCATTTTCAATACCATCCGTCCCACGCCCAAAAGAAGTTCACGTACCAAGTTTCGTTAAGATATCTCAATTTTTACTCGAGTTATCGTGTGCACAGACGGACGGACGGACGGACAGACAGTCACCGCTTAATCGACTTCTCTTTTCATTCTGATCATTTATGTATACATTTGTCTATATCTATCTCGATTCGTTTTGCCTGTTACAAACAACCGTTATGTGAACAAAGTTATAATAACCTTGTGCACAAGTGCGCTCGGGTATAAAAATCTAGATGGATCACCCTATAGGTACATTCCTTTTTATCATTTTAACAAGTTCCAAGAAGAAATCGTTCAATATTGTTAACGATTCACGGGAATTTTGCCCCAACACGCTCTCACCTCCATGAACTAAAACGCAAACACTTTAATGAGAAATTCCAGGAATGCCGAAACGCAATACAAATGGCATTTTCGCCATAAACCACCTGCCCTCCGCAGGCGAATGTCAGTTTCAAGTTATTTTGCAAAACCATTGCTTGGCGTTTGTGTGAACTTTCGTATGTATATATGTATGTAAGCCATAGATGGGCACACCAATACAGTCTCATTTTGTCATGGTATTCGTGAATCGCGCTGAGTAACAGTTGCCACTTTTCTATATTGTACAAAAGTGCGTCGCTTTTTGCGCGTGTTAGAAAACGCTCTTACAAATTTATATTTAATTTGTATTATGAACATGAAACGAAAATAATAAAATATAATAAAAAAATAATGAAGAAATAATTTCAAATAATGAATTATGAAATTAATTTTTATAAGTACATATGTACGTGCATGAAAAGTTTTTTAATTTAATTTCATTAAACTAATGTTTAAAAAAATGATAGTTTATTCAACAACAAAATTCACGAATTTAAAATTTCTAAACTTTGTAAAAAACTCAGTATTCAACAAGTAAGAGCAGCGCTGTCTTCGGCTATGCCGAAGGCTTCATACCTTTCATGAACATCTGCAAATTTTAGTTTGACAGATTACTGATTTTGAATACATCTGCATACATCGATAGAGGAGTTACATACTTATATAAAAAATCGCATCTAAACAATCAGAGGTATGGAAGATATACTTCATATGGCACCAATCTAAGTGATTTTCACTGCTATGTGATCGGTATGTAAACCGGTAACACAATTTATTGGGTTTAGTTTCCTACATAAAGGAGATATATCGCAAAAACTGGTATCTGAACAATCAGTGCTATAGGAGATAAAGCTTATAGAGCATAGATTTTGACGATTTTCTCAGTAGACTTTGTATTATTATTTATAAAATATCTTACGAAATTTATCGGTTTTAGCTGTTCAAATAAAGGAGTTTTACAGTAAAATCTCATATCTGAACAATCAGATGTATGGAAGATATATGTTGTAGTCACCCGATCCTTGTTATTTTCACTGTACGTATTCTGTTAATAATGAGTGAAAATGGTGCGAAATTTCATGTTCCTAGCTGCATAAATGGAGGAGATATGATAAAAGACCTCATATCTGAACAATCAGTTGTATGGGGGCTGCAGGTTATAGTGACCCGATCTTCGTTATTTTCACTGTAAGTCTTCTGCTGATAATGAGTGAAAACAGCGCGAAATTTCATGGTCCTAGCTAAATAAATGGATGAATTATAACGAAAAATCTCATATCTGAGCAATCATTTGTATGGGAGCTATAGGTTATAGTTATCCGATCTTTTTAATTTTCACTGTAAGTTTTCTGTTGATAATTATTGAAAACAGTGCGGAATTTCCTGTTCCCAGCTTTATAAATGGAGGAGTTATAACGGAAAATTTTATATCTGAACAATCAGTTGTATGGGAGCTATAGGTTATAGTGACCCGATCTTTGTAATTTTCACTGTAAGCATTCTGTTGATAATGGGTGCAAGTGCTGCAAAATTTCATGTTCGTAGCGGCATAAATAGAGAAGTTATAACGAAAAATCTCATATCTGAACAATCAGTTGTATGGGAGCTATATGTTATAGTGGTCCGATTCTTCCGGTTCCGACAAATGATTAATACATTATAAAAATACACCCACCTACCAAATTTGATCCGGATATCTCGAAAACTGAGAGACTAGATTGCATACAAACAGACAGACAGACGGACAGACGGACAGACGGACATGGATAAATCAACTCAGCTCGACGTTCTGATCATATAAGTATACATTTTAATGGGTCTATCTCTTTTTGTTCTGGTACTTACAAACATCGGACCAAAGTTATAATACCATTTCATGCTCATGAAAGGTATAATAAAGTATACTAAATATATTAAATTGCCGTATCGTACATACATATATACATAAAACCCATTACAAAAAACTTTAAATTGGTTTACACAGTTCGGCAGTTTGACTTTTTTACCATGACAAATAATGTCGCCTTATATTAAAAGAACGATTCCAAGTAGTCGTATTACCACATAACAAGCATTGGGCATTATTGGCTTTTCTTAAAACCGAAAATTGTAATTGGCACTCATACGCAGCCATTTTGGGCATTGTTACATATATAGGTGGCAACAACGCGCTGAAATTACGAATAAAAATATTCAACGGCGAAGCGTAGTGTCACTCTCATGAAAACTGAAAGCAGACTGAATTGAAATTCGCTGCGTCGTTTCTGTATACGTATAAGCGCTGCGACGCAGACGCTACTCGCGAGTAGCGTTTTGCCCATCATTGATATACATACCTAACATCTTTATTTTCTGCAACATCTCTTACGAGCTTTAATTTAATCTAAGTACAAAGTTCTATCTAACTGTGTCTGAGTCTGTATCTGTAAATTACCGCTAACTGCTGGTAGTCGACGAATTTCAAAGAAGTAAATCCAAACAGAATTTTCATTTCTGAAAATTGTGCAAATGACGGTTTCTTGTATTCTCAAGAAAATTTGTCTTACGCACACTTTCCGTTGAAGAGATGCAAGTGTACAAACATCCATATGTATGTATGTGGGTACATGCATACATGCCTTTGTATTTGTATAACCAGCACGGTGTTCACAGAGAGCGACATCATTTATTTTTCTACAGAATACATTCTTATTCCAGAAACAGAAAATGAAGTGGGTTTGGAATTTCATATGAATTCCGCGTTGTGTAAAAGCAAGGCGGCTTGCACATGCACACCACATACTAAAAGCAAGCGGATAAACTTTTTTTATTCATCTACCTAGCACTGTTTTCCAAGACAAATTTCATATTGGCTGCGTTTCTTTATACATTCCGGATAATCCCATTTCACAGCCGGAATAATGATAGTATCGATTTTGATTATTGGATAAAAAAAAAAATGTATTTTAATTGTTTGAGTCTCTATAGAGGAATCTGTACTTTGTCCCCTGTGCGACACGCCTTAACCGTCTCCAATCTGTGACAGTGGTATTACCGATTGAGGGGTGAAACCTAAAAAATCCTTCATTGGATTTTTAAGGACCACCCTAATGTATATACAGACATTAGATCAAACCAAAAACAAAGTTCGCCGTACATTCGAATCTAAAATATGCTTGCAAGGCAATTACAAAAAAAAACTTTGGCAGAACGCATGGGTCACCTTTTCAAAGTTTTCTTGTCTCGAGAAGACATTTTTTGTCTTTCAAAATTAATTGAGATCAAGTACCCCGTTCCAGTACGTAGCCACCACTTCTCAGTTCTCATCACTAGCACCCTAATATCAGTAAATTTAAGGTCACCGAAAATCATTGGACTTTTGCTTAGGAACTACATACTTACAAACATACATATATCGATATTTACAGTAGAACTATCAGGCATGTTCTAAAATTCGAAAATTTGAAATCGACTCGATTTCGATAATTTTCTCGATGGTTTCTAACCCAAAAATTTACAAGTCTCCCATTAAAATGATTTATTTCATATCACTGCTGCTTCTTTTACTGCCAATCGAGTCGAGTTCAAAGTTTCGAATTCCAGAACATACCCGTATGTATTTAAAAAAATGTCGAATGTCGAAGGTTGGGTTAGGCCAAAAAAGGGGGATACAGTCTAATGTACATACAAGTATTAAACCATATGATGAAAATACTTACCGACTTTCTGTGGCTCCAAACTGAAGTTGATGCTCAAATACATACTGAAAACATACTAAACATGACGTCCATTACCCTGCAGGAAATTCACTGCAATGAAAACTTCCAAACGACTACTTCTGGAGCAAATTATTTCTACATTATAATTGGTTTTTGTGAGGCTAATAGCCCGAACACAATGAAAACGACGAGCTACAAACCACAGCTGTCAAATTATTTTAACACGTACTCTTATGTAGATAATTATTTTGGCGACGACCGGGCTACGCGACGGCTGTGGTTGTGGCCAGATTAGATCTATTTCTATTTTTCTGGCGACAGATAAGGTTCTTCCTCTTCTTTTATGTCAAACTCATACAAATTCATGATGTCGCTGCCGCGTTCAAAGAAATCATGTCGCCATCGACAAAGCGTTTAGATAATGAAGATAACAAATTGGAAGTTGTGGTCTGTAGCTCGTCGTTTTCAATGTGTTCAGAACTTATTTCTTCGTTTTCATTTGGCGGGGTTTTAACGTGGCGGGACCCAAACCCTGCGCACGCGAAGATTTAACCCCTTTCTTACTTTAGCTTGCTCCCAAATGGGTGTTTGGTCGCTACATAGAGGATACGTGGATATAAATATTCGGACGTTGTGAGCTGCGATTTAAACCGTACGCACAAGAATCACTTCTGGCCACTCCCAGGTCAATGGCAGTCAAAAGTTTTTCCCACTTACGTGGATTTCGGCATACGGAACCATTCTTCTATTAAATAAAAAATAAATAAAAAATTGCACTTGGACAGTGAGAAATATATTTGAACGGTCGCCGCGAATAACGTTGTAAGCGACAAGATTATAATTTTGCAGAAATGAAAAGAAAATGTGTATAATAACGCACATAAACAAGCTCATTTGATTTTTATTTTCTACTTTTACGGTATAGAAGTATCCCAGAAACTTACTCCTACAATGGCAATGTACATTGCCCATTTATATCTTTAAAGTTAAAGAAACTAGTGTTAAGAAAATTGTCGCTTACAACGTTATTCGCGGCAACCATTAATTTAGTAACTGCGTTTGCCTGTCGAAGAACAAGCTCCATTGTATAACAAAATTATAGAATAGAGTTTTAAAATTCAACTTGGGCGTTTGATGGTCTTTAATGCATTCATGGTGGTACATACCTACATACATATCCGTTACCTTAATTCACAAAGGCCCTAACCAAGACTTTTTTCTTACAGGAGAAACATAAAACGTAAAAAGAATGTCAAAAACAGGTAGGGCTTTTTAAAAAGTGGCACATAACTCCGTGGTTTTGTTGGTTATGTATTTGAAAAGCTTAATTTAAAAACAAATACCAAAAAGGCATTGCGCACTGATGACTTTCTTACTCTATATCAATAAATGCATGCTAGTTTTATGTACATATGTATACCGAGAAACATATCTACAACAGCACATAAATACATATCGGTCATTTACTTCAATAGCGTCATAACTCAAAAAAGCCCTACTCGAGAAAAACGGCGTTAATAGGGAATTTACATGAGGCGATTTTTCAGGCGATTTTTTAGTTGAAAGCAATAATCGCCTGGTGTAAACAGCCTTTCAACTAATCGCTTACAATGAAGTTGGTCGGCTCCCTACTTTCGTTCAACTTTTGGTTCAACTAATCGCCTGTGAAAGTTGAATCATGTAAATTCCCTATAAGGTTTTGAATTTTCATATTTGCGTTTTTTACAAAAATCAGACGCTGATATAAAAATCCACCGTCATCGGCGATATTTTCACAAAGTAGTTTTTGTGAAAATTGCAGATACCGAGTGTGTTGAATATAAGCCCGCAATATAGGTACTCCCATAGTAAAAATTAATACATATTTTGTTCTAGTGTGGTAATCGATAAAGCTATGAAACATTTACACATCAAAAAAGAAAAAGTGGCGGTCATTTCTGCACACTCAACTCAAAATTTATATATTTTGGATTAAGACACTATTGAAGTAAATGAGCGATATGTACATATCTACATATGTATGTATGTACATAAATATCTACGTATTGTTGTCATGTCATGCAGACACTTTACGGCCCGTCTCCACAGGCAAAAGTTTTTGCCTACCAACTGTCATTTTTATTGCCTGATAAAAATTTTATCAGCGGCAATATTTGTGCGTGGGCATTTTTTATCTTGATAAAAGCATTTATAAGATGGCAATTTTTGCCGGATTTCATCAATTAAAAAGCTTAAAAAATATGCTATTTCATACCCAAGCAAATAATAACACATATTTTAATAGAAAACAGTTAAATTTTTGCTTTTATATTGAAATATCGATAATGTTGTCTCAACGAAGCTATCGCGCAAATGAAAATGTAGCTGTCAAAGTACCAAATTGCTGGCAATATTTATCAAGATAAAAGCTCTGATAATTATTCCTTTCAAGAGCAATATATATATATATAACATTATCAAGATAAAAACTTTTGCCTGTGGAGACAGCAAGTTATGGTGAACACCAACAAGCAGCAGATGGTAACCACTGAGCATGAGTCACTTCACTACATACTACATACTTTTATTTTGGTTGGTACCCATGCTGTTGCTGCCCGCTACTGGTTTTGGTATTGTCAGCGGTGCGCATCACACCACCACAATATTCTACGAAATCGGCATTATTAACTGTGTAGAGCCAACTGTATGTAGCATTGTTCTTTAGACTCGCGTATTTGCAATATACATATATAGGTAAAGAAAAAAATAAAATTTAATCGAAAAATATCAAGAAATTCGTGGGATTGTCCCTTTCAAATATGCTTCCAGTTCCCCGTATTCCAAATTCATTGTTGATTTTATCCGTATTGTGTTTCTAAATAGCCGGCGGTTGAAAGGGCGGTGTACTACTGCAAGCGGGAAAAGTAAAATGGAGCACAGATATTTTTTTTTCAAAATCGAGTATTGAAGAAATGTTCTTAATTAAAATATGCTTAAAAGGTATTGTTTTTTATACACATGATAAACTTTTTTTTGTATCAAAGAAAACTTGAAAATTTCGGTTACTTTTTTTACATTAAATATTTCCTTATCGAAAATAGCCAATAAAGAAAAAATCTGGTGTAATATTTCTAGTTGCTTGAATCGATTTGTACTAAAGTTATCGATACAAATAGAACCCAAAGGTTCCGACTCTTCGATCTTCGCCTTAATGGAATTAAAACCGGCAACTTTAGAATCAACGACAGGGATGACGAAAACGATATCTGTAACAAGAACGGTAGAAAGAAGTTACAAGATATCGATAAAAAATTTTACTAAAGTTATGGATAAAATCATGATAAAAACATTACAAGGTAAATTCATTCTCTCATTTCGTCGGCCATGATTTTTTTCTGACGTTTGCCAACATTTTAAAATCATATAAAATTGAAAATAAAAAAATTAAATTGTTCACAATTGTTGTTGCTTGAGATTGAAAATGAGAATGTGTGTGTGAGTTTGAGTTTTGATTTTAAAATTATATTGTTGGCAAACGTCAGACTGCCTCTCAATGGTTTTACCTTGTTATGTTTTTATCATGGATAAAATTATGTATACATATAAAAACGGTTAATAAAGATTTCGACAACAACATCGATAGAACGCCACCAGTGATATCGATAGTGATTACACCAACAAATACCCACGACAGTCGGGTCTACGTAACCGATCCAGATTTATGCATGTACATACATTAGGGCGGGTCAAATTTTTTGCATCAAAGGCACATCGCGATTATAGTTATTTGGGTCATTTCAAGCATTTTTGCCCAAGAAACCATAGGTCTAAAATGAATTTCGAGCCAGCGTTTTTTTCTATCTAGTTTTTTTTTCCAAAAAGTGGTTCACCTATTGAAACAGCTGTATTGAAAACTATCCAAAATGTGTATCTGAGGGTTTTTGGGGTCGACGAATCCATTTCTGGCATTATTTTTTTCTTTTGAGGGGAATCCATTTCTGGCATTAATTTTTTCTTTTGAGGGCCGCCAGAGGGCGCTTCTGTACTTTTTTTTGGATTTTAACGCCTTTTTTCCGAAAATCGACAACATTGTTGCTAAAGTCCACGAAATTTTACTTTCTCATAAAGCAATTTCAATTTTTAAATAGCCTAAAATATTCAGCGTTGAAAATTAGGGGGAAGGGATGTTTATTCATGCACAACTTATATCGATTTTATTCAATTTAGGACAAAAAATTCGTTTGTTTTTTTCATTTGTTCTCTGAATGTGACAAAACAATTTTTTTCTTATTTTAATATATTTATTTTTTTTTATTAAAATTCAACTTAAAAGATAAAAACTTATGAAATTTAAATGAAAAAAAAACAGATAAACAATTTCTAATGTTTCAATTTTTAAATACGTACAACGTATTTTTTTAATATTATATATATATTATATGTGTGACAACATGCTTTTTAATTTTCATACTGTGTTCGTTATAGTTTGAGCGTAATTTCAATGAAGTGTAAACAATAAAGTTCTTTCTTAAAAGTAAATAATACAAAATCAAATAAATCAGCCACAAAGGAATAAACTATTTAAGAAAACTAAAAGGTATGTATTAAAACAGTTACTAATAATAAAAAAGTGCATAGCGTAAGCTAAAAAGGAGTAATTTGGTTTTGTGCAAAAAAAATGTTGTTTGCTTTGTTTTTTTTTTTTTGGTAATGTGTTAATGGTGTTTTTTTTTCAAATCAATTCTACGTAGAATGTATGAGTGATATTTATTTTCCCAACAAGCAAAATAAACTTAAAGAAAGTTTTTTTTAAGTTTTCAATTATAAACATTAAGCTTACAAAACGTTGATTTTTTGTTTATAAAACGCTTGAAAGTAAGCGTAATATAATCGAAAAGGAACATTGGTTATAAGCGTAGAAATATAAACTTGTAATAAATGTTCAAAAGAAAGCTTTTTATAAGCGTAAAAGTGTAAACTTATAACAAAGTTACAAAAAAAGTTGTATATAAGCGTATGAATATAAACTTACTAAACATTTTCAAAAGAAAGCTTTTTATAAACATTTTTATAATCTATTTTGGAACGAATTTCCGTCATCCCTTGTCAAGTTTGGTTTGCAGACAAACCGGTTTCGGCGTTGTGCCATCTTCAGTGTCATTTTTCGTTCTGTCTGGTTCGAGATTTGTCCCTAATTTATGTTTATTTATCTTAGGTAATGTGATTTTCGTCGATGATTAATTACTAGATATGCCATGGTGCCCATTTTTTGAAGCAGGTAATAGGTTCATCTTCGCTGTTTCGATATTAACATGCATTATGTTGTCGCTGTATGGTTTTTGCCTGCAGGTAGGTAAAAGTCAGTGATTTTTGCCCTGGTGGTGCTTTTTGGTGTGTTCGGAGTGTCCATGCCTGTTGTTTTGTTGTCATTTTTCTTTTTTTCGTAAATCAATTTTAAGGGTTCGAATATAACATCCGATGCGGTATTTGTTTGTTCGTTTATTATTTTGCCGTCGAAGGTTTTTAGTTTGTATATTTCCATATTTTCTAGGACGTTTAGTCGTTGGCCTTTATGTTGTACATGCAGTAGTTTCGCTGCCTTTCTTATTTGCGTTGGTGAACATTTGTTGTTAAACATGTGGTTAGCAAAATTTGACTCTGGTATTGCGCTCGGTTTCTGTGTCTTTTTGTTATAGTCTCTTATATGCTCGCGGAATCTTGTTTTTATTTTACGTCCTGTTTGACCTATGTAACTATGCTGGCATTTGCAAGTTAGTTTATAGACTCCTTGTTTATCCAATGGATCTTCTTGATTTGTGGTGTTCCGTAGTATCCGTCCCACGTTGTTATTTGTTCTGAATCATGTGCGAAGGTTGTGTTTCTGGAACAGCTTTGCAAGTTTGTACGTTGACTTTCCAGTATAGGTTAATACCGCCCAATTTTTGTTATTGTTTTCTTCTTTGTTTGGCTTTTTGTTTTTGTGCTCCCTTCGGATTTCCTCTACCAGATCTCTTTTGTATCCGTTATTAGCCGCTATGGCATATATTGCGTTCAGTTCTTTGTTGTATCCTTCTTTCGTTAGTGGTATTCGCTCAATTCTATTGATCATCTGTCTAAAAGCGGCTTTTTTATGCTGATGAGGATGGTTCGATGTATTATGTATTATTGTATCTGTGGCTGTGGGCTTCCTAAAAATTTCATATTGCAGACTGCTGGTGCTTTTATTTATTTTTATCGTCAGATCTAAGTAATTTAGCTTTCCTTGCATTCCTTGTTCCATTGTGAATTTTATATTGCTGTGCTGTTTGTTGAGGTATTCCAATTTATTGATTGAAAAAATAAAAGACTCAGCGATCACGATGGATACTAAACTGGTATCATTCGACATAAAAGATCTATACCCATCGATACCAATAACGGAAACAATAGATATCGTATTCAAAATACTGATTGAAAAAACAGGAAACAGAGAAATCGCCGTAGAGATAACTAATACACTCAGAACGACGTTGCATCAAAATTACTTCAAATTTAACAACAACATATACATGCAAACAAACGGGCTAGGCATGGGCAACCCCACATCGGCGATCCTTATGGAGGTATTCATGCAGAATCTGGAAGAAAGGTACGTGGAGTATCTTACATCACATATCACGTATGAATATAAACTTACTAAACATTTTCAAAAGAAAGCTTTTTATAAACATTTTTATAATCCTTTATTTAAAGATATTTCATCAAAAACTCATACATAGATTGCTTAACATCAAGAAACTAAACGAAATGCGAATTTTCGGCGGACTCATCTACAGTCGCGAAAATATAAATAGGGAATAGACATTTTAGCATACAAATTCACTATAACACAAAAATTAAGCATAAAAAGTTAATTATTACATCTTGTTGCGTGCTTTCAATTACATGCGGTTATTGGCAAATTGGAAAAACGACATCGATGCAGCTATATACTCCGCTTCATCGCCGCCATTCTCATTGATGAACTTTTCTGAAAAAAATTTAATACATTTTTAATAGAATGTTAAACTAAGAAAGGATAAGGAGAACTCATCATTTGAAGACTCGAATGCTCTACCGATTAGCGCAGCGGGTCCTGCATTGGATTTTATTTTACCGCATCGGTTTTATTTAATTTTTTCTTTTAATAATATATTTTAAAAAAAGTAAACACGTCACTTACGATTGAAAAAATGTTATATTTACTTCTTCATGTCGTTGGCATTTGCATTTCATTTATAAGTTTAAGTAATTTATAAACATTCTCTCTCAAAACTTATTAAAGGTTTATTTGAAAAAACTTGTAATAAGCTTAATATTAAAAATGCTTATTTGACGCTTATTATAGCAAACTTACTTTAAGTTATTTTTAAAAACATTTACTGAAATGCTTGTTGGGTTGTTTTGATTTCTCACAAACTAACAAGAAAAATGTGTGGGAGGAACAATATTTTCAACTGAAAAAAAGGCAAAATTTTTAAAATAAATTTATTACAATTAAGACTATGGATTCAGAACCTTCTACATCGCAAGCCGCAGCAACATCACCCAGTACCGAAAGTGAAAGTACTTTGAAACATATGCCTACTCACGATGTTGGTGTTTTCGGTGTGTCTTGTGATTTGAGTGGTCTCAATCTGCCAACTACGCAAGATATTTTGAGATATTATTTTTTCTTGGCTGATCGTGCTCAAATCGAAAGTAAAATTAAATAAAATTTAGTTAATAAATAATTTTAATTTTTTTTCTAATTAAATAATAATTTTCAACGCTGAACATTTTAGGCTATTTAAAAATTGAAATTGCATTAAGAGAAAGTCAAATTTCGTGGATTTTAGCAACAATGTTGTCGATTTTCGGACAAATCCAAAAAAAAGTACTGAAGCGCCCTCTGGCGGCCCTCAAAAGGAAAAATTAATGCCAGAAATGGATTCCTCGACCCCGAAAACCCCCATATATTCATTTTGGCTAGTTTTCAATACAGCTGTTTCAACAGGTGAGCCACTTTTTGAAAAAAAAAATAAATAGAAAAAATCGCTGGCTCGAAATTCATTTTAGACCTATGGTTTCTTGGGCAAAAATGATTGAAATGACCCAAATAATCATAATCGCGATGTGCCTCTGTTAGTTTTTTTGGGGCCCTACAAATCGACCCGCCCTAACATACATATATCTGGCCAAGGAATGTCACCCCAGTATCACTCCCCAAAAACTCTTTAGGTTAGCGGGCCGCCTCCGTAAATGCAGGCACACTTAGACATTGGAGTAAGCTGTTATTTTTATTGTCGAGGGGAAAAAAACAAGGAGGGCCGAAATGGTGCGAGGGTGGATAAGAACAGAGGGGGTATGGGGTGGAGATACAGAACGATTACACCTAAGGCTTCTTATAACAAAAACGTTCTGTGCTCACAACGAAGCTCTTCAAGCTGCTGATATCCATTCCCGAAAGATCATCGGGAGTGTGGAAAAAGCGCGACCAAAGGTGCCTGAAGCTTAAAGTCCGTTTACATATTTATTGATGCATAAATATGTATGTATGTAGAGATTATCCCCATTTTCGAGCTTAACTCCCTAATCTGTAATTAAACACAGATTAACCATACAATATTTCTCCCACTCTAATCCATAGTTATAAAATTATCTCAGATTACTTTTCGGTTCACAAACTAGTTTTATCGATTATTTTTGCAAAGAGGAGAAACTTGCAACGTAAAAGTAAACAAAAATAGCAGCAGGTGTTGAGGTGATTTCACATCATCATCCTCAATGCAGCTGATGCAGTAAGGGTCATCGTTGGTGTTCAGCCTTACAGCTAACTGTTACCCATCACGCAATGACGTAATAGCGTGAGGTGTAACTTGCTTAGGGCCCAAGAATGATAGAATACAAGATTGCGCCAATCGAGCTGAGAGCAACTGGCCGTGACGTCAAAAAATACCAGAATGAGAGAGCAAGACGAACTCGACAAGAAAAAGAGGAAGCATCGAACAAAAGGCAGTATTGCCAAGTTTTGAATTTTAAAAAGCACCAAGTTTTTATTGGTATATTTTATGGACTTTATATACATACATAATTTTATTGTAAGGATTCCGATTCAAATTAATAAAAATCAATGTTCGGTCGATTTCTTCTGGCATGATTGAAGGTGCTGCCACATATTTTGTTGTCGCTTATGTCACTGTGCCATGATTTTGTTAAAACTTTTGTAAAGTTGCTTACCACACTTACGATTGCTATAAATTTTGCTTCCATTTTTTTTAAGAGTTTCTAATTTGGTGTCTTCAAACTAAAAACAAAAGCACCAAAAATGCACCAAGCACCAAACTCAAAAATTTTCGCGTTTTGAATACCCACTAAATTTGGTGCGAAAAGCATCAAGTTGGCAACAGTGAATGTAAACAAAAGTATTTTATGACGTCAGCGATTGGGTGGATGCTGTCACATCGACAAAGAGAGGGTTAGCGGTCCGCGAATGGCGCGACCTTTATTTTCTGGATTGTGCTTAGGGCCAGTTTTTCAGTGCTAGTGTAAACTAAGATCACGTAATTTTGTTTCGAATGAAAAACGCCGCTAAAGATTAAAACAGAAAAAACCTAAATATTTTCGTTTGCCATTTCTTTAGGGGTTTTAGTCGGTTTATATGGTAAACAAGTGTTCTTTTTTATTATTATTGCAAATGTATTTATTTACACATGTGTATCCATATGTATGTATATGGGGCGTTCCATACCGAAATGGACGGGGTTCATACTTCATGTGTTTGATTTGTTTAAAATTTTTAGGGTTGATTGATAAACATAAATAATAAATAAATTTGAAATTTGAGCTTAAGTAATACATTTTTAAAAACTTTACAGCACAAAAACAAAAACGAATCGATTTAATAGTTTTCCAAATA
>NW_023458560.1:67612587-67623154 GCF_013731165.1 Rhagoletis pomonella
GCCGACAAATTGAGAGAACGGTTCTACCTTGCTATGTTTTTATCATGGTACATACATACATACATACATAAGTGGTGCGTATATTATATAAATAAAGGGTGGCTCATGAGCAAGTTTACTTTTGAATCACAGGCTCTTCGTGTAAAATTATGTAAAAATGTCAAACAGCAAAATTACTCTCTGAAGTGAGAGTAAAAAGTGTGTAACAACCATGTGTAACAACCAAAAAGAAAAATCATTTTTCCTGTAAAAACGTGAAACAGCTTATCACTTGACAATTTTCATAATTTTACCAGAAGAAAAAGTTCGGGTAAAATCTTGCAAATTCATTCTCTACCAACTCTCCAAAAATCGCTCTCATTTGCAGGATTTTGTAGTAGGGGAACATTTTTCCTGTAACTTTCTACATGTTCGTGTAAAAACCTGTAAGTTCATGGAGTACTGGATCAGAGCTATTGTTTGCTGCCACACCGCTTTGAAAGGAATGCTTGAATAACGGAGGACAATATGATTTGAACATTAGATTAAGTGAACCAAGGAAAAAGCCTTGACTGTAAATTCTGGCAGTTCATGCAAGGAAAACGGAAAGTGCGAAAGTCATGATTACCTGTCAGTTTTGGTGATAAGGAATATTTGTGCTTTGTTCCAAAGGCGTTCGTACCAACACCAGTCACGATTCTAAACAGGATTTTATTGGAATTTACAGTAATTCCCAAAGTGTTCTATGCTATATTCGCGATGACTGGTTTTGTTGTCCGTAAATTACGTTTTAATCGCCGTATAAGAGTTGTTAGAGGTTACCATTACCACTGAAAGAGCCAGTTTAACGTGTTGTCATGAAAACTTCGCGGCCAACTTATTAAAGTCTAATGGCCTTATTCATAAAAAATAAAGTAGCTTTATAAAAGGTTTATTAATTGAAAAATGTATGAAAACGTCAATTTATAAAGCTCTTTAAACCTACTTTATTTTTTATGAATAAGGCCATAAATACAATAATTTTTTATTAGAAATACATTTTAATTGAAAACTCTACTCTTTCTTTCAGATACAGCAAATCTTGATGTGCCACTTTAAATACAGAATATAAAAAAACAAAATAAATTGTTGAAATATCTTCCGATGGGGCACCGTTCCAGCAAACAATCTGCTGGCCTAACCGATGGTAACACTAGCATCAATAAAAATTCAACTAAAGACACATCATCAGTAGCTAAATTATCCAAGCAATCGACTCGTCATTCGTCACGTTTTCCAAAGTCGCGTTCAGCAGATAGCGAAAACAATAAACATTATCGCCACTCAATCGCATCACTTAACAGCAGTAGTGGTAGCGCCGCTACTGTGTACGGGGATAAGCTCTTGCCTGTTTTGCGGTTAGACAACGGCGATTCCATAACCTCCGAAGGCTCATCGGGTCTCGGCTCAGTGACCAACAACTCATCAGGCCAGATTATTATAAAAATACGCTTCAAAACGCATACGCCGGGTGACATGGACAATGCATCAGAAAATGCACAGCCTTCGCCAACTGCAGCAGCCGAGTCCTGCGCTCCAGCGTTGGCAAATAGCGAAGGTTATCGCCGTTTAGTGGATACGAATTCGAATAAGGTGCCGCGTGGTGATGCGGTTTTATTGAGAGCTGCTGGCAGTTCTCCCAACTCGGCGTTAAACAATACATACAGTGGTTGTAATATAAATAATAATAGAGCATCTCTTCCGGTACACTTGAATGCTCTACGCATTACTAAGCCGCTATTGGAACAAGGGACGGATAGCGCTAGTGCCGTTGAGTATTACGAGGTTAACGAAGAGGCTACAACCTCAGCACGCACGCGGCCCGATACAAGTCGGCGTCAGAAAACAAAGTCGGCTTTCATGAATTTTAGAAGCATTTTGGAATCTTTCAGCAGCAGCAGTAAATCGCAGCTCAATAAAATTTCTTCAAACAGCAATAGAAATAATAACAATAACAGCAGCAGCAATCATTCCCGCAGTATTACACAAACGCCGCTATCGGCATCACAAATACAAAATCAATATCGGCCTCGTGGCGGCGATGCAACAGCTAGTTCTTCCAGCATTTACCATGATACCCCAATAAGTAACGCCATTGCGCCGACAACTTCCAATGCACTTATGCCCGGCACTCCATTATCGATTACTACCTCAACGGCAACACTTTCACCATTACAACAGACGACGGCAACCACCAATCAGCTGGCTATTTGGGCGGCTAACAAAGATGTAATAATCTCTGCCATAAATTTGGTGGTGTGTCCATCCACAACGGGTGTCGGTTTGGAACGTTTGATGACCACAGAACTCGTGGCTGGGAATAGTGGCAGTGTTGGCGGCGATGCAAGTAGTGGAGACCGCGAGCAAGCTTGCGCGGTGCCCACTTCGTTGCTAAGAAACAGTAGCACACAGGTGTCAGCGTCAGCGACTAGCGGCCCCATTGTACACTCACAAGTAGATTTTGTGCATTATCTTGTGCCAGATTTGCTGCGCATTTTTAACTCGAGCTTTTACTGGGGCAAAATGGATCGCTATGAGGCCGAGCGTCTACTGGAAGGCAAGCCCGAAGGTACATTCTTGTTGCGCGATTCGGCGCAAGAAGAGTATCTATTCTCGGTAACATTCCGAAAGTACGGGAGATCGCTGCATGCGCGCATTGAGCAGAGTGGACACAAGTTCAGGTAAGCGTGTTTCAAGTGTAACTCGCCATTTAATTGGGTTGAGTGACAGGTTACTATTTTGCAAAATTCATTTGTACCCAGTTAAAATCTCTAATACTCGCTCACTTCATTTTTCATTCTCTCCTTTTAACAGTTTCGATTGCCACGACCCAGCAGTGTTTAGTACTTCAACAGTGACCGGTTTACTGGAGCACTACAAGGATCCCGGTAGTGTCATGTTCTTTGAACCGATGTTGACTGTACCATTCCATCGCAAGACAGTCTTCTCTTTGCAACAGCTGGCGCGCGCTGCCATTGTTTCCAATACCACCTATGACGGCATATCCGAGCTGGAGCTGCCGGTTCGCCTCAAAACATACCTTAAGGAATATCACTACAAGCAAAAGCTAAGCGTGAAGCTACTCGACGACGCGCTACTCACATGTGCCTAGTGTCCGCTGGGCGCGGCACATTACCGCGCCGCCATTATTGCTAGCAACAATGCTTTAGGTGCTAGCACTGGCGTAGGTGATGGTGGCCGAATGCTGATGCATGCAACATCTACAACAGCTGCTGGGCTTGGTGTAAATGTTGGGTCTCTTGTTGGCGGGCATGGTACCAGTGCCCGTGGTGATGGACTTGAGTTAAGCGCCAGTGTCGCTGCAGGATTGGTTGAAGGTTTGGTAAATATGCGTGTAGTGTCGGTAGAAACATTGCACGACCTTGTCGATCTAGAAGACTTGCAGCACGCGAACACATTTGTTACATACGTACAGCACTCGGCAGTTTTAGAGCAACTCAATGGTAATTCTGCAGAGAAAGGACATAGGAGCAACATCAACAAGCAGCGACAGCGTCGTCAGCAGCTGCTTAAAATACCAAAACGCATGACAGAGTTGCTAAGCCGTGTAACAGCTAATTTAAATTGTTACAATAATACGCAGCGCCTTAGACGCCAACGGCAGCAGGCGCAGTCGCAGCAGCAGCATCAGCAGGGAGAGAGAGTGTCTTCGCAAGGCCAGGAACAGTAGGCGTTTAGGCTTATAAGGAAATATATATGTATCTGTATAAATACATCATACATATATACAAGACAATCCCAGTGAATATGAAAATCAAAAATGTAAACAAAAACTCCAAATCGTGTATGACTACAGTTGAAGGGTGTAGAAGATGTGTAATGATATCGAAAAACCCACAAAGTCTACCGTCTATTACACTCTTTAAATTATGCATGATGATGTATCAAAATAGTATTAAGCAACAGCTATGTGTAATGGTAATTATAGATATTTTTCCTTTTGCATAACAAGCACACATAGCTCAACCATGTATGTATGTATGTAAATGCAGGCTCTAAGCACGTTTTAAGTTTCGAATTCATTAGGGGTATTCTCTGAGTCTTGCAAAGCCCTTGCATGGTGCACAGATTGCACGGTAAGTACCGGTGTTCTTATGGGTCAGCTTTGCAAACCGTGCAAGGGCTTTGCAAGACTCAGAGAATACCCCTATTGAGCGATTGTTCTACGTAGCGAATTTGCTGAAAACGTATTTAAGCTAGTGTTTTTTGCGGCTTAGATTTATTAGAGATGTAACAGAAATTATTGAAATTGTATTAAATATAAACGTTATACGCTTCTTGTTACTGTTTTAATTCCTAGAATGTTCGTTTAGTTTATTGTAATATAGAAACGCAAATAGTTTTAAAATATTTAGTTAATGAAATTATTTATTTTCCTACAAATGTATGTATATAAATTTATTTATTACATCTTTGAACTTTTTACAGTATGTATGTATTTATGTACTATGCTTCCCTTCTCATTACCGACTTTATTATAGTACTTAGATGTTGTGTCACTATTCTCCCATTTCTCATTTATTTATTTATTTTATTTTTCTTGGTTATATACATACATTCACAAAATTATTCATCAATTGTAAATACATATGTAAACATTTTGTTGTTAAAGAACAAATGCACATTTAAATTCCTACATTTATACATAAATGTGATTACTTATTATTGGTTGCTGGAACCCTAAAATAATTATTATTAGTGCCGGCAAAGTAAGGTTAAGGATATAGTTGAGCGACGATAAAAGCGCCAAAAGTCGTTATACAGAAATGTCAGCTCTTTTTTTTACGTACTACCGCACTTAATTAAGTTGGTGAATCATCTAGATATTTTTTTCGTCGCTCCACTATATTCTTAGCTTAATAAACAAATCGAACAAAAAGTTGTAAGACTATTTGGGAGAAAAAGTACAATACTTTGCAGTCATAGTGTTCAACTGTACTTACATATCCATGACTGTAAAACTGAATTTATTATAATTGCAATTGTTTTGAAAATATGTATTAAAAAATATAACTAAAGCAACAAAAACTCAAATCTGTTGTGTTATTTATTACACTGCTCAACATTAAAAAAAAATTGGTGCGAGATATCGTTAGTAGTTTGTTTTAGGTGTGGATTGATTGATTTTTTAAATTAACGTCAATTTTGTTTGTTGCGCATTTGAAGTCTTATCGGTAGGTTTCTATAAATAACTTGATTTTAATATCATATGTTTTCATCGCGTAGAAGCTGGGCCTTTTCGAGGCACGTAATAAAAGCGGCAATACTGCAGCACTGATGAAAATATGCAATACTGTTGCAATTTCCCAACTGATAAAACGTTGCTAGAAATTCACGCCGAACGTGATTCTTTAATATTCGCGCAACACTGCGGTTGTGATTACATCTCGAACAAGCCCGTTGTCTTAATGAGCCAAACTTATTTTTTCTGCTTCAAACCGAAAATTGCGGACGAATACAAGCCCTAGATAATCAAATTTGTTTGGAAAATATGACGTGAACAATTGAGATAGTAGGTCAGTGGCCAACAAACCCCCATGAGGCTGGGAATTGCCTATGCAATGGAAAGAACTGGGGCTACTCTGTATTGCGATACGAAAGAGAAATGCGATGCGATAGGCAACGCACAGCGTATTAATTACGACATTACAGAGTAATAAATAAATTAAGCTATTAAGTATTTCTAGTTTCTAAAGCTATTCCTAGCCACTATTTTGGGTCGAAGAAAAAGTCAACCATGAAACCAACGCATGAGGTGTATCGAACTTAAAGGAAAATGTGCTGAAAAGTTTCAACTTAGCATGCATTTCTCCCTCCTGCTAATTGGCGACAATTAGAACTACCTAGTGAAGCTAAGTCCCTTATCCCCCTTCAGCCTTCATAGACGACAACCAGCGGATACCGCATCGGATACCAAATTTGGACATCGTGGCGTAAGGACAGCTCATTTTCATGCTTTCGAAGACGGCTTTTACGCGACGCATATGTGGTAAGTGTCGACCGTCTTCCCGAGAATTTTTTTGCAAGATTTGGTGAATGCGTCGTGTATGATGAATTTACCAATGTCTAAGGCCAAAGCCAATAAGGTCGAATCCGTTCGCAAGAGGGGTCTCTCTTTGTGGATTGGGCAGGCACTCAAGCCACGAGCATGCCGAGTACCATTTCAAATCGTCACTGCACTTGAATAGCTCAGCTGGCAGGCCGTCATTCCCAGTAGTTTTGTTGTTTTTCAGCCGCGAAATTACTATTCGTAACAGTTGGGCGGTGGGGGCAGGTTCATCTCCTGCACTAGTTTCAGTGAGGTTACTATTCGGTAGGGAGGATGTTCTTGAGTCGGTACGTAGCCTAACTTTCTGGGGGAGAAAATTGGATCTTGTTTTAGTGGCAGTGCTAAGCCCGGCCTAAATCGGCTAAGTTAAAGCTAAGCACAGGAAACGTGGCTGTTTGGGCCAGGGGGAGAAAAGTGTTAAATAAGTGGTTTTAAGGCAAAAGTGAAGAAGTAATTGGTTTCGTGTGGGGTATCTTCGCAAATCGGACATGTGTTAAGTCGAGTCTGAATAAGTAAATGTTAAGTCTGCTACACTATCCAAACTTAAATTGCGGCATTGCGCTAGAGTTAGCTGAAACACTTGGCTGCAATTGGTGGTCGATGAAGGCCGATGACGTTATTCCTAACGGTCAGCATTTCAAGTTCTTCGCAACTTGTTTTGAACTGCTAATTTTGATTATGGAACATACATACATACACACATCTCGCTTCCCTCTTCAACTCGATCGCAGCGCGTCCCCCTAAGCGGCGCTATTTTTCTCTGCAGCGGCGAAACATTCTTCGTAGAACGAGTTGTCCCTTATAGTAGTTTATTTCATTTAGCACTTCACGACACAACAGACAATACTAAAGAAACTTATTTACGCAATTTGGCAAACTCAAAATTGCTTTTAGACCCATATATTCTCGGTAAATGCGCTATACACGCATAGTCGAAAAATATTTCGATACAAATTGACCCACCCTAATGTACATATGTATGTATATCGGTTGGATAAATGGTTCTCTCGGGAAGCAGGTGTGAGCGCCGAGTAGAGGCTTGCTGATCGAATGTTGTATAAAAAACGCATTTCTCTGTGAAGTAGTTGTAAACTTTCAAAATCATGAAGCATGTAATATAGGTACACAAAAATATTTGTATTGGTTATTTAATACATAAACCATATAAAATATAATTACTTAGGACATGTTTTTATACCATATTTTTGTTATTTTTTGCACAGCTCAAACTCTGTTGAATAATTGGGATACTCACAAAAATTGTAATACTTAAACATATCTACATTACAGTGCATCACTCTCTACACAGCAAAAAAACAAACTGTTTCCAATCGGAAATATAAAATGTATTATATATTTTAAGACCTCCGGTCAAAATATTTCAGAAAAATTGTATGCTTCACGTGAGCTAGACCTATTTGAAAATACCTTTAAAAATATTTTTTTTTTAAAAATCACCGTAAATGATAGATGAGTTTAAGCTTTTAAAAATCCCCAAAAAAAATTTTGCAAATTTGATCACGAAATTAATATAATGAGATTTTACGAGGTATTTTCAAATTGGTCTAGTAACTGTTTTTTTTTTTAAATGCATATGAACGTGTCTGCATCAAACCTAGATCGCAATGGTTCCAGTATAACCGCCATTACCGTTATATAGATACATATCTATGGCCTAATTTTTGGTAATACACATTTTTTAATGTTTTTTTTTTTTGAAGCTCATTTTCCACCTAGCCGCTCGCCAACTCACTGCAACAGCAAATCTGTTTCCGACGCATTCGACATTAAATCCTGCTCCAATTGCGTCGTTGTTGCTGCCGTCTGATTGAGAAACAAATCAAAATCGTAACCACCATTTTGTGCAGCAACCGAATCCTTTTGATTCGTTAAAGTTTGCGGATTGGACATAAGATCGACACCGAATAGACCCAACTCCTTTAAGAGCGTTTCATTATTTTCCGCACACTGACTGTCCGCCGCGTCAAGATCGTCTAAGATGCTTCCCTTCTGCTGTACATTCATTACGGGCGCTGGTGTTTCCACCGCCTCTAGGCCACAAACAACTTCGGTGCTCGACGCGCGTAGTGTATTCGCTTCAGTGCGCACGTTGCTCTCCTCATCTTCTTCGTCCACGTCCTGGGGCTTCAACGTGCTGGACTTGTATTGGAAGTCAGTTTCTTTGAAATCAACCTCGATAGGGAAAAGTGGCGGCAAGGCGTCCATGCGCTCGACCACTGAACGATTCAGTTGCGCCAAACTATCAAGCAAACTGCGCAATTGCTGATTGAGATCTGTAGCATGTTTGCACTCCAGCAATTCCATCTTCTCCAATACATCGGTACGCAGTTTGGCGAACTTGTTGCGCGCGTCCTGGCGACAACGCAAAATTAGTCTGTATTCATAGTTGCCCGTCTCGACGCGATAGAGCGGCTCTTGCAACGCAGCAAAGCTATGCTCCTCATCGTCCATTTCCTTCACCTTCAGACAGTACGAGAGATAAGTAAATTTCGCATCGGCATAACGGCGCACAGTCAGCTTGGTGTCCGGTATCGCCTTGTTCAGGTACGTGCCCAAATCGGAGAGTACTGGCTTGATTTGTTTGATTATGCTGAGACCGTCCCTTTCGAGATTTCGATGAAATTCGCCAAACATGCGAAATGCCTCAGAGGCGCGTTGCTGCGGTTCGCGTGCGCTAATCTGTGTGAAACAATCGCCGAAGGCTTTGTAAGTTTGCAGCAAATCATAATAGGCTTTCAGCATGCGTCGCGCATGCTCCACCAAGCCTTTGTACATCAGTTCGGTTCCCTCAAGTTCTTCTAACCGTTTTACCAGTGAATCATTGCAAAGGATGGCGCGCGAGAGGCGCAAAGTATCTGCTGTATTACTCGACATATTATCCACAATGCGATGCTTCAATTTCTTCAATATAATATCCAGCGATTTGCCCTGCTCCGGATTGGCATGCAGCTTGTTGTAGTGTATGCTGACAGTTGTAGTGGCGGCTTGTATCATTTTAGCCACTTCCACCTTGGTTTTACCCTTCACACTGACCGAGTTGACTGCCAACAGCTCATCGCCGCTTTGTAGAGAACCTTCACGCGCTGCGGGCGTACCATCGAAGACCTTTCGGGATGGAAGGATGTATGTATTAGTATTAAAGCTATTAAAAATTAACGGTTTTAATTCTAAGCTTACTTGTACGATGTATAGACAGGGACACATTGGTGCACCACCTCCAATGCTGATGCCTATCAAATTACTTTGGTCCTTGGTAATCACCACCGAATTGGTTGTCACAGTCATGCCCCTGTTTGCCGCAGTTGGATAAGTAAAATAAAGTTGTGTTTTATATTTTGAAGAATATTGCAGTTATTCATGTAAAATGATGGTGATGAGATCCCTAAGGGCTAATTATGCTACGGTATATAAGATATGATTTTAATGAATTGGACATTTAGGAGGGTACAAAACATATTCATACATACATATGTATCTACATACACACTATTGCATGACATGTAAAATAAAAAGTGCTTAAAACAATAAAAGCCATAGATGAAGAGGAGGGTAGAATATATGGGTACATTATTTGCGCATGTATGTACTTAAATACTTAAGATCTGGGTAATCAAAGTAAACTATCTAAGTAATATAGCCAATTACTCGTAGGTACATACTACATATGTACATTAGGGTGGTCAAAAAAAAAATGTATATTCCATGCTCACGAAAATTTGTGTTCCTTTCGCCAAAAAATTAAGTTCCATTATAAAGTCTAATGGTGATTTCGTTTCTACCACAAAATGTCGCCTTTTTTATTGCCACATCACATCATTTGAAAATGTTGAACTCATACAATTTATCTATTTTTTCCCGTGTTTTTCATTTTTTCTAGTCCTTTTCTCTATTTTTATTTTTGATTTTTATATTATAGTATACCAAACCGCGTATCGTCATTCTTCATTGACGGCTTTTAACAGTTCAGACGGAATACCACTGGGTTTGGGACCTTGTTTCTTCAAAGTTGCATTTTTGTTGCTCTCATCTGTTGTTGTTGTTGTTATTGTAGCAGCAGTGCTCAACCTCCAAATATCCCGCCAGGTGATGTTCTCAAACTTTTGTTAAATTTCGTTGTTTTCGATGGGCAATTACACCGACAAAGATTCACTAAATCACCTGTTCACACTTTTTAAACACTATTAAAATATATAATTTAACTTATTTATTAAAGAAACACATAGTTTTATCAACCTTAGATAGATTATTTTGTTATTAAAAAGAAGTTGACAATCTTTGCGAGCTGAAACGCGAGATTGCAAAATAGCTATAGTGCTGCCACTGTATTAGTATTTCGTAATAATTCACTTTTCCTTATGAGATGTGTGCACTGTTCAATGCTTTTCGGTATCTTCTTTCGTTTAATATATATATAAATAATGAAAATTTTTAATAAAAAATCGCGCGATTTTTTATTAA
>NW_023458560.1:67623164-67623523 GCF_013731165.1 Rhagoletis pomonella
CGCGCGATTTTTTATTAAAAATTTTCGCCTGCGGCGCTTTTTCCATAGAAATCAATACTTCAATAAATAATGATATGGTATAGCGAAATTTGCTATTATATTTTGGTTACAATATCTTATTTAGATGAAAGTAAAAAGAAGAAGAAGAAGAAGAAGAAGAAGTGTATAGTGTAAACTGACTTTAATAGCGCAAATGAAATGTGAAATAAAGTGGCAATACCAGCGATTTGAGGTTATAATAATTTCAGCATGCGCAAAGTTTGTTTACTCTGTTTTATTAACGAAATATATTGTTACGATTATCCTCGAAACCTTGAGGGATTACCCAAATATACTCAGGCTCGTATCGCTGGATTGTT
>NW_023458560.1:67623623-67626354 GCF_013731165.1 Rhagoletis pomonella
TTAGCAGCTGAAACTGTCATAAATTGGTTAATGGCCGTATAATCAATTTGATTGCATATGTAATGGGTGATTTTTTAAGAGCTTGATAACTTTTTTTTTAAAAAAAAACGCATAAAATTTGCAAAATCTCATCGGTTCTTTATTTGAAACGTTAGATTGGTCCATGACATTTACTTTTTGAAGATAATTTCATTTAAATGTTGACCGCGGCTGCGTCTTAGGTGGTCCATTCGGAAAGTCCAATTTTGGGCAACTTTTTCGAGCATTTCGGCCGGAATAGCCCGAATTTCTTCGGAAATGTTGTCTTCCAAAGCTGGAATAGTTGCTGGCTTATTTCTGTAGACTTTAGACTTGACGTAGCCCCACAAAAAATAGTCTAAAGGCGTCAAATCGCATGATCTTGGTGGCCAACTTACCGGTCCATTTCTTGAGATGAATTGTTCTCCGAAGTTTTCCCTCAAAATGGCCATAGAATCGCGAGCTGTGTGGCATGTAGCGCCATCTTGTTGAAACCACATGTCAACCAAGTTCAGTTCTTCCATTTTTGGCAACAAAAAGTTTGTTAGCATCGAACGATAGCGATCGCCATTCACCGTAACGTTGCGTCCAACAGCATCTTTGAAAAAATACGGTCCAATGATTCCACCAGCGTACAAACCACACCAAACAGTGCATTTTTCGGGATGCATGGGCAGCTCTTGAACGGCTTCTGGTTGCTCTTCACTCCAAATGCGGCAATTTTGCTTATTTACGAAGCCATTCAACCAGAAATGAGCCTCATCGCTGAATCCATAAATCGGACGTAAAGCGCGAAACACATTTCGAACCGAACACTGATTTTGGTAATAAAATTCAATGATTTGCAGCGTTGCTCGTTAGTAAGTCTATTCATGATGAAATTTCAAAGCATACTGAGCATCTTTCTCTTTGACACCATGTCTGAAATCCCACGTGATCTGTCAAATACTAATGCATGAAAATCCTAACCTCAAAAAAATCACCCGTTATCTCCAATCATAAGTGGGGAAGTAGTATCCGACTAGGCACTCAGGTGAACACCTCTACAGGTAAACAGTAGTTGCTACTGCTCATTTGTTGCCGTTGATGGACGTAAACTATTTGTTAAGAATTTCACTGCCAAAGTGCGGGCTGACAACTTCGCTTAACGATGTGTTGATTTGCGTCCCTAAGCGAGTTATGTTAAGCGAGCGCGCGCTTCAGATATGACAGTAGACACATTTGGCCTCTAATTGAATAAAACGTTAAATGTGAATTCTTCAACGGAAACAATGCAAAGAGATTTTGAACATTTATTACATTAAACTCTCAGGTGATTTGAATTGTGTAGATGTGGGAGGAATTTACTACCCAGGTAAGCGGTGATAAATTATTTGCTTAACTACGCTGTGTATTTGGGAATTCATATATCAGTATGCGTTAGAAACAAATGCATATGTATACAACCTTATCTGTATTGTAATAGTTACAAGGATTTTATTTTCCCAAAACAAAATTTCTCAAACACACTTGCATAAATAACAAATACACTGGTCTATCATCACTCTTCTAGCTTTTGTTTGGCAGTTTGCTTTACTTGCTGCTGTCTAACCATTTGTGGTCTGCGGTAAAATAAGTACAAATACAAAATACAACTACAATGCAACAACTGAATTGTTCACTCTACTTGTGTAAGTGCATAATACTATCTTTTTCAGCAATCTCTCCTTCTTCAACACCCCCTTTTCCATTCGTTTAGCTAAATATTTACTTAATATTTCTGTAAGCATTATTCGTATAAATCCTACTATTTTTACTTAAATAACTAAGGATTTGGTTGCAGGTGAATTGTTGTTATGACCGCAGGTGGTTGAGCGTAAATTAAATTGAGTTTTGTTATTGTTGCAGCATTGCAAATTTGATGGAATAAATTTTGCAAATGGTATTAGAGCAAGAGAAATGAGTTAGTTTGATTGTGTTTGACCTTTTTGCCATATGCGTGCAGTGGATTTTATTGAAATGTAATGTAAAACGAAAACTAATAATGAATTTTAGAAACTCGAGTTTTTTAACTAAAAAAAGCTGTGCGCCTGGGCCACATTTCGCTTCATCGTTTTATATTACCAACATTTTTATTAATCTTCTTTGTCTTCTTATTCTTCTTCGTAATCGTACTCGTGTTCGCCTTCGTATTACTGACAAGCATCATATTCGTCTTTGCCTTCGTCTTTCTCTTCGTATTCTAACTCACCTGCACCTTCGTATTCATAAGATTCTTCATATTAGTTTCTGATATTGTCCTCAAGTTGTAACTCGTTAGTATCGTATCTATGTATGTTCGTCTTAGTATTAGTCTTCTCCTCCTTTTTGATATTCTTCGCCGTATTCATATACGTTTTCGTTTCAAATTCGAATTTATATTTATCTTTATATTTGCCGTTGCCTTTGGCTTAGTGTTGACCTCTTAATAGCACATCTCGCTAGCAAACTTATCTTATGTTTCTATTGTTGATTTGATTTGATTTAATTTAATTTATATAAATTTAATTTAATTTGATTTAATTCAATCCAATTTAATTTAATTTAATTTTCGTTTATAGAATTTTTTTATTGTTTCTCCGTTACGGGTTCACATCAAGTATTGGTTGGTATACAACAAAATACTTATTTTATTTTATTTTATTTTGTTTTATTTTATTTTATTTTATTTTATTTTATTTTATTTTATTTTATT
>NW_023458560.1:67626364-67630838 GCF_013731165.1 Rhagoletis pomonella
TTTATTTTATTTTATTTTATTTTATTTTATTTTATTTTATTTTATTTAATCTTCTATTGTTTTATTTTACACGCAATAAGTCATTTACATATATATGTATATGTACATACATACACGTACGCGCTTATGCAAGTACATATACGATTCTACAATCTATATACTGCCATTACGTGAGACCATCATCCGGTTACATATTTATTTACTTGGGCACACACACGTTTGTACATACCGGGATATGCACCAGTGAATGCTCGTAACTTTCACTTAAAACTAGCAGTTCGTTTAAATGAATGTTTTGTTAGAGGAAGGACTTGCAGCACAAAATTGGGTCACTAGCTTTTCAAAGCAACATTTTGGACAAAATTTTACTTTCCTAAGCAACAAAATACTCTTACGCATACACTCACGCACTCCAACTGTGAGCCACATGCTGCTGATATGTGGTTAGTTGGTCCGTCGGTTGGTTGGTTAGTTGGTTGGTAACATTGGAAACAAACAATGAGTGAGTGTTGCAATTTACCAGGAGTGAGTAACCAGGTCTTAAGTTTTTGTTTGCTATGTATGGTTGGGCGGTGGTAGTAAAAGGGTGTGGGTGGAAAATTTGAAGTACTGGGGCTAAGTAAATAAAAGAATTTGTATACATACATAGTAATTTCCTTAACAGTTGCTCGAAAAATTGATTACCTCTATGGGTTTTATTTGTCGGCCATTCAGAATGAGATTGTTTTTGAAATGGAGCAGAGACCGTACTGGGTATGAATTTTTAACGCAAAGCCAAGAATTGTCGCTAATTTTTGACTTTTATTACTTTCAGTAAGATATACTGAATAAGTTTTTCCTTTTATTTTTCTAGGAAATTTCAAAAGCCAAAGTTTTCCTAGTGTTTTTTTTTAGCAGAAAATAGTCGGCTAATTTTACCTAGAACTCTCCGAAAAGTCTCGAATCGTTTTAATTTGCTTGCCAAACCAAAAATGAAATAATTCAAATCTAACCGGTCCTTTTCTCTTTCAAAGGATACCAATGATTATTGTGCATTATTTAAGGCCTTTTACGATAAGAAGAATTCACTGAGGCATTCGTCTTTTAACACAAACGCTAAATAAGCTTTAATGGTGCTCAGATGGCTGGCCTGAAAATAATGGAGGTTTAGCCCCTACTTTTTCAAAACTTTTAAAGCTGCAATCGAAATTCATATAATTTTGGCAATATTTTTCCAAAATAGTCACTGTATAAATCGTTTTAATAGCCAACTGGCGCATTTTCTTTAATGGAAATATTTATAAAAAAAACTGCATTCAAATTTTTTCAATTAATCCACAAATTAAAAAATTACCCCTTTAGACCCTTTAGAGACATAATTAAATAAATTTTGCCACAAAAATTGCTCAAATTACTCATTACGGTGCTCATTAATGTTCTCCTAAGCTCACGCTCACCTTGTCGTATACGTAACCTCAGTTCAAGCAACTTGAAAATGAAACAGACCGAAAATGAAGAATCAAAGTCTCATAGCACATATTGAACAATTGACGTTGCCACTAGATCTTTCTTCCTGAAAATTACGGTTATTCTCCATGTACATTAAAGTGGTCCAAAAATGTATGTAAAAAAAATAAGGTCGCATTTTTAATGCCGTCAGCCCCTAGGATTGTTCTATACCAAACAAAAATATACCCCTATTTTTATACCCGAGCGCACTTGTGCACAAGGGTATTATAACTTTGTTCACATAACGGTTGTTTGTAACAGGCAAAACAAATCGAGATAGATATAGACAAATGTATACATAAATGATCAGAATGAAAAGAGAAATCGATTAAGCGGTGACTGTCTGTCCGTCCGTCCGTCTGTGCACACGATAACTCGAGTAAAAATTGAGATATCTTAACGAAACTTGGTACATGCACTTCTTTTGGGCGTAGGACGGATGGTATTGAAAATGGGCGAAATCGGACAATAACCACGCTTACCTCCCATATAACGGTAATTTTCAGAAATACGAAAACTGCGATATTTTAGTAACTACAGAAGATAATTGACTCAAAATTGACATTTAGAATAACTTTTAGACGAAAAATAAGAAAATTAAAAATTTTTGAAAAATGGGCGTAGCCACGCCCACTTATAGTTACATGTGTATATCTTGGTAACCGCTGCATCAATTTCTTCCAAACTTTGCACAGTTGTTGGCCTTGACATCACCTACGAAATGACCGAAAATTTTTAAAATCGGACAATAACAATGTAACGGTAATTTAGAGAAATACGAAATCTTCGATAAATCGGTAAATATTGAAGCTAGTGTATTCAAAATTGATGCTTGCAACAATTATTTAACAAGAAGTACGTTTATGATAAAATTTTGGAAAATGGGCGTGGCACCGCCCACTTATGATCACATATATGTATCTCGCTAACCGTTCTAGCAATTTGTACCAAACTCGGTATGGGTATTGTGCTTGCCACACAAAGGCAAACTCTTGAAATCGGACTAAAATTACGGCCGCTTTTCATATAACGGTAAATTTCAGAAATGCTTGAAATTTCAATATTTCGATATTTAAGGACGCTAATTTACTTAAAATTTATACACCCCGGCTTAGCATGTAGCGGTAGCTTTCGAAAAGGTGGAAAACATATATTTAATACTTGCGCCGGGTATTTAATTGTCGGCTCCGCCCGAGTTTAGACTTTCTTACTTGTTTTATTTTGAAATAAAAAAATTTAGGGAGTACTCAAAGCGCTCAAAGTTTTCAATGTATTTTATATGGGGAAAAAACAACGTTTCGTAGAAATAGTGTAGAATTCTGGAAAATCAATATTTTTCGATGGGAGTGCGGTGTTTATTTGCAGTCCGAAAGTCTACATCATTCAATTTGTTACGCCCTCAAATTTATACTTTTCTCTTTTCGCTTAGTTTGAAGGCAACTGCATTCCTTTGTTTGCCTCGTTATGTTGCCTGCTCGGCTTGGCCAAAGCAAATAAAAATATGTAAACAAACAAAAAAATAGAAGCATCACAATCCACACAATGAAAGCCACAATAACAAAATACATGAGTGTATATACAATTTATTTTCGGTATATGTATCTGACCACTCACAATTTCTGAAAAAGTACTTTGCCTCAGCTTCACTTGCTGTCAAGTTACCGAAAGTTTCAATTAGGACAGAAAAATACATACACCATAATTCTCTGAATAAGCTGGTAAGCACACAAATATTTCTTGTTTAACAAAAAAAATCAAGGATGAAAAGAGTCATCAATAAAATTGGCGTAGGTACAAATTTTAACATAGTACATATTTAAACACGTAGTATTTAAGTATATTTATAAGCATACATACATACTAGCTTTTGCGCGCAGTTCCGCCCGCGTGAGGTTCAGTTTAACGTTATGATTTCATGTGTGGCAAAAAAAGGAAATAAATTATATCACCGAAAATAATAAATTTTATTTAAAAGAGGTGCTTATTCGGCCGTAAGAATAAAAGTTAATTACTTTTTCTTAAAACTTTCACACCTTTTACGCAATTTATTAAAACACATTTATTTAAAAGGCATGAAATTTTAAGAATAAGCTTAAGTTTTATGTATACGCCCCATTGCCTCGGAGTACCCGAACATGGAGAATGTGTCGAATTTCACCCTGGGCGGAAATGAATAAAATGGAAGGATCAAGTGCAGAAGGACCTGTCTGCACTCGAGCTGTACAACTGGTGCAAGCTCGCAAAGGGGAGATGCAATTGGCGAAGTTTTTCGATCTCGGCCCAAACCCGCAAGCGGTTGTAGTGCCAAATAAGAAGTAGAAGGAGAAAATATGCACACCACAAGTAAAATTTTTCAAACAACACTGGATCACAAATTTTAATTCGTTTGTTTGGTTTTGCCACTATCCAATTTCTATGTAGAATTGCTGGGTACGGTTTAGTAAGTGGCCCACCTATTTCGGGGTATTGCGTCCAAAGGGGTGACCCGATCCAAAAAAAAATTGCACACACTTGTAGCCAAGGGTCTACCCATTACTTTAACATCCACTATTGTAATTTTTGGTCACTAATTTATTTACAAATTGGGTTTGAAATATGCCCTTTTTTGTAAAATTCGGAAAATAGCTCACATTTATCACCCCTATTTTCCTTAAAGCAGCCACTTCACTAATGCATTTTTATATTCCCCTTCACTTTAAACTTTCTTTATTACTTTAATTTTAATCTATCAATCACAATTTATTAAATAAAAACATCTTCAAAACCACGCGTTTGCCTTTGGTTGCATATGCACATTAAATGGTGGCGTTTAGCTGTCAAACTGCTAAATATACAAGAAGGATGAGAGACAAAAGAAAATATGATATAACCCAGTCAGCATTAAAAATATAAACCTTTCCATGGAAAATATGTATTTACTGTCCCTGTGGCTCCTTTCGCTGAGGGTTATAATCCCTAAGTGCGGCCGAAGGCCGCCTACGCAGAA
>NW_023458560.1:67630848-67644197 GCF_013731165.1 Rhagoletis pomonella
TATAATCCCTAAGTGCGGCCGAAGGCCGCCTACGCAGAAAGGTGTTCCCTGCAAAAGGTTGAGGTGAGGGGGGTTTGGGGGGGCCCCGCCCCCTCCTCCTCCGCCCCCCACCCCAAAAACGGTGGGCCAATAACTAAACATTTCCCGAATTGCTCGCTGATTCAGAAAACCGAGTTAATTTTTTTATGGATACGTTTTCGAGATATTTGCAATTTACCGTTATTCAGCTAAAAGCAAAAATTGGTTCCTTTTAATTACGTATATCATACAAACCAATTTAAAAATACGGCAGATGAAAGTCAATGAAATTCTACATAAACCGTATTTACATCACTTTCCGATAGGGCTTATAGTTTATGACAAATTAATTAATCACTAGTATCGCCCAGTTTTCGAAATTCGACATTTTTTCACACACTTTTAAATTTTGCTTATCACCAATATTGACTCCTTTATGTTAATGACGATTTTGAAGTCCACCACCAAAATTTATAGCGAATTTATAGGAAAACGTAAAACCAAATTTCTTAGTAGCTTTCGAAGTTATACCGAGACGGGAACCTCAATTTTCATATACAAAAAAATATGCATATGCATGTATTTGTATGTATAGATGAGACCTAACGGTTCCTCACTGACTATTATGTTAAACAAATACCAATCCAGACTGTAAATACTTTTTTTCGATTATATTGGTCTGCGAGCCCCTTGGAACGTTAAAACCAAATTGCCAACATCTGCACAAACTCCTCATTCTTTTCATCAGAATCGGTGGAGGTTAAGTACCTCGAAGGTGTGAGACAAAATTTAATATTTCCTTCTCTAACGGTGGTTTTACACGGATTTTTGTCAAGATTGGGCCTAAAGCCCAATATTTTTGCATCACATGATTGGGCTACCGAATTGCACCAAATTTTCTGTTGCTATTATGTGTTCTAAAGATGAAGCATTTCTGACAATACATTTTAAGGATGGCTCTCAATTAGAGATGGGCACGGAATATCGGGACCCACGGTACTGATTCAAGATGGGCGGTATCGGGAACGTCTGTAAAAATTTAACGTACGGAACGGGACCAAAATCTTTTCCCGATACTTTCGATAAAACCGCAACTTCCGCAAATTCAGAAAATCGTCATTAAAAAATTTGTATAAAATATGCACTTTCTATGTTTTATTGAGACAAAATGAACAGCAAAGCAAAACCAAACAATTGAAGGATGATCTTTCATAAAACTTTTTTTATTTAAAATTAAATTAATAGAGATAGATTTCGTGGCCCCCGAGCTCGTGGTACAATTCTGAAAAACATCCAGATGAGCGGGTTCGGAGGTTAAAACTTGAATTTCGGGATGGGCGGGATCGGGACTTAATATTTAGTTAAAAGCTCATCTCTACTCTCAATCCCTGCGCCACCTAACGGAAGACAAACCCACTGATCCTTTCAAAAATAATTACGCAAAATAACAATCATTCAATGCGATTTAGAAATCTGGTAGGAAATGGTTCCCGATTGAATGATTTTTACCATTGTAAATGTATATACATAAATGTAGTTGTATCAATACCACTTTTCGCCATAAGTTTGGTAATGATACACATGCAGCTGTGTCAAATTTTAGAACGTTAGCATGCTACCGCTTTTCGCCTTAAGCACGTTATTGATAGCGTAAACAGCAGGGTCGAATTTCAAGGCGTTAGCATAACCGGGAGGCGCCACGCTCCTTTTTCCAAAATCTACCACTTTCCGCCGTAAGTACGGCATTGATAGCATATGTGGCTGTGTCGAATTTCAGGACGTTTGCATAAGCGGTTCCAGAGATAAGCGATATGAGAATTGCAGTTTGTATGGGCGGGGCCACGCCCCCTTTTCCAAAATCTACCACTTTTCGCCATAAGTACGGTATTGACAACATATGTTTCTGTGTCAAATTTCAGAACTTCAGCATACGCGGTTCCAGAGATAAGCGATATGATAATTTCAGTTTGTATGGGCAGTGCCACGCCCCCTTTTCCATAATTCACCACTTTTCGCCGTAAGTACGGTATTGATGGAATATGTAGCTGTGTCAAATTTCAGGGCGTTAGCATAAGCGGTTCCGGGGAAAAGCGATAGGAAAATTTCATTTTGTATGGGAGGTGCCACGCCCCCTTTTCCAAAATCTACCACTTTTCGCCGTACGTAGCGTATTTACAATCTATGCATCTGTGCTAAGTTTTAGTTGCCCAGCATAATTAGTTTTAGAGATATAGTGGTTTTCACATTTTAGTCTATATGTCAGATGCCACGCCCCCTATGTACCGGGATTAACATTTCTGGAGGAAGTTATGTTCTTTAAATCGGTGTATGTTTCATTGAAATCGAGCGAACGGTGCCTTCATAAAAGGGATTGCAAAATTTTCTTGTGGCGTATTTATATATAGACTAGTATCGCCCAGTTGTCGAAATTCGACATTTTATTTCATACATTTTACCTGTCACCAATACCAAATCCTTTATGGAAAGCTTAAAATCGAATAATGAACGTTAATACCGGATTGATTAATGACAATTCTACCAAGTCTCCTCCAAATTTCTTCAGTAGCTTTTGAAATTAGACCGAAAGAGAAACCTCGATTTTCATTTAAAGGGGTTAGAATCAAAAGGACCTAAGATCTGAAATTTTTTTTGAGATAACTAAGCTTAAAGTTGATTACTTATTGTAAATTCTGGATAAATGCATTTGAAATCATTTTTGCCTAAATGAATGCAGGTAAATTAAGTAATTCAAAGAATGTTTTCTCCTTGTCGCCAAATATTTATATTATATTTTACTATACAAATATGGGTATAACTTATATTTTCAAAAAATGTCACTTAGACCCTTATGATTCTAACCCCTTTATTTAAATGCATATGTATTTGTATGTATAGATGAGATGTTCATGACTGACCAATATGTCAAACATATACCAATTCAGACAGTAAATAAGTTTTTCGATTATACTTGTCTGAGGGCCTCTTAGCGGTTAAAAACTAAATCGCCCACATCTACATAAACTCTTTCTTTTTTTATCAGAATCGTTAACGGCTGAGAAAGTATCTTGAAGGTTTACAACAAAAGATAATATTTCCTTCTCTAACGGCGGTTTCACACGACTGGGCTACCAAGTTACACCAAATTTTATGTTACTAATATGTTTTCTAAAAGTGAAACAAATCTCTCAATCCCTGCGCCACCTATCGGAAGACAACACAAATCCTTCTAAAAACTTTTGAACAAAAAAAAATCATTCAATGCGATTTTAAAATCTGGGAGAAAATGGTTCCCAATTGAATGATTCTTGCGATTTTATATGTGTATAAATGTAGGTGTATAAAATTCCATTACCTTATAATAAGTGGTTCCAGAGATAAGCGATATGAGAATTTTAGTTTTTATGAGCGTTGCCACGACCCCTTTTCCAAAATCTACCATTTTTCGCCAAAATATTCGACAAAATATGTTGCTGTGTGAAATTTCAGGATGTTAGCATAGGCGATTCCAGAGATAACCGATATGAAAATTTCAGTTTGTATGAGCGGTGCCACGTCCCCTTTCATATCATAAATAGCTGTGTCAAATATCAGGAGGTTAGCATAGGCGGTCCCACAGATAACCGATATGAGAATTTCAGTTTGTATGAGCGGTGCCACGCCCCCTTTCCAAAATCTACCACTTTTCGCCGTATGTATGGCATTGACAAAATATGCTGTTGTGTCAAAATTCAGGACGTTAGCATAAGTGGTTTCAGAGATAACCGATTTGAGAATTTCAATTTGTATGGGCGGTGCCACGCCCCCTTTTCCAAAATGTACCATTTTTCGCCGAAAGTACGGTATTGACATCATATGTTGCTGTGTCAAATTTCAGGACGTTAGCTTAGCGGTTCCAGAGATAAGCGATATGAGAATTTCAGTTTGTATGGGCGGTGCCACGCCCCCTTTTCCAAAATGTTCGCCGAAAGTACGGTATTGACAACATATGTTTTTGGGTCAAATTTCAGGTCGTCAGCATAATCGGTTCCAGAGATAAGCGATATGAGAACTGCAGTTTGTATGGGCGGTGCCACGCCCCTTTTCCAAAATCTATCACTTTTTGCCGTAAGTACGGTATTGACAACGTATGTTGCTGTGTCATATTTCAGGACGTTAGCATAAGCTGTTCCAGAGATAAGCGATATGAGAATTTCAGTTTGTATAGGAAGTGCCACGCCCACTTTTCTAGTACCTACCCTTTTTCACCGCAAGTAGGGTATTTATAACCTATGCATCTGTGCTAAGTTTCAGTTCTCCAGCATAATTGATTTTAGAAATATAGTGGTTTTCACATTTTAGTATATATGTCAGATGCCGCGCCCCCAATATATCGGGATTAACATTTCTGGATTAGAGGAAGTTATATCCTTTAAATATGTGTATGTTTCATTGAAATCGAGTGAACGGTGCCTTCAAAAAAGGGATTGCAAAATTTTCTTGTGGCGTATTTATATATAGATTCCAGTTTTTTTTTTTTTTTATGAAAAAATGAAAAAAATCAAACTTTAACAGAAGAAAAATTAAAAAAATAACAGGTTCTATGCCAAGTTTTTGCATTTGTACTAAAGCCTGTTCTATTACAAAAAAAAAATAAATTACTAATGAAGAAAATCGATGGATAAATACGAAATAATAAGTGATCAAATAAAAATGCGCAAGATTATTTGTATGAAAATTGAGCACTAAAGAATGTTACTCATACGCCGCGTACACCCAAGTAACAAGCATTTCTGCTCATATCTCATACAAAAAATTTTGCGCACTTTTAGATATTTGACCACTCATTATTTCGTATTTATCCATCGATTTTCTTCATCAGAATTTTCGAAACTCTTCGTGTTTAGAGAACGTTTAGGACTCTCCGTGTTTTACGAAATTTGGTTGAGATATCTCTACTTTTGCTCAAGATATCGTGAATTTTTTAAATATACTCACTGATTTAAAGTTACATTTTTTTTTTAATTTTTTTACAAAAACGTGTTCATTCCAAAAGCATAAATGTATGTAAAGCAAAGTTTAAAAAACATTTTTGGATATGCAGTTTTATAGCCAATTTTATTTAAGTCTAATAAAGAGCAAGTCTCAGGCGGCTAAAAGTCGCGATGATTTTTAATATTTTTTTCTGACGGATTTCTACACTTTTTCCATATTAAAATGAATTTCTTATATAATAAAATGCGCAAGACCGTTCGCAAAAAAAAATTCAAAAAAACAGTGCCAGATTTTATAAATCGCACTTGTTATAAAAAAAACAGTAAAAGTTGTTTGCAAAATATATTCGCAAATTTTTAGACGCTTGAAGCTTGCACTTTACTAAAATTTTAGGGGCAATAAAACTACGTACCAAAATTTAATCTAAAAATTCAGATTAAAAAGTTCGAAATTTTCATAAAAATTTGTAAAATTTTTCAAAATTTGTGTATTAAAATTAGCAAAAAAAAGTTTATTCTAAAAGCAACATCAAAACAAAATTTATAATTAGGTACTCCAAAGTATGACTGCAGACTACGAAAATCAAATTATAATAAAAAGGACAAAATTCATTGATCAATTTGGAAGCTAAAAGGATCAGTTCCAACCTAGTTCACTGCGATCAAAATTTATAACTTGAGGTTTTAAATTTTCGTTCACCAAAACTGAGTAACCAAATCGACAACCCAACAAACTGAGGTAGAGTAAGGTCGAGAGAAGAAGTTAATTAAAAAGTTATAACAAAATTACGTGTTATTAATTTAAATATTGAAATTTAAACTGTTTCACAAAGCCAAAACCAGACGGTATGCGGCTTTCCGAAACCCCGTTGCGCGTGGTTAAGCCAACATGACCTATCGGCCCACCACTGTCGACCAACTTCATTGATGTCAAAGCCAGCCATCACGCTGTTGACAAATAATTCATGCAAAGCTCAAGAAGATGCGAAGATTTTCGAGGAGACATACAAAGAGTGACAATGAAAATATCGCTATGAAATGGAAAGTAAGAGGAGTAGAAGAAAATCCAACGGCTGATGAGCAAATGCTAAGTTGGCTTTTCGGCAAGTGTTCCCTAGTGAATTGAGCAATGCAAAGGCATTAAATTGAGGCTGCATCAAATCCTCTCGTGCAAAAATTAAAATCGTAAATCATGCGAGTTCCACCAAGTGACCATTAATCGCATGGAGTAGAGGGGTCGATGAGACTGCTCTAATATAGCTGTGGTGAGTGGGGTGTGTGTGTGTGTGAGTGAGTGAGTGGATTTTTGCAGTCGAAATTTTAAACAAAGACAAAGAACCGCATCTACACCCGCAATGGCTTAAGCTTGCATTCACATAGCATCTGCCCCCCCCCCCTCGCCCCCCCCATCCCACACAGAGTGTGAGCTTTAGCTGGGCTGCTGCTTCTTCTGCTGAGCTATGAGCGATTTCCAAACAGCCGGAACGCTGTGGCCGGCAGCAATGTGGAGATTGCTCTTTGAGTTTTGTCGCGCTCAAAAATAATTCTTTTGTGGTTTTCTGCTGTTTCATTTAAATTTCTTTTCTTTTTTTTATGGTGGTTTTACAATTCGATTCTGTGCTCCGTCTTTATCGTCTTCTTCTGCTTCAGCTTCGCTTGTGCGGTTAAGCATGACCGAACAATGAAATTGTGTGGCGCGAAATCAATAAATTGCATACTTTCTTGGAAAAGTTAAATTAAATTTTCTGACAACGAAAGTAAACGGCAAACAAGAGTAAAAACAACCATCGAGTAGTAAGATTATTGAATTTGTCAAAGATCAATAATTTGAGAGACAGAATCAATGGTGCATATATGTATGTATGTATGTATGCATCTGTAGATTTGAAAGGAGCGAGTTTTATTTAATATGCAACAGAAATTTTCGCATGGGGCCGGCCGTAATCGAGTGATAAGGGATGCACACCACCACACTGTACGACCCATGGTCGAATTTTTCGTCCGAGCAACATCCTAAACTAGCCAAGCGCTGGAATCTTTCGCCGAAGGCAGTTCACTGGCTTTATGAAACTATAATTAAGCCAATTTTATTGCACGGGGTTTCAGTTTAGTGGAACGCACTGGACAAGGCCTTGCCTTCATCGGGAAGCAGCTGGAAAGGGTACAGAGAGCTGCCTTAATTGGAATCAGTGGGTCGCTTCGAATCACACTTAACTTGTATTGAAGGCCCTGTTAAATGTTGTGCCTATAGGTATAGCTAGCAGGTCTGCCTTAGTGTATGCCGCAGTAAGGCTATACGGGGTGGGCTTTAAGTTCGCCTCGAGCTATTGGCACTCCAGTATCCTAAAAAGCTTCGGATTCCTACCGACCCGGACGACCACTACACACCGGTTCTGGGTTCGAATGGACCTTTCACCATCCAAATTCCAGCGAGAGGGGATTAGGGGAGTGCAGTATCTGGAATCGTGGTCCTTATTTACAGATGCGTCGAAGCTGAATGCGAAAGTAGGTGAAGATGTCTTCTGCGAAGAACTCTCCATAAGCCTGAGGCTTCGGATTGGTTGCTCCCTAGTGTAACACTTTTTCGGGAGATGAATATTTTTTCTGACAGCCAAGCAGCTATCAAGGCTCTTGGCTCCTTGGCACTGCGTTCGAGGACGGCGAAATGGCGTCTGACTTCCTTATCAACCGCTTCGGATTACTTCACTGTTAAGCTTATTTGGGTTCCATGTCACAGCGAAATCGCTGGAAACTGCATGGCCGATGAGCTGACAATACAGGGAACCCTTGAGGAGCTACTTCCGGATAGAGAAGGTCAGGAAGTTCGCTGGCGAAGACCCTGGAATGCAAGGTGGCAAAATCCTTCTGACCACGTGTAGGCCGGAGGCCGCCTGGGGAGCTAACTGGTCATTGCGCGTGAAGAGCTTCGTTACGAGCACGGAGCGTTTCTCTTACAGGAACCCATAGGTGCCGTTATTCTCCCTCTCCCTTACCTTCCTCCTCGTTTAGCACCCCTACGTCCTTTTCCCTCTCTCCTCTTAGGGCATCACAGCGGATAGCACAGTCGTGTCTAAGTGGACCTCCATTACGGAGGCAGTCCGATAAATTAACCTATCCTAAAATCCAAACGTATTTTTCTAATAATGGTCGCCCCCTCGGTCGTCGGGTCGAATTTAAACGAAAAGTTCCTGATTGAGCTTTAGCAATGTGGCTTTAAACTTGGGACACCAGCCAAAGACCAGGCATTCACCAAATGTCAAATCTTAAAAGAGATACGCTAGATGTCCGCGCCGTCTTTGATAGCTCGTAAAGGAGTTGTGAAAAACGACGTTGAGCAGCACCGCCAACTCCATCAGCATTAGAAGGGACCTCCATGAACCGTTTGACAAAAACTAGGTTCGGACAAGGGGACTCTCTATCATGAGAATACTTTTATCTGATGTGTGAGAGGGCAATAAGAGCTGCAGAATGGAGCCGTTCAAGTACAATGATATCAACAGGATTGGCCTCACAAAATGCAACGTCTGCTTTGTCTTTTCCCAGTTAGATTTGCAAGCGAGACAAGTGCATCTGGAAGTTAACGCACTCGCGTTTCGAGAACGGTAGGCTCTGAAATAGGTGTCCAATACACATCTTCACAGATGGATTGAAAATTAATGACAGAGTTAGAGGAGGTATATTCAATCAGGAACTCTTCGTAATTCTCTTATTCAGACTGACGGACATTTCCAGGGGTTTTCATGCGTAGGCAGCCGCTATAAAAGGAGCAGTGGATTAACTATCCACCAGTGTATTGCCGATTAGACAAGTGAATACCTACTCAGTTATCCAAGCGGCAATGAGGTCCCTAGGATTGCTCATGGTACGAAAACTCTATCCCAATCGCCTCGGACTACTTCCAAATCAATTGAATTTAGGTTCCCGGATTATCTATACAAGGCATAACTACTAGAGGTAATCTCCCCGGACAGGGCTGACATAGGAGTTCCTTTGGCAAATGGTGAACTATTCCTGTAGGGATGTGCTTGATGGCGGCCCAGCGAGTGGTGCCCGGTGGTCCACCGCGTGCCGCAAAAGGAGTTTCCGTAACTGTCTAAACACTAACTCTAGACTATGGCAGGTGGACTTACCGGATACTGCCCTTTAGAAACCCTGGCGATTTTACTAACTTAACAGATATTACCTCCAGTTAGCATTCCAGAAATAATCTATAATGTAGTACAACAATAGACAACGCAATGCATAGCTAAGCGAACTCATCGCGGGGCTTCCACCTAACCTAGTTGGTAAGATCTGTAATTAAGAATCTCTAATGCAAACCAGAGAACGAAAAAAAAAAATACAAGGACTGGTTGGCCCGGGTAACGTTTACAGCTTCCCCTAATTACATTGTCACAAGTGCAAATGTAAAAAAATTTCCACTACCAAATATTCTTTACGCAAAAAAACCTCGGTTATTAATGCCTAAACTCACAAAAATTAAAAAAAAATTATCGTTAATCACACTCACACATACTAACATACATACACGCTTTGCTAAAGTTATTCAGCGAGTTTTAGTGCTCTTTTTCAATCTGTTGTCCAACTTGTTGGCAAAATCCCGCGGGCCTGCATCGTTGAGTGGTTGATGCACAAAATCGCTGGAATTTTGTACTTACCAACGCACAGCTTTGCTGATGCATTACATTGCATTTATCGAATGCCACTTTCTGTGGCTGCTCCCCGCTGAGTACTAACCCCTCAACATTAGTTGTAGTAGTTTTTGTCTGTGCCGTTCCTGCTGTTGTTGATTCTACATGCCTCACAGACATGTTTTTTTTAATTCGCCGTTTATCTATCGTTGTCAACGCACAACTTTTGCTGCAAAATCACTGAATCACGCTTATGGGTGTTCGAAAACATAAAAACATCTAACTTTGAGTGCTCGTTATCTATTGTTAAGCGCGGACAAATCTAACATTGTAGGCAAAAAACACTTTTAACAGCTACTCACTTTAAAATCTCTAATACTAGATTGTTGCTGGGTGTTGATGACACGACTTCGAAACTATCGATAGCTGATGGATTTTTTCAATGCACTTTTTAAACAAAATAGACTTTCGATTTTAGTATTTCTGCGCCACGGAGCGTAGAGAAAAGTTGTTCTATATGATGTGTGATGACGATGTGTGATATGTGCAAAGACACGAGTATGAATTCGCCTTGGCCAAAAGTTTCTTTGGCTGGCTTTCGTTCATCCAGAGCAGCATCGTCTTTTAAATAATTGTTCATTGTTACGTTTTTGAGCCACAGACTGCAAAAGCCGCTCGGATGCAATTCGCCTGATCTAAAGCCTCGTTTGTTCTCGATCGTCATCCAAAGTTCCGTCCCAATTTAGACGAAGCTAAAATTTACGCTCCCCATTACTCTATAAAGTTTTGAGGTAATTTTTAATTTGGAAATTGCGTCAACAAGAGCTTTGATTGTAGACGAAAATGTGTTGCAATTCGCTTTGCTTACCCAAGGTGCTTTCCAGGATTTAACGCCCTCTGAAAGACTAGTCAATGGAGGAGTTCTTCTGGAGTTGTTTGGGATTTTTTACATTTTTTTTTGCTTTTTTTATTGTTTCATGGTTTTGGGGACTTTTTTGACTTGTCGTGAGACCTTTTATTTACGTGGCATTTTGATCTTCTTACGAATTTTCGAGAATTCTCGGATTTTTTTTTTTTTGTAATGATGTTTTTAGGATTTCTAGGAGCTTTTAAGGTTTTAAAGTTTTTAGGACATTTCTTTGCTTCTTATTTTTCGGACCATTTTTTTAACTTTTTAGTGTTTTCTTAAGTAAGTGACTTTGGAAGTGGGGATTTTAGGTGAGTTTTCTGAGTGAGTGAGTTTGAATGTTTTCGAGAAATTCGCTTGAATGTTTTCAGATTCTCTAGTATCGAAAACTTTGAGAGGCGCTTTGAGATTGCAATAGACTCTTCGAAATTATCTCGTCCCTTTTGGAATTTTTCAGTAATTTTTCTGCACATTTTGGATTTTTTACGATTTTTATTTTTTTTTTTCATTCACAAAACTTTTTTTTTTGTGGCACAGTGAAAAAGATTTAGTTACGTCAACTAAATATGTTTCTCTCAGCGCATGATTTGGCTTTAATAACATTTATTGGTTATAGTTGCCAAATCATGTGCTCATACAAATATATTTTGCAAATTTTTTTCAGCGTGTATGTAGTTTTTGATTTGGCTCGGAATTTCAAGAGATTTCTTCGTTTATTTCTCGAGATTTCATGCTGTTTGAGATTGTTTAGGAACTTTTAAAGTTTTATCCCGAATAGTTCAAATTTTTTCGGTAGTTTTTGAAACTTTTGGGATCTATGATCTTTCTGGAATTTTTTTATCGTTTTGGAATACTGTCAACATTTTTCAGCAAACTTTAAAACCTCCTATCGCACTTTTTTTCATTTAATGCTACTATTTTTTTCTTGTTTCGAATCTTTTAGGGTTCTTTAGGCACTTCTTTGGTATTTTCCTAAATTTTGGGACTTTTTTAACCTTCTTATGACCACTTCGAAATCCTGGCTCTAGTCTGTTTGTATCTTCCGGAACTTTCTCTAAATATAAAATATTCACGAATTTTCTAAAGTCTTCGCGTAGGAATTTTTTTTATATTTTTTTGAAAGGGGTTTTTGGAAGTCAAGTAATTTCGAGATCTTCACACGATGTTTTTTTTAGATTTTTAAAACTATTTTCGGGATTGTCTTTATTTTGTTTTGCTATGGATTCTTTTGGAACATTATCGCGGATTTTTTTTCTAGATGCTTCGAAGTTTCTAAGAAATTTTTGCGACAGGTTTTCGAGTACTTTCAGAATTTTTGGAATTTGTTTGTTGTTGAGAAATAGCCCAAAACTACTTATAAATACATTTATTTGCATACAAATGTACATATATGTATGCATATGTATACATAAATTTCGCAAAAGGCAATAATACAAAGAAATATATGTATATGGAACTGACTTCTCATTCATAACAACTACAATTACTCTTCTTTTTTCTTGTTTTGCAGAGTTAAATCTATGATGCTCGATTGCAAAGGGCAATAATCAAAAATGCAAATCCATTTCGCGCTGCAAACCAGCATACGATAACTTGTAAAACCAAGACAGAGCTGCTGAAAGAAAAAAATAACCAAAGCTCAATAGTGTCGATCGACGATGAGATAAAACTAAAAACGAAACAAATAAGGTGGGTGGGAGAGCAGAGCAGAGTATTCCGAAAGGAAATAAACAATTTACGCAAACGATAAAAGTTAATAAAATACTTAAGCGGATTTAGCAAAAGCAATAGGAATAGCAAAGCGACAACAACAACAATAACCATATCATAAACTATGCTGGCAAAAGAGAACGAGAAAAAATCAACAAGATAAATATGACCGAAGCAAAAAGAAATTGTGTAAAATAAACGCCAGGCATGCAGCAGGAAACTAAGAACCCAACTGAGAGGGAGGAGTCCAGAAAGTGAGGATATATTGCATTTTGCAGCAGCTGCAGCAGCAGCGAATAATCAATCAATAGCTTCAAGAGAAAACAGCACAGCACACACAACGAGCCAGCGAACCAAAGGAGGTGGAGCAATCAGAAAAGCAACGACATTGTATAAAAAGTATTGAGCGCCGAGGACATAAATAACTGCTGAAGTAACTGATAGTGCGCCAAAAAAAGGAAACGAAAAAAAAACGAAAGAAAAAGGGACAAAAAACACAGAAAACGATAAATAGTTAGCGCCGGGAATTGAGCTGCTGCGAGTGGAGTGAATTGGAGTAGAGTAGCCGCGCGGTCGCTCGCCTATCTCCACCCCACACAGTGGGTGCTGTGAGCAGACCTTTAATGCAAATTACTTGAAATATTCTGCAGGGAGATGACGAAAAAACGACGCTTGCCGCCAGCGGCAGCAAAAATAGTTGCAGCGTCAGATGCAAACGCAGATGTGGGTAGCGAAAAAGCGCTGAATATGCTGAGGGAGAAAAGCGGAGGCGGGCAAAGAGCGCAATTGACCCACTCCGATAAGGCAGCTGCACTGCCAGCCGATGGGAGGTTGGCCACGGCAATGGCGCTTGCAATGCCAATTAAGAATGCGCGAACAAGCAGTCAATGCTTTAACAACAACCAGAATAACTACACTTACGAAGCGAATCGACAAATTCACAGCAATAAAGCGCTACGCGATAAGGACTGCGATGCGAATCAGGACCGGCCCGAAAGTGACAGCAGTAAATCCGATTGTTGCACCAATTACACCAGAAAAATGTTGACGACAAGTAGTGAAAATATTGGCACGCAACACGCAAAATATCCGCAATATATGGTGCCGTGCAAC
>NW_023458560.1:67644207-67648236 GCF_013731165.1 Rhagoletis pomonella
TTGGCACGCAACACGCAAAATATCCGCAATATATGGTGCCGTGCAACAAGGATCAACAACGAACTCTGAGAAGGATGTTGGAGGGACGGGTGCTGCAGGGTGACAATGTTGTGAGTGGGGTAGCTGAAGTGGAAGTTGAAGTTGAAGCTGATGTGACCAGTAGTGCATGCCGACAACAACTGCGTAACAAAAATAGGACAAAAAGCAACTACAACCATATCAACAACACACATGTGGTAAGCAAGCAAGCAACGCAAGCTGAGAAATCAACCGGCTTACACTCGACAGATCAGGAAGTGGTCGATGCGGAGCAACAAAATTGCCAACAACAAGCCAGGCAACCGCAGCAACAGCAACAATGTCGCCAGCAAAGTCAGCTGCTCATCACGCTGCTTGATGGAAATTTGCAGCAAACGCCCGCAACACACACCACGGCATCCGCAAAGTCACCACTTCCGTCAGTCGGCGGTCAGCTGCGGTATGCTGCTGCGAAGTCAATGACTTCCAAAGTGGGTGCGAAGAATGTTTTAATGAAATGGACTTGTGCAACAAAGAAAACAAAAGCATCAGCTGCAGCAACAACAACAACAACAGCAGTAAGCCCAACAACAACAACAACATCTGCTCCCAAGACTAAAAGGTCAACTATAAAAAGTTTAAAATCTGCATTTGAGTGTCCAAGCACACGCCCACCCCATGTTGCCACCACAATGCCAGCAAACTATGTGACCCCAACAACAACAGCAACGTCCACTACAACACCGATGAGCTGTACACCTGCAATACCAACAGCATCCACAGCTGCTTCATGGGCTACAGTTTCTCTCCAGCTATTTGCCACAGTTGAGCAGTTTTGTTGTCGCGCTACATCAAAATCTACTGCCAATAGCAACAACAACAACAACAACTCTGCTACTAGTACTACGCTTGCATCCAGCTTTGTTTGGTTGTTGCCGGTACTTTGCCTATTGGCCGCATTCGGTTGTGGCCAAGCTGGTTTCGCTTGCCTCAGTAATCCTTGCGTTTTTGGTGTCTGCATTGATGGTTTAAATAGGTAAGTACAAAATAGAAACCACTAAATAGGCTTTTAAGCATCTATAGTAAAATGCAACACTTTTGAGTCAACCTTAAATGCACACTCTTTTACACAAATAGAAGTCATCGAGCGCCTTTTTTTGTTTGTTCATGTAACTTGAGTTCCTATTGAAACCCCACTTTGACCTCTACTTCTGCGATACTACGCCAGTGGGCGTGAAAGCCGCCGAGCTGGAAATTTTATGTCCTCAAACCTTCTGGGTTTCACAAATCTGCACAATTTAGCACCCTAATATTAAAGCCGATCTTCTGCAAGCTTTAAAGCAAAGAGACACTGTAACTGTGATTCTCTCATGCATGGAAGGATAAAAGAAAGAAGGGGGAATACTCAATCAATCCACACTAGTGATGAGACATGGGTAAAAAGTTAATTGGTAAATTGGGTATTTACCGGAAAATACCCAAATATTTACCCATGCACTTGAGTATTTTCCCAAATTGTGGGCATAATTTAAAGTAACTTAAATGACCTTTCTTTCAAGTAGAAAACAAATAAGGCATTTTTAACCGACTTCCAAAAAAGGAGGAGGTTATCAGTTCGTCGGAATATTTTTTTTTTTTATGTATGTATGTTACCGCATAACTTTGGACCACGTCGAGGTGGTCCCATACTAATTTGGTTAAGATCCGATCATTGAATCATGAAATATATAGATATATATATATTTTTTTAAGTCAGTTTTTTTCGCTAAAAATTACTTGTTTAGAACGAACTTGGTTTCTAGTTACAAATTAGATAAAACCTGAATTAAGTCATAATCATTATGGCTATAAGTATCCGAAAAAAAACCCTGTAACCAGTAGAATGCACGATTGCTGTTGAATTCGAAGAGATGTCATCTTCAGCACCTTGTGAACTACGAAAATGAATTAATTAATATGCTAAATTTTAGTACTGGTAAGCGAAGTATTTTTTGTAAATACAAATCGAAGAAAACTTACTCAAAAAAGGGCTGTTAAACGGAAAAGGGTATAGTTAAGGGGAAATGTAGCTCAAAGTGAAAATTTTATAAAATCCATTTCATGAAGCAGTATTTTGGCAAAAATGTGCACGTAAGCGGAAAATGCACCTAAGCGAATAGGCAGCTAAGCGGAATATACTGTAAATAAGTTTCAAAAATTGTGTAGAGTTTTGAGTTGCAAGGGTATAAGGAAATAAGGTAAATACCTTCCAAATACAATAAAACATAAAATAAAAACTACCGAAAAGAGACTGACGGCAGGGGTGGCACTGACAAAAAAAATACTTACCATCCACTTGAGAAAGATCTACCAAATTGGAAAATATCTAAAAATAACTTTTTTATTATTTGAATAAAAACTATAGTTTTTTCTCTATTTTTTAATTACCTTAATAAAAATTAGAAACTTTGCTATGTGGGGTGCCTGTAGGTGGCGGCAAGGTGGGTTTTCAGGCATGGTAGTTCCAGCCCATGCTAGCTCGCCGGATGGGGGGGTTGTTCTCACCTGCGTCACCTACCCCAACACAAACAAACAAAGTAGTCATGCCTGATTTGGGAAGCTAAACGTAACAAGAAGCGAATCCAAATAAAGACGAAAGAAAGCTGAAAGAGGAGGCCCGTCCCGTCAGGTGGAGTCATCCCACCCCCTCTGCGTGCCTTACATACGCAGCCATGGGCGCTGCGCCGACTCCTACCTATTTGCAGCGCCCCCTTTGCCTGACATAGTCCGTCAGTCTATTCCTCTATCTGTCTTGCCTCTGTCCTGTCATTAGGAGGGGTCTCTCGTCCCCTCTTAAGCTCAGGTGTAACACCCACACCAAATATGGCCCTTCACCACTTCATCCTACGTAAACAATCCTTCAGCCAATTATAAATTCCATGGAGATATTCATTTATGTCTCTCTATATTTATACATTCACATTCGCAATATAACCGAGTACATATGTTCCTAAATTTAGGCTAAAGCTAATTATATAAAAGAAGGAAATGACTAGTCGACTTGAGTTACTCAAGAATTTACTCCCAAAAAAAACTTCAAAGATGTGGATCCATGTAGATATACAAATTCAACAAAAATAAAATAATATATATATATATATATATATAAACTAATTAGCAAAAAAAATACAAGTAAATGGAAATTGAAACAAAGATAAAAAACTCTTCAAATATGAAAATTCAAAAACTTCAATTCTAATCATTGAATCTCTTCACACTAGTATGTCTTTTTGAAAACCCCTTTTGTCTGCGGAATTAAAATAAATGCTTATATATACACATACTGATATATAAATATATGCATGTATGTACGTATTACAGTGAACGCAAGGTATTTTCAAAAAAAAACAGCGAATATCACCATAAAACTGAAAACTTAAGTATATGAATATTTAGGTATGTATATAGATGTATATATATATATGTAATAAAATCAGTTTTCCACTCACCTTAGCTCTCCCACGATGATGGTACCAACACGTTGAGAGGATTTCTGAAAAGGGGGTGGAACATAAATATACACAACCCTAACCATACATACATACATATGGGCATATGCGTCCCTCTTGAGGTCGGGAGACTATTTTGTTTGCCTTCCTAATCACTCGCCCTTACTTACGCGCGGTGAGCGAGTCAACCGTCTGGCAAATAATTGGGAACTCAAAAAATTAATTAATTGAAAATTAAAGTACCAACCCGAAATATTTAAACAAATGCAACTAAGAATATTACTCAAAGATGAAAAATGAAAACAAAAGCAAACAAAAAATTTTGCATATCGTCTCCGATAAAAAAACTATGCACTTAATTCCGGAAAAGAAACAATAGAGATGCAAAAAAAAAAATGAATGACCATGAGAATGTGTGTAGCCTGAGGTGTAATATAAATTAAAACGCTAATATCCCGAATCGTACATAAATACAAAAATATAGGTTGATCAAATTAATTGAGTTAACTAAGGATAAGGATAA
>NW_023458560.1:67668236-67697261 GCF_013731165.1 Rhagoletis pomonella
GTTGTTTCGCTAACTTTATACACATGGATTTTTCTTACTTTATTTTCTGGTTTTTGCGAATTCGCGGCCGCTGTGGTGTAGTGGTAAGCAGTGCGCGCTTCCACTCCACAGCACCTCGGTTCAAGCCCTGGTCCAAGCAACATCGCAAAAAAAAGTATAGAAAAAGGTTTTTTCTTAACAGCGGTCGTCCCTCGGCAGGTAATGGCAAACCTCCGAGTGTATTTCTGCCATGAAAAACAGCTTCTCATAAAAATACAATCGCCGTTCGGAGTCGGCGTAAAACTGTAGGTCCCTCCTGTTTGTGTGACAACACCAAGGCGCACGCCACAAATCGGAGGAGAAGCTCGGCCAAACAGTAACATATACGTAAGCGCCAATCTATTATTATTATAATGCCATAAGGGGACGACAACGACCCTAATCTTTCTATTGTGTCGGTCCTATGGCCACAGCATCCTGCTAGAGTTGTCGGAAGTGTGATGCTCCACAGAGTCCTAGTCTTTGGTACTCATCAATTTCAGATTGTTTTGAATGTTCGTATTCGATATTAACTCTCGATTATTTACTACACAATTACTTCATTCCAAATATGGGCATTTCATTGCTATCAAGCACTAAAACACATTGCGCTCTTAAAATTCAAATAGAGATTTTCACTCTTCTTACCTTTAAAGATTTCTTCCTTAAACTTGATGATCACCTTCATTTGGAAACGAAAAGATTTTATTAGGTTACTGCACTACCTGAAAAGAAAAAACATTTCGATAAAATTAATATTTTTTATATATATATATTAGATACATACTATATACATACATAAACATACATAAATATAATAATCCTACAAAGTGCGAGTATATTAATTTTTAATGAGATTTTCCATAACGGCATGCAGTTTAAAAGCCCATTACAAAATATTACAAAGTATAAGTTTGAAGTTGTAAAAAAATCATGTTATTTTTTGGAAATTTTTTACGGAGTTTCTTCCATGCAAAGTATGTCCGACAAGTTTTTATTTTTTTTTTTATATGGAAGAAAATAATAACACTGTCCTTAAAAAGTTGACCGAAAATCCATGCAATTCTTGAACAACATCAAACTTGTTTTTTTTATACCAAGATTAAATAGGCTATAAAACTGCATAGCTGGAATTTTTCTAAAAAATCTGAAAGTTGCAAGTTAGTATCCGTATTTATTGAATTTTTCCTAAATTTGATATAATTTTTATATTTTTTGGTGTAGTATGAAATATATTTTAATAAAAAAATTACCAAAAAGAAATAAGAATAAAAAGCTTGTAATATATTTTGAACAATTCTCTGTGCCAATACTTTTGTTCGGCACTGTATATAATATGCGAAGGAATTTTTTGTCCAAGTTATCAGATCTGCACGTTAAAAAATTCTGTATCAAAGTTAAGGGCTTGGTCTGTAAATGTACATAACGTTTTACTTTTTGGAATAGAGTTGCCACCTATTAAAAAATAAAACTCAAAGTTAAATGAATTATTACAATGTGTGTATAAATCGAGATGTTTTGTAAAGTCAAATTCAGCTTAAAATACGGCCTAAGAAGGGGTTAGCTGACGAATATTTCGAAAAGGGTTGAACTTGATTAAATCGTACTAAAGCTATGCATATGATGTATTAAAAAATGTGTAGGGTTTCCACCTGCTGAAAATGTTAGCTTCAATGTTGGCGCTTTAACTCATAATTTCATTTACAGCGCGCTGTATACCCCTCTAAAGTAACATGAAAAAGGCCTTAACAATACAGTTCCAAACACAAATTTATCGCTAAATTTTGACATAACTACATAGGTCTTAAAAGACCGAACTATGGCAACGCTTACTGATCTGAACGCCTTGACTGGCGACTGATGATGTTTGTAGACCAAATGCTACAGGGAAGGGTAGTGCAGGTAGATCTAGGTACAACAACGAACAGATTTGTTGGCAGAGGCAACCCACAAGGAGTAGACCTATCTTCTCTCCCATGGATATTGGAATTCAAGAACATTGAGTACTTCCTTACAATAGTCATTAGAGGAAAATTCCCATAATCACCTTACGGAGTTACAAAACCTAGTTCTTTCCAAAAGTTAAAAAAGGCTAAAGACATCAAAAAGTAAAAAAGGCAAAACGATTAAATTTTCCCAAGCTACCTATTTTGCGCTGCTAATGCTTGCAACATATGTCTGTAGCAGTAGTTGTAAGTATGGCAAGTGAGAGAGTTACCTAAAACCATAAGTTTAGGAGAAAAGTTAAACAAAAAAGTTAGGGTAGAGAAGAAATGCAAAAGGATATTAAAAGGAATTGGAAAGAAAAAGAATATTAGAAGGTAAAAACAAAATGGTAACAAAAAAATAATATAAAAAAAACTTTTTAATATACAACGCTTTTATAAATGGACTAAAAAGTAGAAAATAATACTTCTCAGACCCATAGAATTTGTTTTGATAACTTTTGATTTTGAAATTTTAGCAAAAGTCATTATAAACAATCTATGAAATTGAAAATGAAAAACGTGGAGCGCATGCAATACAAAGCATTCGATTTAATTGACAATAGTCAAACTACATAACGTAGACCTAAAATTTCTACAGCGAAAGTAGAACTTTGAAATCGATTTTAAGCGGTCGTTATTCATATACCCACATACATACATTCATATATTACTTTTCATATCAATTCCAGTGTATTACATGCGCCCCACGCTTTTCATTTTCAATTTCATAGATTGTTTATAATGACTTTTGCTAAAATTTCAAAATCAAAAGTTATCAAAACAAATTCTATGGGACTGAGAAGTATTATTTTCTACTTTTTAGTCCATTTATAAAAGCGTTGTATATTAAAAAGTTTTTTTTATATTATTTATTTTCTACTTTTTAGTCCTGTCTGAAAAAAATTTTGCAATAGATATTAAAATAATTCAACGATATTAATAGAAAGGTGCACACACATGCATTTACATATGTATGTACATACAAACGAGCACCAATTAATTTTATTTAAAGAAATGGCGTGTCGTCTATTTCCGCTGTAGCAAACGTAGTACATAGGGCGACATCTAGATGTCATCTACCTCGCCCTATTCACTACAGCTGTCGCCCTATGCACTATGCTTTTTTATAGGAACTTTTCAAAGCTTTGCTTTGGTTCGAACACACAACATTGAAATTTTCTGGATCCAAGTTGATGCAAGTTGATAAAAGCGTTGTAAAATGGAGCCCCGGTTTCGGTAGGACTCAAAGTAGAGCCCGCGCTATAACGCCGGCGACTCAACGAGCGGTCAAGGCGGTTAAAAACCGCTGGGTGGAGAACACACCCCAGGCAGCCCCTGGAAAGGTCACCCAAAAACAATCCCGCCGGTCAGAACAGTGTCCCCGTATCGGGATATGGATCGACCGATGTAGTACCTACACCAACACACTCGCGAGCCAAAACAACCGCCGATATGCGTGTATAAACCTTCCTCAAAGTCTAGCCAAAAAGCCAGCAACTCACACAACAGGTTCCCCAGAGCAATTCGCTCGAGAAAGTGGTACCCGGTACACGTAATACGCGGCACACAACACAACAATCCGCCAAAACAGGCAACCCGGCCCAAAATTACCACCGTAGAAGGCAGAAACCCCGAGCGGCAGTGCAGGAGCCCAAGAATTACCCTTAAAACGGCCACAGGAGCTTAAAAATACCAACTGGTCCCCAACTGGACCGAAGGTAAGTAGTTTCGGCCTAGTCCCAAACTGGTTCCCAAATGGTTCCCGGACTGGTCCCCGACTGGTTACCAACTGGTCCCACGAACTAGTTACCAACTGGTCCCAAAGTGTTTACCAACTGGTCCACCTATACCTCAAGTGGTCCACAAGTCACTTCACTTACAAAGCATTCGATTTAGTTGACAATAGTCACATGCATTTACATATGTATGTACATACAAACGAGCACCAATTAATTTTATTTAAAGAAATGGCGTGTCGTCTATTTCCGGTGTAGCAAACGTAGTACATAGGGCGACATCTAGATGTCATCTACCTCGCCCTATTCACTATGCTTTTTTATAGGAGCTTTTCAAAGCTTTGCTTTGGTGTCGGAACACAACATTGAAAGTTTCTGGATCCACAACATTGAAAGTTTCTGGAACACAACATTGCAAGTTGATAAAAGCGTTGTAATAAAATAGGAAAAAGGTTAGCAGCTGCTGCCCCATTCAGTCAGCGTTAAGTTGGTGCCAAATGTTGACCCGGCAAGGATATGTACTACAACAAAAAAACAAAAAACAACTTACAACACTCATTCACACGCATTACCCATAACTTAGTAATGCTATGGTTAACCTGCCGGAAATTGCGATGATAAAGGCAATCGCAGAAATAGCTGATGTTGGCTTGTGCAACGATGATATGGCAAAAGCTGTAAAGCGGTACATTGAGTCAAACAGCTGGCAGCTTAACAAACTGCTGATTTACTATACTTTTTATAAACTACCTACTTAGTGGTAACTTGGCAGCTGGTGTGCAAAGGGGATTAGGGGATTAGGGGATTGGAGGGAGAAAATAAGCACGGAAGAAAAGAGTTAAAATGCAAAGGAACTCCGTACAAGAAATCAAATTGAATTGGAATGCAATGACTAAGTGGAAATCGAAACTGGAAATAAGAGAACGAAATGTGAAATTCGGGTAAAAGAAAGAAACGGAGCGCTTAGAGAAAAAAAGTGAAAAGGTGAGGCAAAATAATAAATATATAAATAGACATTTGTAAAATATATAATAATGTAATGTTAATATACTCAATTACCGGCAATTTAATATTTCATCGTATTTTTATGTATCGCGTGTCATTGCGGAATTACTTGTTGTCTGCTGTGAGACGTATAATATAATTTAAAACGTCTTAAAAAGGGATTTGCTGGATAAAAAAAAACAATACAAAATTAAATATTAAAGCTGTGGATATACTCTGCTTTTTTATACCCGAGCGCACTTGTGCACAAGGGTATTATAACTTTGTTCACATAACGGTTGTTTGTAACAGGCAAAACGAATCGAGATAGATATAGACAAATGTATACATAAATGATCAGAATGAAAAGAGAAATCGATTAAGCGGTGACTGTCTGTCCGTCCGTCCGTCCGTCCGTCCGTCCGTCCGTCTGTCCGTCCGTCTGTGCACACGATAACTCGAGTAAAAATTAAGATATCTTAACGAAACTTGGTGCGTGTACTTCTTTCGGGCGTAGGACGGATGGTATTGAAAATGGGCAAAATCGGGCAATAACCACGCCTACCTCCCATATAACGGTAATTTTCAGAAATACGAAAACTGCGATATTTTAGTAACTACTGAAGATTATTCACTCAAAATTGATATTTGCAATAACTTTTAGACGAAAAATAAGAATATTGTACATTTTTGGAAAATGGGCGTAGCCACGCCCACTTATGGATACATGTGTATATCTTGGTAACCGCTGTTCCAATTTCTTCCAAACTTGGCACAGTTGTTAGTCTTGCTACAGCATACCAAATGGCCAAAACTCTTTAAAATCGGACAATAACCACGCCTACCTCTCATATAACGGTAATTTGGAGAAATACGAATTCTTCGATAAATCAACAAATATTAAAGCTAATTTACTCAAAATTTATGCTTGCAACAATTCTTTGCCAAGAAAGACGTTTATGAAAAAATTTTGGAAAATGGGCCCGCCCACTTATGATCACATATATATATCTCGGTAACCGTTCTACCAATTTGTACCAAACTCGGTGTGATTATTGTGCTTGCCACATAGAAGCAAAACGTTGAAAATTATTGGAATCAGATTCAAATTACGACCACTTTTCATATAACGGCAAATTTCAGAAATGCTTGAAACTGCAATATTTCGAAATTTAAGGACGCTAATTTACTCAAAATTGATACGCTTACCATGTAGCGGTACCTGCGCCGGGTATTTAATGTTCGGCTCCGCCCGAACTTAGACTTTCTTACTTGTTTAAGCATACACTGTTTTTAACATCGCCTACGCTGCCGTCTTGCGCTGAAATGTGGGACTTGATAAATAGGCAATTTCATCAGTTACCTATCAGACTATGCCAGGAGCACTACTTAACGAAATTAAAAGTAAGTACATGTATGACTTTTCACTGAAACTTGCTTTTCAGATGCCTTATAATTTTCCTTTAATTTATAGTCGTCAAGGAAACCGACATCGATGAAGCTGCGAATCTGTCAAGTGCCTCTACATAAAAATATTATAATATTTAAGAAAGTAAAACCAGTGTTTTTTATATTCTTTCATATTTTATATCTTATTATATTTAGTTTTGTTGAGTCTCATAGTATAACACTTTGCATCAATATACTTTCTTGAATGAAGCCTAAGCAATAAAAAAATATGTAGTATAGTACCTATCCGTATGCATATAAATAAAAGACAAACACTCAAATTCATAAAAAATAATGAAGACTTTAACTGCTTTACAAATCGAAAATTTGTATGAAAATGTCACTTTATAGAGGTCTATAAATCTATTTTATTTTTTATGAATAAGGCCATTAAGTTTTATTATAGGTAAAATATTTAATATATATATAATATAATTTTTTATTAATTCTAAACTACAGTGTAGTCATAAAATTCTTCTTCTTCTTTCGTAGAACGTACGATTGCTTTTATTATTACATATATATTAAACAAAAGCGCTTAAATTTAACGATAAATAACGAAATAAAAGTGTTGTGTTATAATTCGTAATATGTTTTTTACAGTGTGGAGAATGAAAGCAATCGCACATTCTACGAAACAAGCGCAGATTTTACGAAAATAATTTCTTTACATATACGAATTATTTCTGTGCATTTTACAAAAATTTCGTAAAAAAACTAAGAAATAGTACGAAATTCTTTAGTACGAATACATTCGTAAAATGTACTATAGATCTAATGCCCCATATTTTCGTAGTATGTACGAAAACGGTTTTGTACAATCAACGAAAACTTTCGTGGCTCAAAATGACGAAAAATTTCGTAAGATTTACGCAAGTTTTCGTTATATTTACGCAGATTTTGTTTTCAGTGCAAAACAAAAAACATTAGTCACTACAAACTAATGCAAGCGTAGATACAGTTGCGTTGAAACAAGTAATTTTTAGCAAAAAAAAACCCCGACTTCAATTCTCATATAAAGAATATATATATATATATATATATATATATATATATCATGATACAATGATCGGATCTAAACCAGATTAGTATGAGACCACCTCTGAGATACTACCTTTGCGATGCAAAAAGAATTATCGAAGCGGTAAGATACATAAAAAAAAAGTATTCCGACGAACTGATAATCTCCTCCTTTTTTGGAAGTGGGTTAAAAACTAAAAGTGGGCTCAATAAAAAGAGCTTAGATTGGATTAAGCTATGGCGGCTGTCTTCATACCAATCCTCATTGAGGCGCACTTATGCGCGAGGATCCCCAGTGTGTGACTGGGTTTGGTTCAATGCCGAACATAACAGTAGAAATAACTATATAGTAACGAGTAGTATTTCTTGCAAAACACAGAAAGTATCACATTTCTAATGAGAGGTTGCTGAAAATGACGAAACCTCAGTCTCGCTTTCAATTTACTTTTCGTGTCCACAATTTCATTGCAGAGTCCAAGCCCTGACAATATCGTTATCTACATAATTATTTTTATTTAGGAATCGAGATTTTAAGGATTCGCTAATGCTCATATTAAAATTTGTATAACAAACAACGAAAAAATGTGCCCTTCCTAAAAGTAAAACATTTATCTTTAAATTTACTTATCATACAAGAACACTGCCATTATTTTATACCTAACTGCACATAAGCTCATATACATACATACGTACAAATTAAAGTGCTCCACGCATACCCTTTTTTTGCTACTTACATATGTGCATACCTTCCCACTGTTTGTCCAGGTCTATAACTATAAATGTACACTAGTTTTTTTTGTTTTTTTTTTTTTGTTCTACCTCCACACACTTTCTCACGCCAACTAATCTCTGCGCTTTTGTGGTCTTGTTTCAATTTCATATCTTTTCCTCTCTGCTTTCTCTCCCTTTAACCATTCAGCAGCTCGTATTCGTGCTACTGCATCGATGGCTACACGGGAATTCAGTGCCAAACAAATTGGGATGAATGCTGGTCGGGGCCCTGCCAAAATGGTGGTACTTGCATAGATGGCGTCGCCTATTACAACTGTACGTGCCCGGATGGTTTTACTGGTAAGTGGAATGGCAATGCACGCTGTGTGAGTGTTGCTTCTATTCTTCTTCAATGATATGTACTTAAATTTTTATGCACATACCTATGCACTTATATGTTAAGTTCTGTTAAGCGACTAAAGCGCACAAAACAAATACTACTTCTACTCGAGTACAACTGTCCCTTTTTCCACATTCACCATGCTCTTGTATTGTCATACAGGTGTACATGAGGGTTGTAGCAACAACAAGTGCAACGACGTTTTCCGTTTGGTTAGCATTTGCCGGCACAATGCAACACACGGAAACGTCGGAGTCTCGGAAACTCTATTCTATGTAGTGCTATTTTTAAGGTACTCGCATTTGTTATGCTATTGTTTAGATCTCTGCAAATGGGAATGTGTCTCACCAAAAAAAAAACAGTAGTTTGTATAAGTATTCTTACTTGGATACAGCCCTATGTGTGCCTGTGATTCTACATGGACTCGTTTGTGCTGCTGTTTACAGTACAAAGTGCACTTTATTGTTTATATGTATTAGGAGCAAAGGACACCGCAAAGCCAAAGAGCAAATACAATGTGTAAAAGGAAATATAAAAATAGCGAATAATAACAGCGAATGTGGAAAATAAAAACAGTCTAGTGGGTAGCGTGAGCAATAAAAACATTTGTGGGGGAGCTTAAAATGCAGCTTCTAGTAAAATTCAATAAAAAAGAAATCACTTGTATTCACGTGCGCATACATACATATGTGTATCTGAACATAAGTACATTGAAATTTATTAGAGCTGTGAGACATTTTTTTAATTAAAAAGCAGCAAAACATATACATATGGGGCGAAATTCGCCTAGTAAAACAGGTAAACAATTTTAGGTACTGCAATGTTGCTATTGTAAATGGACTCTTTCCTTCAGAGGTTTTTGTCGATTTATATGAATTTAAATATTCATATTTTTTTCTCGATCTTAGAATTGCAAGTTCTCTTACAATTTTATCTCATGTCGGATTTATTATTGAGAATCCAAAATTGGTCACCTCTTAGAACTTTTTTTGTTTTCTTGGTGCAAACTATATTTTTTTTTTACAAAAAAATTTGCAATTAAATATTGTTATTGCTTATTTCGATAGTGAACTTTCTTAGCTTTGCAACGATATATAATTTAGGGTGGGTGGGACATAAGGACTGCAAGGTTTTTATAATAGAAAACACTGGGGACCGCCTTGCGTTATTGTCGACGATAACAAGAGTTTACAGAACTAAAAAAAAAAAAATTAAAAAATTGTCCACCAGTTAGCACTCCCACCAGTAGCGAGAGATGTAACATGCTTAGACTCAAGAGCTTCCCGAGCAACTTCGTGGCCAAAAGGATTTATACACCTTGAATTCCAAGATATTCTCCTAGTGCACGCTAAGCTGACTTAACGTCCATCTATCACTCATCGGCCATGCAGATACACGCAATTTCGCTATGAAGTCAAACAATCTCTTACCGTTTTCTAATGAACCTACTAGGAGCCAAGGGCCTTTAAAGCTGCTTGGCTGTCGGAATAGATGATATTCACCTACTTAAAAGGTATTATTTACGCTAGAGAGCAACCAATATGAAGCCTCCTGCATTTCGGCTACCTCTGCGTGGAAAACGCTAAAGTGATCCGATAGTCTGAATTTCAGCTTGATGCGGAGTTCTTCGCGAAAACCCCTCCACCAGCCTTACCATTCAGCATTGCTATGTCCGTAAATATGGTTACAGGACTCCGATTCTAGATATTACACCCCTGCCAGTTCTCTATCGCTTGGAACGTGGGTGCTGAAAGATGAAAAATAAAGCCTTTCGATTGAAAGCTATATTGTAATTATTAATAATTTATTAACTTTCTAAATAATTTTTATTAAGTTTGTGAAACATCTATTCACTCAGAACAGCTGGAAGGATATAGACGAAAAATTTCTAATATTTATTTAGGTTTTTGAATAGGGTTGCTACATGTTTAAAAATTTAAATTCAATTTTAGCGGTTTGTCGCCATGTGTGTTCATTAGTGAAAAAATATCTGTATATGTAAGTAAACCCGCTGAAATTGACCATCGAAGTGTCAGCTGATGTTAAAAATATTATTTTTGTCACTTTTACTGCAGTAAATCTATAGGAAAATAATTATATGTAGAACCTTTGCATGCAAAATCAATTCACCGAGAATTCGAAAATTATTCAACTCCTAAATATTTTCATATGTGGAACAACCTCCTCTCACAGCTTCCAGCATGACCAAGAATCTCGTCCTTAGCCTCTTGGCGGATGTATGTATTTAGGACAAGACAAATGTTAACGTGTTATTGGAATATATACATACACACATTTGTACGCAGTGGACTTCAAGCATTTGAAAAATAATGCAGCTACTACACTTACTGTAGTAAAAATGTAAGAAATGGTGAGAAGTATTTAAAAGTAGTGCTAAACAATATAACGTACATTATATTTATATTTTTTTTGCTTTTACCATGTGTGGCGATATATATGTATTCTCCTGATAGGGTCGGCTGTAAACTAAATAAGCAAAAGAACTTTCACATTACAACTCTTCTAAACAAAAAGACCACCAGAGCGTATGAGTAGCCTTTGGCTAAAAAACAGCATCAAATATCTCATTACTACGATTTCGTTGAAAAATGTTTCCAATTTTTTTTTATTGTTTATGGTTTAACCGTTTTGTCATTTGAGGGTATTTTTTTCTTAATCTTTAAGAAGCTATTTTTATTCATCCATTTTTATCCATTTTTGGAGGTATTTTCAAATCGGTCTACCTCACGTAAATCTTAATATTTTTCCGAAATATTTTGGTGGACGTCTTCAAATATAATAAATTTTGTAATCCCGGTGATGCAGTCGAATGTATATGGGTTTGGTTTTTCATAAATCGAAAAACTATACCAGCCTTTTAATGGCCACAAATTTATGGCTTGTTTGTTTTTTAATTCCAGTTTAAGTTGCCAAAAATTTAAATTTAAGCTGAGTTTTCAAAAACACCAAAAATTTATATAAGTTTTTAAAAAGTAAAAAACAAAATTTTTATTACAAAAAATTACATCCACCCAAAAAATGCATGTATGTATAATCATCCAAAAATTATGTCCATTTTTTAATTACCGAAAAATGTTCGGCCAATTTTTTTTTTAATTAGCTAAAAATTATGTGCAGTTTTAGTTCACCAAAAATGTATGTTCAGTTTTTAAATTGCCAGAAAACTTTTGGACAAGTTTTAATAAATAAATGAATTATTTTCGTTAGGAAAATGACTGAAATTTTTGTCCAAATTTTAATTACCGAAAATTTATCTTACTTTCTATTTTACGAAATTTCTGCCCAGTATCCAAGTGTTATATACCTTTTTTAAATGACCAAAAATGTATGGCCATGTTTTAATTTAGCAAAAAATTATGTAACATTTTTACGATACCAACAATTGACGTTCAGTTCTTACATATGTACAATGTATATTGGTTTCCCTATGATAAGAAATATATTATTCGAAGGCTATAGTTTTAACCGCTTTTCAGCACTCAGAAGCTTTCCATAAATATTACTACACTCGATGTAATATAAGAATTTATAAAAATAAAAAATGTACATCGTTTGTAAAGATGGTATAATATCCGACTGCCAACCAAGAATTCTACGTTCCACAACCCATCTACATTCCATTTTCTATTCTATTTATATAGAAAAAAACGCTAAACACCCTCTTGCATGGGCTACGAAGCTGCATATTTGGAAATTTTCTGAAAATGTTTGAACTCTTTTAATTTTCGTGAACTTTATGCAAACTTTGAAATTTTTTTTTTTGTGGTTTCTGTTGTGCATTAATGACATTCTTGCAATGGACTTTTTATAAGTGACCGCTGCAAGACATTGTCTGTTATAAGTCTTTGATAGGAGTACACCTGCATGACATTGTCACCAGTGTCATTGTCAGCTATATGCCGTTTAGGATTCACAGCAAGTGCGACGATGTCACTAAATCCTCATTAGTGACGATGTCACCGGTGACCATTTTCGCTACTGGGATATGTCTCAACACAGTTTTGCAATAAATATGTACTTACATATAGCCGCTGTTGTTTGCATTTAAGATTTAACCAATACGGTACTCCTACAAATATGCACATTAGGGTGGTCCTTAAAAAATCAAATGAATGATTTTTTCCAGTCTCACACCCTTTATCGGTAATACCACGATCACCGATATCACATATAAATTTTGGCTCCGATTGGAGAGGTTAAGGCGGGTCACACATGGGGCAAAATTCAGATTCTTTTATAGAAATTCAAGAAATAAAAAATTTTTTTTTTTCATCTAATACCCCAAATCGATATTACTTTAGTAGAAGATATCACATATAAATTTTGGTCCCAATTGCAGTCGGTTAAGACGTTTTCATAGGATTATTTGAATTTTGTCCCCTGTGCGACGCGCCTTAACCGTTCCAATCGGGACCAAAATTTATATGTGATATCTTCGACTATAGTAGCATCGAATTAGGAGTTGAGGCTTAGGAAATCTGATGTAAAAATTTACTTCCTACATATTAGGACCGCCCTAATGTGCATACATACTCTTATGTCTGCGCGCAAGCATGTGCCAAAATCATCGCTTTTCTCTATTTCACCTTCACTTAAACGGAATCAACGTAGTACTAGGTAAATGTAAGTACATATTTCGCAATTTGTTGCGGAAGTACTTTGTTCTCTACGTGTGAAGCACTTAGTCGAAATTGAGCAAACTAATGTAAACACAACAATAAACAATCAAATATGTAGTTACAAGCCAGTTCACTTTCGTGCGCACGCATGCATAAGTAGGTGTAGAGTATCAACATATTTTGTTACTTGCCTGCAACCTTAGATTTTCAATACAACATTCCAGTGCATATCGAGAAGGTATCTTCCTTCGAGGGCAACTAGACGCACGTAGTACACGCACGCAGCACTAAATGTATTTGGATGCTTGTGGCTCCATGATTGTGATTTTTATTTACTTAGTACCGGCTGGATATCTAAATATATGTATATTTTGAATATAGTTATATTTTTAAGGTGTTGTATTTACGTAGCTTTAATAAATCCTATTTTTATCTGCGATTTTTGAAAATTGATTACTAACAAATATGTGACCAAATTTTTCTGCTGCGCATAGAATTGTAGCTGGAACTACTTTGTTAATAAAAATCAGGAGCACGAAATTGTTGGGAGGATATTTGTAATAATTTAGACCATATTTTCTGCCAAGCATATTCTAAAGTATACTCTGGTCCAATAGGTTCGGCGTAGTGCCATTTTCAGTATCAATTTTCGCTCTCGAAACGAAGTGAAAGAAAAATTACACTGAAGATGTCGCAAACGCCGACACCGGTTGGTCTCCAAACCAAAATTTAAAAGGGAAGTCAGATATTCGTTTCAACTAAATCATCTTCCCACCCGGGGAAAAATCGATCAACACCAATAGATTTGGTTTCTCTTCTTCACTCTGGAGACATCCACGTATCCTGACGAAGCCTTTTAAGCTGGAACCTTGTGCAGCATACTACAGCGGTTTAGTCATAGGAAAAGTCGATCAGCCTAAGTCATGAAGACTAAATTTTCCGGTGGTGGAACCAAATATCCGTTCTTCGCTCACCTTCTCATTGCAGACGTTAAGTTACCGCAAATAAAAAAGATCTTCGGGCGCTTCGTCCTTTACTTCCATCTGGTCGATCGCGCAAATGACTGAGATGTTGAGGAAATTAGCTTTGATGCGGATTGCGGCGAGGCGCTCGAAGAGTTCTCTTTTACAACACAAACCCTCCTTTTAAATACATGGCATCTAAGTAGACGTCGCAAGGCTGAAAATATTTCTTGCATTGCTCCGTCCAATATATTTTTTGGATAGCAGTGATATCAGCCTTAGTATTTTTGACAAAATTAACCAGCTGGGAAAAGCCGGCATACATATTAACAGTCCAGACATTCTAGGCGCATGCGTTCAGGTGATAGTCCCTTAAACATATGTCATGGTCGTCATAACGAAAAGGGGGTCTCATCCCACGCCTCACAGTGTTTTGACTATATGGAGGCAGGTAGAAAAAATTCATGGTGACTTTTTAAAAAACAAAAACCGGTTGGACTTAGAGAGGAAAAAGTAACAGTCATAAATACCAAATTTTACATTATTTACTTTACTTACCCCCCTTCTTCACGAACGATAGATTTCCAAAAAAAAAATACGTGAAAGGGCGCGATTCCGACTAATCAGTTTAGAAGCCTTTGGCGATTAACCCATTAAAGAAAGTGTTTCCTTTTCAGCTGTAATCAATTATTTAAATGTCGTGGAATATTCAGGTAAAGGTTTTTATCATTTATTTGGTACCTTTGTTTTCTGAGAGTGGAAGGCAGGAAACAAAAATTAACCAAAATTCCATCACACTTAATGACTGGGCCCAAATTTTTTGTGAGTTTGGGACGTTATAGTTATGCAATCTTCCCCATATTTTATATTTAGATTTTTCTAATAAAATAAAGGTCACAAACAAAATTTCATCGAAATCGGATGAAATTTAATGTTTCCGCCCTCAAGAGTAGAAGGCGTGGCAATTATTCCAACTTTACAAATTTTCATAATTCCCAATTTTTAAGCAAAACTAGAGCACATGTCCAGTTTTAGTGAAGTCGGTGCAGGTGTACTATTATTTCCACCTGCCTCCATATAGTCGAAACACAGTGCGCATCTCCGATTGTCACATTTGATGGTTTTTTCCGTCGCGGGTTAAAAGCCATGTCATAATCCATTTCTGAGAGAGCTATAAAATTTCACTTGTATACATATAGCGCCACATCTACTGGAGAACATATTGGACCATATTGGAACTCCCTCCCTTTCTATACTGTCTAAAGGCTCTACACGGTTCGGTTAATGTAATACAGAGCTAATTAGAGCTGATCATCCTACCTAAGTTTGTTTTAATACTATTTTTCCCAGTCGTATTGAATATTCAAGATAACTCAGAAACTTTAGCGATTGATAAAATTTTATTTAAGTAACAAATAAATCGGAAAAATCGTTATAGTTTGGGGGTGTGTGTGCCACAAAGTGTACGATAATTTAATGAAAAATTACATTTCCACGTTAATAATGAAGGCCAGCAGCAAAATGGGCTTAACCCTTTGCGCCAAACAGCGTTCACAATTAACATTAATGCATTTCAGTTGCCAAGGTCTGCATCCAACGCTGATACGCTGAATGGCTGATAAGAGCGCTTTCAGATTGCAAACTGTTGTCATTGCTATGGAATATGCAAACCAGGCACAATGCATTCTGGGAATTAACCTGACGTTGCTATTGGCAATTAGCCCGGCAGTGGTAGGTTGCCAACCATCAGTCACCACTATCTAACCGAAAGCATGTAAATGAGCAGCTAAGGTGAGTGCGGTGGCTGGTACCGCTGTACCCGCACACCGCGCTGTAGCTATTGCAAGTGGTAACCCTGTGGTGCCTTTGGGGCACTCCGACTGCTAGCTGCTGCGCTTTTTTGCTGCTACTTTTTTACATTTTCATATTTTCTTTCACTTTTTTACGTTTGCTCTCTGGCTCAGCATGAATGGCAGTCTCCATTTCCTTAGCTATGGCCGCCGCACAGTGGTATGAAATCAGAAAGCAGCGTTTTCAACCGATTCGAAAATTTTTTTTTTTCTTTCATAAAAGCTGTTGAGATTTAGTAGATTTGTAGTGCATGATTTTTAAATTTGTATTTGTTTATATACCCCCGATTCTCCTGTTCGTATTAATGAATGTTGGCATAGTAAAAACTGGTTGAAAATAATTATAACGACAAAAATGCAAAAGCAAACTTTGAAATTATTTCAAAAGAAATTCTGAAGACTTTACCAAAATTAATTTGTTTTTTTTTGGAATTATAAAATAAAAATAGGTATGCAGTTTTAAAGACTGTTCAATTTTAGTAAGCAAGTTTAAACTGGCTAAGAATTCACGTTGATTTTTTAAATTTTGTTTTGTTAGCGGCGCTAGGCATTTTCTTTCACATATACAAAGTTTGTTCAGAATATCAGCAAAAAAAAATTATTAAAAATCAACGCGATTTCCTAACCACTTGAAACTTGCACTTTGTTATATGTATTAAAATAAACAGGCTGCGAAACTACATTAGTAAAATTTAAAAAATTCTCAAAAAGTTTTAATTTTGGTAAAAAAAATTTATAGCATTTCAAATTTTTCTTGTAATTTTTTTTCGTTTAGCGGGAATCCTATCATTGCATTCAAGCAATTTTTATTATGCAACATTCATTAACAAGAACTTGTTCAAAATTACTACTTTCTCTGCACTTTTCACTAAAAATAAAATAAAAATTAAAAAAACATGTATCTAAAAGTCTCTTCTGTATTCAATCAGCTTTCATTAAAAACAATTAATCAAATCAGTTTAAAAAAGAAAGCCCTACGCTATTTTGAAGCTTCCATTCAGCTTTATTTCAGACCACTGTGCGCCACTGCCTACGTTTTCATATCGCATTTTTCCGCGGTTGCATTTTAATATAAAATTATGTTAGTTTTGTTGATGACTCAACGTGGTGGCACGTTGGTAGATAAATATAGTATGTATTCGTTGAAATAGACAGGGTGTGTTCAGTAATGCATTAAGACTTGCAGTATTTGCACAGTTGGCAGATTTGATGGTTGATGCAGCTGATAGAATTGTTGACAATATGCAAATAGGTTTGTTGCATTTTTGAACACGTTCTTTACTAACATGGAAGTGTTATTAAGTTTAATAATGGACGATATTTGGAGCCAAGAGCTGATAGTTTTTTATTGAATTCAAGAAAAAGAAAACTTTTAAAGTTTAAAAGAAGAAGATTTCTTATTAAAAGGCCAGCATATTTAAAAATTTTCTTTGTGCAATGTGTCTGTCTATGTTAATGTCTCTGTTTATTTTTTTTACTTCTTCCACCACCTTATTCCATAGAACGCTCTTTTTTCTCCTTCCAGATGCAAATTCGTCTTCCATATTTAATCGAACTCTAAGCAGCAACTTAACTTCAGCCGTACTAAGATTTTCGCTGAAAATAATAAAAATATAATATAAGATTGTTTCAAAACTATACGTTTAACAAATTTTCATTGTAAAAATTATAGAAAATTAGTTTTGTACTCACTTTTCTTCCGACATGGTACAAGCGTATCAGCGGCAGTGTAATTTTTTTTGATGCAAATGATGAGCGACGCTTGATAGAAAAATGGCGTTTTAGAACGCTCGACATTTGCAGTGCTGCCATATTAGCATTTCTGAACGTACTGCTGGTCCTGCAAAAGCAGTATGCGCATTATACTGCATTACTGAACACATCCACATTGTTGCTTGGGCAGCCATAATGCTGTGCATTCGTGGTAATTGCATTGCCTGCAACATTTGCGCTATCACTCACTCACGGCAATTCGCGTACATTCGCATTACAAAGCTAATAGCAATTTTTCATTCTATGTATGTATGTATGTATGCGTTTATATGCACGTGAGCGCGCTAATATGATAAAATATGCAGGCAAAATAAGTAGGAAAATTATTAAATCAAAAAACATCGCCGCACAGCATCGAAAAAATTTAATTATAAAAGTTGAACACACTGCGTGTTGCTATGGGTCCATACGGCCATGACTGCGTGCATTCGGACGTGCTTTACTATTTGATAGTATTTTTCTAATTTCGAATTTTCTAATTCCATTTCGCTGGCAGATTCCACTCTACACACTTACTACTATAACAACAGCCTTACAGTCAGTCGCATTGCCAGCTAAATTATACATACAAATTGTTTTGTTAACTATGCAACGGCAGTGCGGGAATGTGCGCCGGCATGAGGAAGCAATGGCAAGTAGGTACGTACCAGAGAACAGTACGAGTGCCTATTTTTGTGACTTGGAATATATTCGCTCTAAAGTAAAATGCAGTGTGATCGCTACCGCATACTACTTGTAATTACATAAGTACTAAGAAATTTTCTAAACGTTCTGAACAGAAGGCTTAATTTTTTTTGAACATCTGTTAAATGTGTGGATTTATATGATTTTTGGTATGCAATAGGGTGGAGCGAAAAAAATCCATTTTTTCGATTTTGAAATTGTACTAGCGCGTAAAACCGTTTTAAGATCGGCTAATATATATGGTTGGCGCCTAAAACATTAGGAGTATGCAATTTCGTAAGCCAAACATAGAAAAGCAAAATAGTCAAAAATGGTAAAAATGTGGCGTATCTGTTATTTTGATCATGGCTGTATATATGAAATAAGTGGTAAATATAAGAACATTTAATATAGTGCAATTTTGCAGCAGCTTTTTGGTAGCCGTGGATTTTTGGCATTTTTTTTTAGATATTTCCCATTTTCTTCTATGTATGTACATTAGCGCGGGTCGAAAATCTAATTTTTCTCAAATCCCTTGGTAATAGTGAAAATATATAGTATCATGAAGTGAGCAACAAGCCTGCAAAATATTAGTATTTTATTTTAATTGTAAGAGCCCGCGCATCGACCGCCAAGTGACCCACAGCACACTAGTCGAATAAGACCAATTCTTGTTAAAAATTCTGGGTTCAGCAAAAAGGTTTGGTGCATATTTTTAGATAATGAATCCGTTAACGCAAAAGATAAAGTCAAATATCATTTCTCGCAGCCCTTTAGCTTATGTTTAATCTCAAAGGTATCTGTTTTCAATAAAATTTTAATTGTTCTCTTGATAATTGCACTGGTCTATAGTCGAACGATGTAAAGAACAGCTTTAATATTGCTGGCATTCATTTAGGTCGCTGGTTCCAAATATTCTAATCTTGTTTTAATATTAGCTATAGTTTGCGAATTTTTGCAAATTTAGGAACAATTTCGGTAACTCTAATAGAAAAGCCATTATTTTCCATCATCGAGGAAATATTCGTTTATGCAAATGAGTATGGAAACACTGAACAGGCACAACTTGTAGAAACACTAATTAGTTTACATATGTTTATGTATACCATATAAAAATTGTAAATGTAGGAAAATTACATTTATTTTTTTTACATTTTTTTTTTATTTTAAAATAATTCGTTTATAAACTGAACGAGTTTCATCATATTATTATCATAAATCAATTCCTTCAATTTGGTAATTATTATATAGAAAAACTTAAGCTTTTTTTTCTAAATAAACACTTATTGCCCCTCCCCTACCTTCATATAACGGCAAATTTAGAAACCGCGAAAAATGTGCTTCTTCGGTGACTAATAAAACCATTCCGCACCAATTTTCAAGACAACATAAATGGACTTAAAGTGTGCGTTTCTCACCCTAATTGTATTATGTTAATGTTTGTAAATACTCATATGCTTGAAACTACTATTAACTTATCAAACGATTCATAAACTTTGACAATACATGTTTGACTTCATTCTCCACGATCTTGAAAACTGACCAAATCAGCGTGACCAAGCCCATGGTCCTTTTAACATTATATAACCATCCGAAAACATTAAAACGTTTGAAATAAATTGCGTCTCACTTTTTTGTATTTTTCACTTGGTTGCTGAAGTAATGAAGAATTGAAAATTCATAAGGGAAAATTATAGTTTTTGTAAGTTTTATCTTAATATCTTAAAAACTTGGAGACTTATTGAAAAATGATAAATGAACGTGAGGTACTAAATTTAATAGCCCTTAATTTGATATATCGTCCTGTTTATAACAACTGACGCATTCCATAGATATTACAAGCCAAAGTTTCATTTTCAAAATGCATACATTTTGATTCAATTGCGCGGGCCACCGGGCCAATAACAATTGGCTTCGTCATAAGACATCATAATATTACTATTACAATACGGTCAAATGCATTTTTTTCCCCCCATACAAAATCGACCCAGCCTAATGTACATTAAGAAGGAGAAGAAATACTTTAATTAATAAATTTTTTTACTAAAATTGCAATTAAGTATTAGTCCTACATAATTTGGTATATGGACCTTTTTTGAGGAGAATCGAAGTAAGCTAAGAAAACAATTTTTTAGCACTTGAGCTTTGAGGGACCAAAACTTGTTATCTTTCATTTTTGCTAATACCAATCGAAATTCTAAAAAAGCGGATTTTCGGCCTACGCAAATTTACATATATCAAAAAATCATCGAACATACCGCTACTGAAAAAAAATGACGTACAAAATAAAGAAATCCACGAAAATTTCCAAATTTACAAAAAACTTTAACAGACTTTGATCACATTTTTTCTTTTTAATAATCGCAAAAAAACGACAAATTTTTAGTGCAGTGTCTGATGCGGTGTTTTTGATACGCGAGCATGAAAAGTGTTGAATAAAAATGCGATGAATATACCTTTATACTTTGTTGAGGTGTCCTCGTGCCATTCTCTGATATCATACCACAGCAGCAGTGGTAATAAGAGCGCTGACGGCATCCACTCAACACTGGCATTGCTGGCGCGCAAATAAGTGCACTCATATGCATGTTTAAATGTTCATACATATATGCATACATACGAGTATGTAACCTGCAGGAAATGTAACTAACTATAAGCTAACTTTAAGTTGATTAGAAAGGAGCTTTAAGTCACTTATTATCTGTGTATTTTCTTTGACGAAAGCTAACTATATTTCTATGGCAATGGCCGCGAAAAAGTCAAGGGTGTGCTGTAGGTGGTCCCATATTCGAACTCCGTGACTCCGAACTTCAAAAAGATAATATGAAATTTCGATATTCCTTTTATTTGTCCTCAACGCGTTTGTCCAAACGCGTTTAAAGAAAACAATCTCCTTCATTACTCCTTCCTTTTATTTGTTCTCAATTCGAAAAAGTATTTGCGAAGTGCAGGATATTTAAATAGAAACGCGTTTAAAGAAAACAATCTCGAGCTTTACTCCGGCATTACTTGTCCTTTTGTTTCAAGTTAGCTTTTTGTAGCTAACTACAAGTTATATATTTTATAGAAATCCCGCAAAAAAGCTAACTACAAGTAGGTTATTTTTTATCAATTGATAATTTTTTTCTGCAGGGTACTTAAATATTTGTTGAGCTGCATGCAAAAGTGTGGCTGTGTTTGTGTAAAAGTTCTATATTCTTGCTAGTAAGCGTTTTTGCCTACCACCACCAGTGTCATTAAAGCAATTTTAGCCGCCTAAGTTGGCAGGACTCTCTATGCATAATGGCTTTCGTCAGCGTTGCATTCATTCCCACATCATTTTCTCATTTCCTTCCCCAGCGACAGTAAACGCACACATGGAGTATTTATTAAATAGTGTGTGCTATGTTTGTGAAAGAGACGAGTTTAAACGGTCATTACTGTGGGTCTAGCTGTCATTTAACTACTATACATTCACGTGTGTACATATATCTATGTACATTTTGCACATACTAGCATTAATACCGATGTTGACTAAATATTCCACAGCTGAAAAACTTGGATAGTATTACACTCAGGTATAACGTCCATAATGCTTAAAGATGACGTAAGAGGGTACAGCAGATAGCCATAATCGGCATTAGTAGGGCATTAAGAACCACACCTACAATATCCGATTAACGTCATGTTGGACATTGCGCCTGTGGATATTGCAGGCAGAATTGTCGCAGCACGAACTGCTATTGGGCTCACGGAAACCGGGTAGTCAACTGGCTGGTAATTTGGACACTCTAGAGTTCTGAAGGCCTTTGGCTTCGTCCCTGAACATACAGATTACAGCGCCGCCGAAATGGATCCCAGCAGTTCCTGCTTTACTTCATTTCCCTCCCTGATGTGAACTTCTTAACCAAATCCTCTATCGATTTTTGGTACTTAATCTAGAGCCCATGGGTGTAGTTTCCGCCGTTCCCTGATAAAGAGGTTCCAATATTTCTGCGCCTTAAATTGTCGAGTTTTTTCTGAAACTTTGAAATAATTTTTAACAAATTTTTAAGCGGTTCTGCCGTGAATTATATCTAGTATTCTAAGTAAAATTTCATACCGAAAAATTTCAATTTAAATCGTCAAAAAAAATAAAGCTCTCTTATTTAGGCCAACAAGAAATTAAATATAAAGGCTGTGCATTCTAAATTTTATTGAATTTATTTTCCGAAACACTTGCATTCTTCTACTTAGGACTGCGTTCATTTTATAAGGACCTTGCTCTGGCATAAAACTTTATGCTTTCCTTATGTATGTACATATATATTTGTATGTATGTATATCATGGGACTGAAAATAAAATTAAAATATCTCTAGAAACCTATAAGAATGCCTACTCTTCACTGCATCCATCTTGGCATTGCAGTTGCCCGTTAACAAACGAAAGCACATACCCTTCTACCTAAATATTTATATACCTACGAACTTATACTCTTATACTGATATTATTTGTGTGCTAGCAAGTGCCATTACGGCTGGCAGTGGCAGTTACGTGTTTCAATTTTAATATGAAATGAGGCCAGCAGCGCTAATGTTCACACGCATACTCGCACATAGCGAGCGGCATTGTTGAGTTTGCTGCCATTTGCATTTGTTGTTATTTGTTTTATGTGTATGTATATATCCTTTTCGCTGCTGCTTGATGATTTATGTTGTAGCTTTTGTTTTCAGCATTTCTTCATTTTATTTTTTCCAACAGCTCTTTGCCTGCTCATTTACACATACATACACACTTAGATAGTTCGCAAATACACTCACTTGTGCTGTGTGCCAACAATACACACTTCAGGGTCAAGGCTCAAGTTAAGCTTTCGCAGCATATTATTTCAACCTCTCAACGCAACGCAACGTAGCAGCAACAATACGTAAATATTATTTTGTTGACTGTACGAATACAATAATGGCATAGAATTTCGCGTCAAAACAAAAACAAAACAAAACAAAAACAAGTAAGAAAGTCTAAGTTCGGGCGGAGCCGAACATTAAATACCCGGCGCAAGTATTAAATATATGTTTTTTACCTTTCCGAAAGCTACCGCTACATGGTAAACCGGGGTGTACCAATTTTGAGTAAATTAGCGTCCTTAAATTTCGAAATATTGAAGTTTCAAGCATTTCTGAAATTTACTGTTATATGAAAAGCGGCCGTAATTTTAGTTCGATTTCAATAATTTTCAACGTTTTGCTTCTATGTGGCAAGCACAATAACCACACCTAGTTTGGTACAAATCGGTAGAACGGTTACCGAGATACATATATGTGATCATAAGTGGGCGGTGTCACGCCCATTTTTCAAAATTTTATCCTAAACGTATTTCTTGGTAAAGAGTTGTTGCAAACATCAATTTTGAATAAATTAGCTTCAATAATTACTGATTTATCGAAGATTTCGTATTTCTCTAAATTATTGTTATATGGGATGTGGGCGTGGTTACTGTCCGATTTTAAAAATTTTCGGCCATTTAGTATGCTGTACCAAGGCCAACATCTGTGCCAAGTTTGGAAGAAATTGGTGCACCGGTTACCAAGGTATACACATGTAACCATAAGTGGGCGTGGCTGCGCCCATTTTCCAAAAATTTATAATATTCTTATTTTTCGTCTGAAAATTATTGTAAATATCAATTTTGAATGAATTATCTTCAGTAGTTACTAAAATATCGCAGTTTTCGTATTTCTGGAAATTACCGTTATATGGGAGGTGGGCGTGGTTACAGTCCGATTTCGCCCATTTTCAATACCATCCGTCCTACGCCAGAAAGAAGTGTACGTACCAAGTTTCGTTAAGATATCTCAATTTTTACTCGAGTTATCGTGTGCACAGACGGACAGACGGACGGACGGACGGACAGACAGTCACCGCTTAATCGATTTCTCTTTTCATTCTGATCATTTATGTATACATTTGTCTATATCTATCTCGATTCGTTTTGCCTGTTACAAACAACCTTTATGTGAACAAAGTTATAATACCCTTGTGCACAAGTGGGCTCGGGTATAAAAATGAGTGACGCGTCCTTAAAGTTAAAGTAAAAATAAACTAAAAGATTATAAATAATAGTTCACGCTTGCTTGAGTCATTGAAAGAATAAAATGTGGAGCAAAATAAATAAGTTTTTTTTTTGTGATCAGCATTATGGTCGTACCTCTCTTTGGCAAGAAAGAGGGAAGCAAAGTGTGAAAAAAAAAATATTTAGAAGAAAAGTTTACGATTTACGATACTCACCTCGGCATTCTTTCGCTGACCTAGTTAAGGAGACGCGTTAAAAAAAAGTTACCCAAATTCCATACGATTTCTATGTGCATATTTTTTCTGCATAACAAGACATTTTTCGGATATTTTCATATTTTTTTTTTAATTATTTTCTTTTTTATATGGGGCTTTTATCATTGAACATAAATACCTGTAAGAGACATACCAATACTATTCGGAAGCAAGTATCGAATGGCTTAATACACCAGAACCATCGAGGACAATCCATTTGGATTCATCAAAATATATATATGTATATATATATATTTTTTTTTACACAGTGAACTAAGCTCCCTGCTTAAAAGAACCTCTTGAGAATCCACAAGGCTATGTAAGATAATAAGAAAAATACCTGATCCCTCTTTTTTCAGTTAAGATCAGAGTTGGGAACAGAAACGCAACACTTCCAAAAGCCTTTAATTCTAAAATTTAAAATGGATTAAGTGTGACACCGCATAGAAAGCGAGCCTGAGAATATGCGTTATCGCTTCTTCGTTCAGCTCATAGAATCAACAAACATTCGTTAATGAAAGATTCATCTTGCTGCAGTGATAGCGAAGGGAGCAGTGCCAGGTTAAATGCCCATTGAGAGTTCGGTAATCCTCTCTGCCAAAATTCAGCAGTTTTCATTATGGAGCCTCTTTAGATCGACACATAAACCGCTTAGCTCTATTCTAGATAACCAGTGCAGTGCAGCTAAGGAGTCCCACGCCGCATCTATAGACTCGATTGTAGAAAAGGAAAATAAACGTATATAATATCAACGGAAGCAGAGGACGTCATATGGTGTCAGAAAAATGTCCAGAATCTAACAAGCAACAAGCATACATATTTGCCATGGATCTTCACATCAGTGTCTGCTCAGAGAAATGAGTATATGGAAAGAAGCAACCATCGGGCCTGCCCGATTTCGTCTAAGGAAAGGCTGGTTATGGATTATACACAGCTGGGCAGACTCTACGTGTTCTTTTCCAGTCAACCAGGATGGAGAAGTTGGCTTTAAATTAGAACGCGGAGTTGGAGCGGTTATTTTCTCTGAATCACTGAAATTTAAAAGATCAATCCTTTTGCCTGACTTTGGAAGAATTTATCCAGAAGAATTATTCCATTCGATAAGTACTTTATGCCACCGTTAAGGCGGTCGGGTCGTCAATCTCTCGTCCAGGAAGGAGGCAAGTGTGGCTCGGGCGCCTTTTAAGTAAAGTCGGAGCTGATTAATGAGTGTAAACCTCTTTGAACACAGCTAGTACTTAGTCAGTTGGAAGTAAAGAAGGGAGAGAGTTCAGATGAGTTAGAGCAGCTTTTGTTGCAATCTTTTTTCTCGGAAGTGTGTTTTTCAACGTCTAAATGGGGATCTCCGTACAATATTACCTTTACTACCATTTTCTACCTTTCTGTCAATAATTTGACTTCGTAAGAAACTAAAACCCTATTTTAGATTCGCTCGCTCGTCTCATAAGTGCATTTGCCTGTCTGTCATAGTGAGTTATAATTTACAACCATCACCTACGCCATCGCTGCGCATTCAATTCATCCATCGGTTCGCGCTCATACAAAATCAAATGTAAATGACGCCAACGAATAATCATTTAATAACTGCAATAAATTGCGTGCTGACCAGCAAATAATTAACACAAAAAATACAAATTCGACGCAAAAATACAAATTGGGTTAAGCGCCTGAAACGCGGCAACCAATAGCGTGTCTGCTCGAATGTAAATGTGGCGACTCAATTAAATCCGTATTATTTAAGTATTTCAGCATTATTGAAGCCAAAATTTAATTCAGAGGCGTGTTCATGGCAAAATGGGGGCAATTATTGCGGAAAAATATAGCAATAAATACTTCACGTTGGTGAATGGCTGATGATGGCAGTAAAGGCGCATAGAGTAGTAGTTACATTCAGCGAGTATTGTGGATTTATTAAAATTTTCTTCGATGCGAAATCCACTGCATAAATTTAGTTTGATATTAAATTGTGTTAGCCACATTTTTTTGCTAAGCATTAAATGCAATATAGTGCAACAATTCCGTGCAATGACGCTTAAATGACAAAAAAATGATAAAAAAATTATATATGTATCAACCCAAGTGTAAAGGCTCTCAGCCTGACGGTACTTATGCGGGCACCGCAAAAAATGGAAATAGGATTCTGTTAGAAACAGACGTCTCAGTTTGTACATAAGTATGTATTGCTCAAGGTTCAAACACTATTTTAAGCAGCAACTAAAGGGACAAATCACGTAATCGAAAAGGCATTGTGGTATAAACAAATAGAAATTTGGCTGATTCACGACACACTTTCACAGCTTTTCAGACGGTTTCTCATAAGTCAACTTTCGCTCCTCTAATGTCGAACTTATAAATTACCATTCCGACCTTACAGAGTTTCCGATCAGAAGAGTCGTGTCCTCGATTTCCTCAACTCGGAAGCTCCGCCGTCCACCAGGGCAGTTTCCCTCTACCCTTCTAACAACTCCGTCAGGGAAATCGTGAACTCAAGAGTGAGCCTAGGTTTCTCTGCCGTCTTCTGCACACTCGATGAGCCATACCATTGCAGGGTGTCAGATTGGAATAGTCTTTTAAAGGCAGAGACGCTTCAGGTTGCCTTGCATCATAACTCTACTTTAAACCTCCACTCAAGGATTATAGTTCTGCCTATGTTATCTTAAGGAAATAGTGCTGGCGAACCCTAGCTTCTTCATATTTATAGATACTACGAGCTATGCCTTCTCAAATCCCTCTCTAGCGGCCAGCTCTACGGTTATATGAAGAAGTTTAACTTCGAGGACCACTTCCAGCACCGTCGTTGGACATTTGCGGATTGCTCCGGTTGTGCATACCTATGCCAGTTGCTGCAGTATCTTGAAATGCAAGCTGCTGAACCATATGTTACTACTGGTTTTACTAAACATGCCGTGTATCTTAGAACTTTGAACCTGCAACCCCAAAGATTCCATGGAATTTCGGTATCTTATATTAGTCCACCTGTTTTCTGCATGAATGTTTGGTATCTAGTATTAATCCTAGATCCTAGTTTTAGCATATCTAGCATGACGGCGCATTTCCACCCATGTGCATATAACACTGTGCGACAAATGTTGATCACCTTTCTTCCTCCAGGGAAATTTTAACGAACAATGATTCTATATAACACGCTGCACATATCCCCCACAGTCTAAAATAATTCAAATCCCGCAATGGCTTCCTGATATGGATGAGTAATATGAACCCGGAAGAACTATGTCTTTATTCACGCCAAGTAGAAATGTTAGCCAATCACCTTAAACAAGGAAATAACTTGGCGACTGGCGTTAAAGTTATTTACTAGCTTTTGCAAACAACACGCCTGCTTCTCAACCACATCTGTGGAACATAGGCTTCTGCAAGACTACTTCTCATAACGTGCACTAATTTAAATTCTCACCACCCTACTGTAGCGTGGCTGGCCAAAAGCCATCTATCTCCGGAGTTATGTAGCGCTCAAACTTGACAAGCTTACATCTTACTGAATTCTGATTGAATGTACTTCATGCCAGTTTCCAAACAGATTGTCGCTGCCTCTTCCGGCGTATTACTTAAAAGCATAGAAATGTAAATAAAAACACATCCTAAAAAGCTTTGAATGCAAGCGCACTCGTTTGTGTGGCTATTGAAATTAGACAATAACGGTACTTTATTCGTTATTTCAACAAGATTTTTGGCAGAATCTTTATTCTAAAACCCTTTACTTGCTGGCTTTTGGGCATAGCATTCGCCAATACAAAGCATAGACAAACAAAGCCCTTCCACCAAGGCAGCGTTCGAAATCATCTACCCACCGATCCCTCATACAAATGTGTGCTTGTAAATAAAAAGCGACTAGCAAAAAATCTTTGACCCTTTTCCATACGCTTTTATTTTTAGCCTTTTAGCCTTCAGCAGCACAAGCTGCTGCTCACTTTTGCTGATCAACATTGGCAGACCAGCTGTTTCGCTTACAAATCCTTTTTAATTAATTGCATTTTTAAGTGATTTTCCATTGAATTTGGAAATTACGGCAACACCCCTCACCGCCACCATCTTTGTGTTGTAAATATCTAACCCTTCGCCCCGGTTGTACTGTACTCGAGAAATGCGCCTGCTAGCGGATTAGCTCACCCCGCGCTGGTAAAGTGTAGTGACTGGAAATTTTCATGGTGGCTTGCGATAGCTGCGGTTGCCCTTGTTGTGGCTGATGTTGTTGCGGCTACGGCCAACAAAGTCGCCATTGACTATGCTCGCACTGCTGCCACTACATATCGTCGCTTGCCAGTATACATACATATATGCGACTGCGTTTGGCGGCTGGTTCGCGCTTTGCAAGCAAACGATTGCCTTATCATGCCGTACATGTTCAAAGCTCAATCAAGTTAGCGGCGCTAAAATGAAAAAATGAAGAAAAAATTTGTTCGTATTATTGTGCTCATTGTGTGCTATTTTCGGCCACTTTTCGTTTTTTTTGTGCTCCGCCCATTTGGTAAATAATTAAGACTTTGCTAAGTTAACCGTAACTTAGCAAAACATTCATTCAATGAA
>NW_023458560.1:67707261-67723291 GCF_013731165.1 Rhagoletis pomonella
GAAGATGAAGATGAAGATGAAGATGAAGATGAAGATGAAGATGAAGACGAAGATGAAGATGAAGATGAAGATGAAGATGAAGATGAAGATGAAGATGAAGATGAAGATGAAGATGAAGATGAAGATGAAGATGAAGATGAAGATGAAGATGATGAACATGAACATGAACATGAACATGAAAATGAACATGAACATGAACATGAACATGAACATGAACATGGACATGAACATGAACATGAAAATGAACAAGAACATTAACATGAACATGAACATGAACATGAACATGAACATAAACATGACCATCAACTTGAACATGAACATGAACTTGAACGTGAACATGAACATGAACACGAAGGTGAAGATAAACATAAACATAAGCATTAAAAGCGATAGAGACAAATATAGGGAGGAACAAAGTGATAGGGATAAAAAGGAAATACAACTGTGCGATGTAATATTGTGGTGTGTTATGCTACATATGTTATGTTATTTAATCTTATGTTATGGCATGTTATGTTATGCTAAGTCCTAAGCTAAACTCCCCTCCACTTAACCCATTCCAACTTATGTTATTTCAGCTCAACTCATCTCACATGAACTATCCTTAGTTTTAGCGGTTGAATTTCAACCGCTGGGCGAATACTAGTAACAATAAAGAAGCATTGTTTTAAAGGAATCAAATTTTAGGGAAATAAGTTTTTCTAGCAAAAAATCACTTTAGGGGAAGTTATTTTTTTAAATTTTTTAACTTTTCAGAAAAAAATACCAATTTTTTTTTAGAAATTTGCATTTCAGAAAAGATAATTTTTACATAAAAACCATTTGCTAGAAAGCCAATATTAAACCAAAATTAGATAAATCTTACCAACCATAAGAAACAAAGATTTTTGTAGAAAGAATTCTTTTTAAGGTAAAAATTATTTATTTCGGGAATTTTTTTTGGGAAAACCTATTCGAATCAAAATTCGAAAAATGTATCAAAAGAAATTTCTTTTTTAAATTATAAGTTATAGTTAAAAAAGTTTTCAAAAAATTTAAGAAAATGTATTTTGATGCAAAATAATTTTAACTAAAAAACATAATTTCTGAAGAACCAGTTACCCAAATTAGCATCATTTATATTTTTTTGGTAATAAAAATGGAAAGAACAATTATTTTTTAGTTTAAAAACTTTAGGGAAGTAAACCATCTTTAGGAAAAAATCAAATAAGGACAAAATACTATTTTCTAAGGACTTTCTATGAAAAAAATAATAATCCAATAAAATTTTTTTGGAAAATTTGAAAAATAAAATTTACGCAAAATGACATTACAAATGTGGAAAAAATCCTTTTAAGAACAAAATATGTTTACCCAAATTAGAAAATGTTTAGCAAACATTAGGGAGAAAGATTTTTTGGGGAAAAACCTACTTCTGCGTTAAAAACTATTCATTGGTTAAATATTCTTTGCATCAAAATTTTTAAGGAAATAGGTGATTTTTATGAAAAAAAAATTTTAGGGTATAAACTTTTTTTTTAGATTTTTCACAAAAGAAATAATCAAAAGTGGATAAACAATTTTTCGGAAGTTTTCGGTTTTTCTTTTGTTTTGTGGTGTAAAAAGAGACTATTTTGCCTTAAAAATTATTTATTTCGGAAAAAAATTATATTTGTAAATAATAATTAAAAGACAATAATAATGCTTTAGATAAAAATTTTGGGGAAATAAATATTTTTTCAAGAAAAGATCAGAGCAAAAATTATTTTGTTTTTCATTGTTGTTGTGGCGTATTAGTATTTATTACATCGTGGGAAAATGCTCAAAAACACTGTTAAGATCGTTTAAGATTTTAACGAAAAAAAATTTTTAAGAAAAAAATAAAAATAAAAATTATTCCTAACAAAATTATTCAAAATTTATCCTTAGGTATGGAAAAAAATATTTGTGGGAAAAAACAACACATTCAAACAAATAAATAAAAATATGCTTGAGAAAAAACTATTCTCTAAAACAAAATATGAGATTGGTAAATTTTTTTCTTAGTTTGTTGTTTTTCAAAACACTTTTTCAAAAAATCGGCCCATAGTTCAAAAAAACTTTTTTAAATAAAAACACTTAAGAAAAAATTGGTTTCTATTTGAAATCAATGAAACTTTTTGGTAGACAATTTTTTTTTTTTATTGCGGTCTGTTTTTTGATATAAATTTTTTTTATTTAGTCCTGATGAGTCAGATTTTGCAATTAAAATCATGAGCTTTTTTAATTACAGGCATATGGTCCTGAGAGGGATAACCTGCTGGTATTGCTGTATAATCTTTTACTTCTTACTCTTCTTTTTCTTCTTCTACTTCTTCTTCTTATTCTCCTTCTCCTTTTCCTCAACATGATGTTCAATGAACTTCCGTTTTCACCGCGATTTGCCCGCAAGGCACTGAGCCATGTTATAGCGTCAGTCAAGCGTGAATCTGTGACAGCAGAGAATAAAAACAATAATAACAATAAAAAGCAAAAAAAAACAAAACAATGTGCGTATGAGGGGTGTGGCAAACCAAGGCACAATGAGACAAAAGCATCAGCGCCCGCTAGCATTTTTTTGCAGCCACTATTTTCTCCTTTCTTTTACTTTTTCCCACTTTTTCACACTTTTCAGCCGTTTTTCTACGGCTCACAGCTTCAGCTCCTCCCCTTCAGCGCCTCTTCTTCCGCACCTTCTATTCTGCGCCTCCTCTTCTCCTATTACACTGCTGCAGTATGCAGCTTACTTGCGCGTGTTATTTTGTCAGCTGAATGCAAATGCTTAGCGTTGCACCGCAAATGAACGCACTCGAATACTTCGAATCACCAGCAATCAGCAATGTGAAAATGCAAGCCAAATCGCAGAAGAAGCAAAATTGTGATTGCATGGCGCGCAGTTTTCCGCAATCGCGTTTCAATTCTCATTTAATGGCAGTGGTACTGGCACAGATTTTGGCAAGCATATATGTATTTCAAGCAGTGACAATGGAAATTGAATCGCAATGATGTTATTTGCAAGGGGTTGTTTCATCGGGTAATAAAAAGTTAACGTGAGATTAATGATCTATCGTTGCTTGCCAACAATTATGCAGTTTACTCTGATTTGTATGAGAAGGGCACCCTTTGAAGAAAAGTTAGAGTATACTTAATTTCCAAAGACATTTTATCTGCAACTAACCATAGTGCATGGGTATTGACAATGAGCCGCCTATATTTCTTCTATTTACCTCGACAAGGTACTAATCATTTATTAATAAGTCTGGTAAGTTTGCAACCTAACCAACCTCTACATCTTTTCTGTAGTCCTTAAATACAATGGAAAGAATGCCGCCCTCCCCTCTTCCGCAATTGGTTCAGGTAAAACAAAAAATCGGTTATAGATAGCCTTAAGAATTCGGTAACAGTCTAGCTGTGCTGAGTAGGAATTTTTGAAATCCAGTATGGCGGACAAAGTTTTGTAAAATTATTGGGCTTACTTTAAATTTGTTATACGGGAGTTTTCGGGATCGCTGGCTATGAATCTGCCTATGATTACGCATTCACATTTAAAAACTTGCCTTTGGGCATTCCAAATTCTAAAAATCTTCATTTGGACAAAATTCAAATATATTACTAGAGTTTCGAAATAACTATTACGTGAATCCGAAAGATTCTTTCACATTTTCGGCGCATTAGAATACGAAAACTTTGATATAATAAAGGGTAGTATCAATATCAATTACATAACTACTGCTTCCAAAATCTACATATTTAACTAACAAATATGTGTGAATATGAATAGGCACCCTCTATGCCAAAATCCAATTTTTCCAGCACCATTGCAAGATTACATACAATAAAAAGTAGTGTTTGCTCTCAAAGAAATAGTGAAAGAGTGAAAATGGCGAACTGAAGCAGAATTCATTTAAAATCAAAATCAGTGAAAAGTATTCATCGCTGAAGGAGTGTCAAATGTTGTTCAAAGCAAATTTTCGTGCACATATTTTTTATATATATATTTGTTTTGCTTAATTTATGATGGTACTCTTTGCTGCATTTGCAATGCTTGCGCGAGATTGCGCATGATAATCAAAAGCAAAAAGATAAACAGTTTTATGTTGGTCTAAATAAGTAGACATTTGATTAAATGCTGTTGGCATTCAAAGAAAATTTTGCATACAACTTCTCGTTGCAAAGCTGATAGACAATCCGCTTCTTTTTAATTAATTTCCATTTGATTTCTATGTATTAATAAGTAGTTTTTAAACAAAAAAAATAAAACCGACTTCAATTCTCATATACAAATATAAGAGTACCGTTAATTTCTTCGCTATCCAGATACCGGATTTAAACGAAGTTAGTATGGTACCCCCTGTGAGGTACCACTACCTTTCCTTTAAAAATAATTACAGAAATCGGAGAGAGTATAAGAATATTTTATGTACTCCAGGGCGTATGCGTTATTTTAAAGCAAGCCTCGGAGAAGAGCAGGACAAAGTACACTACACAAAAAAAGTATCACTATTTGTTTAATACACGTTTTGTTAAAAGTAAAACTTTAACTAGTATAATTATAAAAGTGTATTGAAAAATTTTAGATTTGTACTTTGGTTATTAATTTTATGAGGAAAAACAAAAGTTTTACCCTTAACAATATCCAATTGATACCTGTATAGTCTTTTTGGTAAGTTTTGGTTTCAATGTAATAACGAGAACTATTATTTAGATAGGACGATTAATAAGGAAAAATAGATACTTGAAAGTTTCACGATGATGGCTAAATAGTATTTCCCTGATGACAACTTTTTTTTAGCAAAGGATTTAGCCGGAGCGCTGCTGGAGAAAAGAACTAAAAAATTTATTTTCTCTTAGCTCCTTTATGAAAAAATTTCAGTTAATAAATTTACTAAATTTTTGTTTTTTTTTATTTTGGCCACTGAAAACAACCGTGTTAAATAAATTTCCATTCTATTCATTATACTTGGCAATACTGCTCATTGCACAATGACCAGCAGTCAAGAGTAATTGCCACGTCAATTTAAACGGCGATAAAAAAAACTATGACTTAAAATTTGTCATTTTATTTACAAGACAAAGTACATTGGGATCAATAAATAGGAATAGTGCTTCTAGAGCATTAAGATGCATTTCTGCAACAAAACGAAAATAAAAAATAAAATGTCTCCTAGTTCTTTTTTTAGAAGTTTGGGCTCGATATACAAATGTTGAATCTATTTATGTACTTTTATGGGTTGACAATGTAAGTAAATAATAAAATCAAAAAAGGTTTGAATTGGGAGTACAAATAGCGCCCACTTCCTAAAAAACTCTCATAACTCCAAAACCCAAAGAGTAAATAAAAGGTTTGTTTGAATTATATGACGACCCAGAAAACAATCCATTGCAATGTAAAAGAATGCATCTACCAAATTTCTAAAAACCAAGCATATGAATTGACACCTTCTTCGAATGGTAGTGAATTTATTAGTTCTAAAATAAAAATCTCTAGCATCAGCATTAACTATAGGGAAACGAGATCTCCAAGCTACCGTTAGGCAAAACGAAATCGAAAGTACCTTTAAGCACCAAATGCAAGCTTATGTAAAATTAAAAATTCACTTTATATCGCAAACTGTGTTAAAATACTAGCTAGATGGGGGCAAATTGAGGTCGCTGAAAATTTGTGTTCACTGGCCCTTCGCAATCAAAAGTATTAGACAGCGCAGAGAAATTCGAGGGAATTACTGTAAGAGAGCGATACTAAGACGCTGCAAAAAAAACAAGAAAAATAACCATACAGATCGGTGACTATAGTATAGTAAAAGTTAGCCACAACTATAGCTGCATTGTCTACAAAACTTCCAAGACCACGAATCCTCAAGCAAAAGAGAAGACAGCTATTGGCGAGCGTCGTAAATAGGTAAATAAAGTGTGGACGAGCAACATTTGGATTTGACTTTATGTCGCACTCGCATTTATCGATAAATAATACGCGTATGTTCTTTTAGAGTGTGCAACCCATTTAAGATTCTATTCAGCCTCTATCCCATCTAGACATTAGGCAGGGAGCGTTTCTTCTTAGCTTCAGTTCCAAACGCGGGTTGCTACTGAAGTCCTTGTTTTATTCCTACCTTAAAATCATGAACCGAAAAACGATATGGGAAGGTACAATTTTACCATACACAGCTGCTTTAAAAAATGCCTGCGTGATACTTGAAGAGAAGGTACGGCGAAGGATGTGAGTTATGTCTTTTTGAGTGCCCTTATTTCAACGCTAGAGGTCTTCGAACAATTGAAGCTGAAACTCTGATACCGGGGTCAGTAGTGGAATATATGCCAAGAAGTTTTGGAGCAATGGAATGGAACCAACAGCGCGTTAAAATGTCTGAAAAGAAACAGCTGAAAGGCTTGGAATGGATAACATGTAGCAGCGGCCATTAAGAGTTATTCCTGCCCTCGTCATTGAAATGCTTGATGCAGTTCCTGTAGGGTTCGGATATTAGAAGTAAACAGGTTAATACCAGTTTCATGGGGTCACATTATTCATATAGTATACATACAAACAAACGAACATGTGCATATACATACAAGTCAATGAATGTGATTCGTGTGCCTAGGTATATTTATTTAAGCTTGCAATCATGCCAACCCTTCAGGACTGCAAATCCCTGCATAAACGAATTTAAATTAACCACAAAAGGAGAAAACTTAAATTAACATGCTCAGCAAAGCATTCACGGCAAAGAGGCAAGAATTAGTGTACATGTGGACATAAGTAACAAAAGCTTAGAAAGAATATGCATTAGTATGTATGCATATTGACATACTTGGGCTAATGCATACATTCAAAGCGAATTGCACTTGCACGAAAGTATTGTCAAAATAACAAGTAGTTTTTAGCCAAAAAAAACCGACTTCAACTCCCATATAAAAAAAATATATATATATATATCTCATGATCCACTGATCGGATCTCAACCATATTAGTATGGGGTCACCTCTGAGACACTACCTTTCCGATGCAAAAAGAATTATCGAAATCGGTGGTCCAAAGTTATGCGGTAACATACATAAAAATAAAATAAAAAATATTCCGACGAACTGATAACCTCCTCCTTTTTTGGAAGTCGGTTAAAAATTAAGATACAATGCAAAAGAAACCAATTCTTACCACAAAAGCTATGCATATTTAAAGAACACATACATACATATGTATGTCTATCATACGGTCTACGTTCTTGTTTGGTTTTCAGAAGGTTCCTTGCTCAAACTCTAAATATATTCATTAAGGATGTTGTATGTATATCTAATTTGAGAATACAATGCAAAAAAATCCTGTTTTCGATTATTTTAAAATTAAATTGCACAAATAAAATTTCTTTAATAACACTGAGTAATTGGAAACCCGCATTTGGTTGTCAAACGCAATTAAACTTAATTCCTTTGCTTTAATTTCTTGAAGAAAAAGTTTTAATACATATGTATAAAGTAAGAAGAAGAATCCAGTAATTGAATTTTTATCGATTTTAGATCTGCATTTTAGTTTTTTATCCGTACAGAAGCCCATACACCTAGCCGGTTTACTGTACTCCAAGGTTTCACCAATTAGACAGGTTTGTACGCGTCGAGATAATGGCAACGTTATTAGTGTAAAATACCAATCTACTACCGCAGAGTGCAGAAAATTTACTCTTTTTTGTGGCAAAATCTAATGCAAATCTCGAGAACGAGTACATATAGCGAAATACATGTACCGATGTCAGTGGTTGATTCTAGATAGAAATTTCATGAGCCGCATGAAGTGCATATCGCCACCTGAAATGTGCAAAAAGACGTAACAACCATAGTCACTGACATGCAAAAAGTCGTAACTGATAAAAAATTCGAAATTCACTTTTTGTTTCATAGTATGGATTTCATCGAATTACAATATCCTAAGTAAATACGTCGTTTTATAAGCTTGGCTGCATTCGCTAGTTCTGAATAAAACGTTAGAAATGTTAGTATTTTTTATTTTTTTTTGATTTGTTTACAAAGTTTAAAATGTGGATTTAAGTATACGTGAAAATTTTACGAAAAAATTTAAGGAAAAATAAACAAAACTGGTCAAAATGTCGCATCGATTTTTTTTTATTATAAACTATTCGCTTGGCATATTACATTTTAAATGCAGTTTCTTACATTCGGACATATCCATCATCGCTCATGCGCTAGAATCCGGCAATTTTCCACAATGTTAAATCAGGTTTTCAAACACATTGATAGAATAAATATGTATAACCAATTAAAAACATCTACCGGAGTATTTAAAATGTAACTTATAAAAAGAAACAAAACAAGAGAAATGGTAAATTATAATACTTATATACATGTTCAAATATTTGCGATGATTTTATATTTGTGACATAATTGATATGTATGTACAAACAAGTGTATTAGTGCATACATCGAATCAATTTTGCTATCAGATGACCGTGCAATAACATTTAATTGTCGCTAACTACAACAATTAGGGGATTCACAAGACGTGTTAACCGTCGTAAAATCTTAAGCTTAACACTTGTTTATGTAAAATAGCGGTTAAAATGGTTGGGGGGTTGGCTAATTATATATTCTTTATCAGTTTAAAAGAATTTCGGTTTAGTTAAAAAAATCCCCTAAAACCATTTTAATTAAAAAAGATGTTAACCTTAAGATTTTACGACGGTTAACACGTCTTGTGAATCCCCTAAATATTTATGTTGTTTTAAATAAATCACAACTAACCTATAACACACACTGCAATCGCATACACGTTCACATACATATATACATACATTCATACATACATACATACACTTGCAAATCCATTAAAAATAAACTCACAATAACTTTATTGCTATTGAACCAAACTATTGACCAACAAAAAGCTTTCCATTAATACAACAACGTACAGCATAAAATGCACGAACAAGCTTACAAAATAAACAAAGAGAAAGAAGTCGATGCGAGTATTCATGTAAACAATAGCAAAAAAGCAAAGTAAAACAATTAAAATCAACATTTCTATGTATATTACATACATACACTCTGGTACTGCACTCTGAAATAAATAAAGAAATATATTCGCAAGAATGGCAGCAAATCGATTTTCCATTTTGATTTGTTACAATTCTCTATTCGCAACAGAAACAACAACAACAATAACTAGGAGTACAGCGCTAGAAAGCATTCTCAGTTTTTTTTTGAATTTTCGCACTTTTGCACACCCGCTCGGGTTTACTACGTATTTTCACACAATAAAATGAAAGCATTGCAACAGCAAAACTAAAAAATTCGTTAGCATTGTTTATTTGAAAGCAATATTCATTTTATTGAATGCAATAAGGCAGCGAGTGCCAAGCAGAGCAAAGTTTCCAAGAGCATAAATATGCGAGTGCTTTGTTGCGGTTCGAGTTTAGTCATTCATCAAAAACAAATTAAATGCACAAACAATCACTTTGGCGACCAGTTTTTATGTAATTATTGTTGTAATGGATTTGCATAAATAAACACGTTAGAGCGAAATCTTTGTATAAGCATGCATATTTAGTTAGCCTGTCGGCAGGTCAATGCACATACATACATATATCCCCATAGATATGTACATACTCGTAATGAAGTTTTATAACTCTTCTAGGTAGATGTGTATACTAAATATCGCACGCATTTATGTCGTAAACTACAGGTTAATGGCAAATAATATTAGCTACTTAGAGAAAACGATAGATTAATAATAAATAGACATACATATGTACATATATACATAAATATGTATATACAAATCAAGTATGACCCTTTTTGATAAATTTTTAATTCGAAAATATTTTTGAATAAGGTTGCCACCATTCTTAAAAATTCAATTCAATTTTATGTATAAGTTTCCTGAAATGTTTGAATATAAATCACAAACGAAATTGATTACAGAAAACTTAAGACAATAAATTTTCTTGGATATAGTTGCCAGCTATTTAAAAGTTAAATTAATTTTAACTATTCAACAATATTTTCGAAAGAAAATTTTCTCAAAAAAGTTGATTAGTAAGTTAAATGAAATATGATAAAAAGTATGGAGAGATACTAAGCGCAAAATATTTAAAAAAGCTTTATTTCAAAAAAAAAATTTTGAAGAGGGTGTTAATATTTTAAAAAATCTTTGAATAAGTTGAAGTGTATCTTTACAATTAGAGTTTATTTTCGGTCTAAAAAAATATTTTGAAAGCATTTTATAGGAGAGATTTCATAAGAGGGTTGCCACCTAGCAAAAGTGGTATTCTATTTAATTAGTAAGTTGATGGAATATTATAAAATTTATATTAAATTAAAAAAATAAAAATAAAACTTTAACAGAAATTAGTTTTGAAAAGGGTTGCCATCAATTTAAAAGTCAAATTCAATTTAGTTTTTAATGCAAGTTGAATATAACAAACCAGGTAAATGTTATTTGAAAGATTAAAAAAAAAAACAATTTATATCGAAAATATTTTTGAATGGGGTGGCAACATGTCTGAAAAACTAGATTCAATTTAATAAACAAGTTAGTTAAAACATTGTAATACGGATGTCAAACAAAAAGGTCTTAAGAAAACTTTCTTCCAAAAATATTTTTGAATCGGGCTGCCACCTGTTAAGAAGTTAACGGTAATTTCATTAGTAAGTCAAATGAAATATGATAAACATATAGTATGGGCATCATGCGAAACAGTGCTAACAGAGCTTTATTTCGAAAATATTTTAGAATAGGGTTGCCACCCTTTCAAAAAGTCGAATTCAATTTATTCATAAGTTAGGAAAATGGTGATGTCAAACTAAGAAGTTCGAAAGAGCTTTATTTAAAAATAGGTTTTAGGAGAGTTGCCACCTGTCTAAAAGACAATTGCAATTTAATCAAAAAATTCAATTAAAGATTACAGTTTAGGTGCCAATGGAAAAAGGTCTGAGAATACTTTTTTTATCAAACATTTCCAAATAGGGTTACCACCTTATAAAATGCTACATTTAATTTTATCAATAAGTAATATTACTATATACAAAGCTTAATTTCAAAAATATTTTGGAACAGAATTGCCAACTTTTTAAAGGACAAATTAGATTACATTTATACATACAGAAGGCAAATGATAGATATTGCAATATCTAAATAGTTTTGAGAATACTTTCTCTTGAAAATATTTTTATAAAAAGTTGCCAGCAGATAAAATATCGTATCCAATTTAATAAATAAATTAAATTAAATATTACAAATTTAAATGAGTTTATTATATTTTAAGGTAAATATAGTATATCTGCGGCGTTTTACTAAAATAACTTATGTAACTTTTGAAGGTTTCAGCTTGAATTAAAAAATAAAAGGTTTCCTTTGAAAAAAAAAACTATATTTTTATTAAGCTTGTATCAAAAGGGCATCTTAAATTACCCCAATGTCTAGTTAATCGCTAAAATACTATTTGGAAACCTAATGAAATATTGCTTTAAAGGTGAAATGGCCTGTCTCTAGTTAAATGGTTTTAATAAAATGCCGCAGATATATACATATACGATATTGACAAGAAAAACGGTAATGGTTTATGCTGTTATTCAGACACATTCTTGGGGAGAGCTTCCAACTATAAAAAACATGTATAAAACGTATGTACAAAAAAACTTCCTACGAAAGCCGAGTGAGTTTATGTGTTTGTATATATATGGAAACAACTAATTTATTTAAAAATTGGCACAAACATTTACCATGTCCCGGAAAATAGTTTTTATAGTTCTAGTAATTATCGGGTTATTCTGAAGGGACATTTAGCTCAGAAGACTGTTCAGTGATGGGTAGTATAAGCTTTCAGAGTTGACTCACATTCATGTTTTATTTAAGTATATAAAAGATTCATGCCCACTTACACCCCGCATTTCAGCAAAAAAAAATCATTTCTAATCATTTCTCTTTATCTCTGCTTGGCTACATTAAACTTTTAGCATTTCAATTGGAGTCATTGTACATACATACATATGTACATATGCGTAGGTTTATGAGCAGTCTTTTTCATTTCCCCTTCTAACCACTCATCTCGTAGATCGGTGGCATTTCAAAATGCTTATAGTTAACTGTCAGTATATTTCAATGTAATCCAACGATTATATCAAAAATTTATTAACCCTTAACGGGTTACAAGCTACGACTGCCGCTGCCGAAGGGGTGTTAGCCGAACTAGCCCGTAAAAATGATTAATTCACACATGGGCCGGCAAGGAAACAGCGAATCAAAGGAAAACTTGTGACAAGTGCTTGAAGCCAAATAAAAAGTAGCCAACAATGATATACATAGTTGTGTATATGTATTGTATATTTGTATATGAGTGAAAACTGTATAAAGCACTGCCGCAAACAAACGAAGCAAGGCAAATATATATAAAAATACATATTTATATATGTATACACTAGTATGCCTCACTAAAAAAGTCACGGGTTTACCACCGGAATTTTAGACTTTATTTTATTTAAAGAATTCCGTCAAAATATTGCAGAAAATTATTAACATTAAAAAGACCCCGGAAAATCTAGTTTCTAATAAATAAATTAGTTTTTAAAAATATTTTCTCCAACAAATTACCTCAGATGATATTCGAGCATTTTATCAACGGAATTAAAATAATGAGGACTTTGAAGGTATTTTCAAATATTTTTCCGAAATATTTTGGCGTAGCTCTTAATTTTGAATAAATTTTATGATTCCGATGCAAAAACAGTACCTATATATATATTTTTTTTTTTAGAAAGTGATGCACCCTAATATATGTACATATGCGTGTATGTATGCACACTGCAGTGCTTCAAAGACATTTCTACGTAGCAATAACTCACTTACAACCCACGCTATACAGCCGATCTAACCACCTACAACCAAGCAATTGACCACCACCAGATCGACGAACCGACCGAATGACTAACCAACACGCCGACTGGTCGGGGTAGCACGCTTGCTTTTCCAGTCGCTGGACCTCAGGATCGATTAAATTTTATTGACCATTACACTAGGCGAACTTAATATATGGAGCTATAGCATGCGCATATGTATGTATATACATCAGTCTTTATGTATGTATGCGCACATGTAAATGCATATGTATACATTCGTTTGCATGCCCCAGTGGCGGTGTTGAAACAAAAAATCCCAACGGCAATGAATCTACGAAATAAGGAAAAAAACAAAAAAGCACCAGCGAAAAACTGGTAAAAATTAAAATCAACAAGTAAGAAAGTCTAAGTTCGGGCGGAGCCGAACATTAAATACCCGGCGCAAGTATTAAATATATGTTTTTTCACCCTTCCGAAACCTTCCGCTAGATGGTAAGCCGAGGTGTATCAATTTTGAGTAAATTAGCATCCTTCAATTTCGAAATATTGAAGTTTCAAGCATTTCTTAAATTTACCGTTATATGAGAATCGGCCGTTATTTTAGTCCGATTTCAATAATTTTCAACGTTTTGCTTACACGTGGCAAGTACAATACCATACCGAGTTTGGTACAAATTGGTAGAACGGTTACCGATATACTTATATGTGATCATAAGTGGGCGGTGCCACGCCCATTTTCCAAAATTTTACCATAAACGTATTTCTTGGTAAAGAATTGTTGCAAGCATCAATTTTGAATAAATTAGCTTCAATATTTAATGATTTATCGAAGATTTTGTATTTCTCTAAATTACCGTTATATGGGATGTGGGCGTGGTTATTGTCCGATTTTAAAAAGTTTCGGTGGTTTTTTATGCTGTACCAAGGCCAACAACTGTGCCAAGTTTGGAAGAAATTGGTGCAGCGGTTACCAAGATATACACATGTAACCATAAGTGGGCGTGTCTACGCCCATTTTCCAAAAATTTATAATATTCTTATTTTTCGTCTAAAAATTATTGTAAATATCAATTTTGAATGAGTTAGTAGTTACTAAAATATCGCAGTTTTCGTATTTCTGAAAATTACCGTTATATGGGAAGTAGGCGTGGTTATTGAGCGATTTTAAAAATTTTCGGTCATTTGGTATGCTATGCGAAGGCCAACAACTGTGCCAAGTTTAGAAGAAATTGGTGCAGCGGTTACCAAGATATACACATGTAAACATAAGTGTGCGTGGCTACGCCCATTTTCCAAAAATTTATAATATTCTTATTTTTCGTCTAAAAATTATTGTAAATATCAATTTTGAATGAGTTAGTAGTTACTAAAATATCGCAGTTTTCGTATTTCTGGAAAATACCGTTATATGGGAAGTGGGCGTGGTTAAAGTCCGATTTCGCCCATTTTCAATACCAACCTACCTTGGATTAAGGGAAGCCTACATACCAAATTTCGTTGACTATCTCAATTTTTGCTCGAGTTATCGTGTACACGGACGGACGGACAGACGGACAGACGGACGGACAGACAGACATGGCTTAATCGATTTCTTTTTTCATCCTGATCATTTATGTATACATTTGTCTATATCTATCTCGATTCGTTTTGGCTGTTACAAACAACCGTTATGTGAACAAAATTAATATACCCTTGTGCACAAGTGCGCTCGGGTATAAAAACGTAATGCCAACGAGAGTGGCAAATATTAAAAGCTGCCGGCAGGCAACAAAGAGAAAGAAATTCAATCTGACCGAAAAGTAAGCGTGCATTTATATTAGGGTTGTTGCGAATATTCGCATTCGCATTCGCTTTCACATTCGCAAAAATCAATGAGGAGCTTTTGCGAATGCGAATGTTGTGAAAGTGCACCCATCAAACGTATATCTGGCAAACAAAATTGAAAATTGTAGCCAATAATTTTTGCCTGTGGTCGTGTTACCCGGGCGCCGCACATGGGAGTATTTGTGTAACAAAACTGGTCAAATGTCATATTTTTCAACTTTGATAAAAGTGTCTTTAAACATATTATTTCTTAAGCTATATAAGCGGGCTATCAATAAGCAGTCATAGAAGCTCCCACTTCTACTTGACCTTTGACGTACGTCAAAGAGAACATTGTCCTTTTAATAATATTTTTTTTTGTTTCTGTGCTTTATATACCTGTATTGGTGTCTTTCTTTATTATGATTTTTTGGACCGATATTAGCAAACATTTCAAAAGAAGTAATTTGGTTTACTTGTCGAGCAATATTTTTTTTTTTCATTCGGATATACATTGGATGCTTGGCTAAAAACTTTTGAGGTAAAACTGTCCGCCGAATTCTACCTTCGTTGCTGTTTAAAGTCAAAGAGTAAACTCCTTCAAAAGCGATTTCCAGCAGAATGGTCTACGTCTGGCTGTAAAGAGAATCGATGCTCAAATAATTAAAAAGCCATAGGTCTGACCTTTAATTAGGTAAGAATTACGTAACTATCAGAGACCCTCATCAGCCGTGATTCTAATAATCTACTTACCTAATTGTTTCTTAAAAATTCTTGACATCCGCATTCGCATCCGCATCCACGGATGTTAGCTGTTAGATATCCGCATTCGCATCCGCATCCGCGGATGTCCACATTCGCAACATCCCTAATTTATATATGTTTATGCGTATGTACTCGCATATGTATTTGCTGATACTTGTAGCGTATGAATGTGTTATGACGTCTGCAGACAGTTTTATACTACATATACGTCTGTACCCTGTGGGGAAAATCTCTAGTTCTGAACTGGGGCGCTTCTAGTACATTTAGACCCAGTACTGGTTCGCGATAAATCTCTTTTGCATGCAAGCAACTGGCGAATTTAACATGGTGATGTCCTAGGAAGTGTCAATTGCCCCCCGCTGCATCCCTTTTTCGATAGTTCCGAACTAGTCCTAAATTCTATAGTTCCGAACCAGTTCTAAAATCGACAGACGAAAGAAAAAAGTATCATGATTTTTCAATCTTTTCGGTTCTTCCGTGTGCGATTTTACATTATTTTCAAAGAAACGTTTTTTCAATTTGAAATTAAATTTGTTGAAATGTACGTTTACATACCTTGCTTGTGGTTAGATTCCATACGACCCCAAGATGTTAATATGTTAACACAAAGCTTTGTTTTGTATTACCA
>NW_023458560.1:67723391-67731681 GCF_013731165.1 Rhagoletis pomonella
TTTTTGTGAATCATCGTGCAGCCACGTGGGGTTACAACACCAATCTTCACGAGTGGAAAAAATGATCTTGTAACTCTTCGTAAAGCTGAGGATGGGATCAATTTGGTCTGAGAGCAGGGTTTTACCCATGGTTGCTTCTTAAAAATTTCAAGGTATCTGACAAGATCGCCTTGTTTGGATTTATTTTTCCATGTAGCATGAATGCCTGCATTGCTGCTTCCTCTTTCTTGCATTGCCACATGAAAGGGTGAAAAATTGAGTAGAGCTTGATTTACCCGAGCAAAGAGCAAGCAATTTTAAACATATGGTTTAAATAGAGTACCAATCAAAAAAATACTAGTCACACGGGTTACAATGTACATCAATTAAGTAGGCAAGTGATAATTTCTGGTAGAAAAAAAATTGCTACGATTTTGAAAATTTCATTTGTTTTTTATTGAAAACCCCCATCTCAAAAGCTTTCCTTATAGTATATATGAAAAATGTTGGCTTAAAAACTAAGAAACGATAATTATCGCCTTTTCTTGTCCGAAAATTTTAAAGTTGTGAGTTTACGTTCAAAGATCTGCAGTATTCAGGAAGGAATTGTATATTGTCTATTTGTGAGTCGAAAGCCATCAGGACTTACTGACTATCTGAGAAGATGAAGACTCTGAGAGGCTTTGATAAATGCTCGATAAAGGCAGGCGAAAGTATGTCTTTAGCTTAGGGTCGGCTGAGAAAACTTCTCCGTTTATGTCATCAGGCATATGTTGAGATCTGCGGTACAAATATTGATATGTTGGCATTACAAGTATATATTATTTCTATTATAACGGTCTCTTCTTGGGCAATTATATTAAGTGCTAGTATAGTACAAATATGCAACATTGCAGTTAGGGCAACTGTGGTCGTAGAGAAAAACGCTTCGCTTTTACACATCATCGTGGTTTTTATATAATTTTCATATTAAACTTTAAACCCTCAAAAAAAAAATTCTTTAGAGAACCCCCTTTTTTCTATTAGTAGATATACATGTATGCACAATATCGGCAATGCATTTCATTCAACTTCAATTAAAATCACCACTAGCCTTGCATTACACTCACTCAATCAAATTTACCCTAAAAGTATTTAAATTCAATTGGCTTTTGGACGCCACATTTATGAATTGATAATTGCTGATTTTCTGCTTCGTTTCATAGCTACTGATTGATCGTGATTACAATTAACACGCACAATATTACTTGGCAACTTCTCAGCAAAAAAAAACATAAAATCATTGCAAGCCTTTCAATCCGCAACAAGCAGACAAGCATACACACATACACACGCTCTCATTCACATTTCGCCCTTTTCGCTGGCAATTTTGCATTTACCCGCACTTTGTTTTTACACCGCAGCAAATACAACAATGACATTTAATAAATGAGGCCATGTTTATCGCAATTACCAGCTGTAATGTAGCGGCGAAAATAGCGTAGTTATGCCCACAAAAATAGCAACAATTCTCAACAAACTTTCCATACATACCAACAACAAAAAATGCAAAAAAGTAAACAACTCAAAGTGCGTGAATTAACGAAAGCCAATTAAATGCGTTTGATGCATTGCAAAGCGTTGAGTGAAATTGTTCTGAAGGCAGTGATTTTTTTGTTGTTTGTTTTGTTTTTTTTTTTTTTTTGTTCTTTTCACTTTGCCTTTACTTTGGCTGCCCATTAGCCGGCAAAATTTCCGTTTAATTACACAATTTACATGAAGCTAAATGAAAGATTGTTAACACTTGTACGTTTTTACAGTGGCGTAGATGGCTTTGTGCGATGGGAGGGATCGACGGGATTTTTCATTTTGGAATTTTTCCAAGAAAAGAGATATTTATACTTACAGATAAGGTCATGACGTAGTCTTCAAATATAGATAAACTGAGCTTTATTCCAACACGTAATTTTCTCGAGATACTGTCCCGCTAAGTTTTTGATTTTTATTGAGTTAAAACGCACATTTTTTGCTGCACAGAGGCGTCTACGTATCGTTTCTGATCTGAGTCGTCCTCGAACTGGACGCGTGCATTCCGTTTATCGATACATGAGAGATTTGATGGCTACCAAGTTTCGGGCCAAAGCGAATACGATTAGTCTCGGTAGTTTCCGGACATTCCTTCGTCTTTCGATGATGGGGCCGTCTCACTGTGGGGTGGCCCCATATATAAGCTGCGGCAAAAAGTAGCAACCGTGATACAAATTCGCTGAAATTTCTTAATTGCGCTATTCTGCACTAAGGAATGAAGAAAGGTGAAAAATGGTTAAAGCCGACACGCTGTCACGCCCACAGCTCTAATGGGCGGAGGTGGTAAATGTTTTCCGATTTTGATGAAATTCAGAGTATATGCTGGTTTTAACCAAAAAATCATAAATTAGAAAGAACATCAAAATCGGTTTACATTCTCGGCCACCAATTCTAGAAAAATAAGCACAAATGTTTAAAATTTTTTTTTTCTGAAATTTGTTGTACCATTCTCGTTTACGCAAAAATTTTCTAATTTAAACGTTGATGATGAGTTTATTTAAATATGACAAAACGATAACAGTTACAAAATCTGCATAATAAATTGGATTGGCACTGAAACTTTCAATTCTACCTACATTTTATGCAACAAAAGCTGAGCTAAGGCAAGCAGCACTTCTGCCATCGGAAAAAGATCTCGTCCAGAGAAGCGTCCACTTTTGAATTCTGTATCTGATTAATAGATTCACGAATCATAGATATCTGCACCTTCCTTCATTTCCATTTTATATTACATTTTATTTACTTTATATACATATTAGAGCCTTTTCCTTCAGCTCTACGATAAAAATTCAATAAATTTCACAGGAAGAAGTTTAGAAACCGAACTCGCAGTTCGCCGCAGCTGGAACTATTTCTTTTTTTCTATTACTTGTGCAAAATGTAATTTAGCCTGCTTCGTAGGTCCTCTTTAAAGTAAGCACTTGAAAAATTTTATACTCACAAATTAAAATTATTTCAAGTGAAATTGTCCAAAGATGTATTCAAAAACCGCTCATCAATCAGATTGGCTTATCCTGAAACGGTTACTGCCAGTAATAAGATTTCGATTAGTTACAAGCCGATGTGCAAAAATGATAATCCAGTAAATGGAGGACAGATAAACAATTTTGCAACTTTGCAAATCCGAGTTTTTACCCAGTGTTCTCTGAATCAACGAAAAACTCATCCTCTACACCATTTTTTGTAGTGTCAATTTGCACGGGAGATTTTTTCGATTGTGCGCCTATAGCACAGAAGGATTCTACGTGGAATACTAAGCAAATTTGAGGTCTAAAATCCATTTGGGTCTAAAATCAATTTGGAGTTTGCCAAATTGCGAAAATCGGTTTCTTAGCATTTGATTGTAGTATGGTACCGAAGTTCTTAAATTTTGTAAAAAAAGAAACTAATATACGGGGTTTTTTGGTATGAGGAATTAATTCTGCTCTTTTCCTTTTTTTAAAAACTCCACCAGTGGCGCACCAGTGAAAATTTTCACATGCTTCCTTCAGAAAATGTGCTTAGAATTACACATAGAATCCTCCTATGATATACGCGCATAATCAAAAAAATTACCCAGCCTAGTATATAGCCTCAAAAGTGCGATGATATCAGCTTTACTCATATCGCAACACATAAACCAGCTTGGCAGAGGCACCTGCATACTTTCCCCATTAAATCTCTGGACGTTGCAGCTACATATATGCTCTCAAATCATAGCTCTTTTAATATTTGCCTTTGTTCTGCATCAATCGAAAAAGGTCTTAGTCAAGGTTGACTTCTGCCTTTTATATGAACTTTATTTTGCATGCTTTGCCACTTTCAAAACCACGTTTATTCATATATTTAGCTACATCCAAGCCGGCTGTAGATGTCAGTGAGTCCTTTAACCGAATAAGGGTGCAGGACCTTACTTATGTGACCAGCGCTGATAAAATCAGAAAACTTGTAGCACAAAAGTTTACGTGTAATGATATTCATGCATACATACTTACATAAGTACTTATGCGAATATTTTCGTAAACTTTATTCTTAGTACTATAACATTTTCTTCGAAAAGCAAGAAAGTGATAGGATTTCCCGCGAAAACGCCTCAAGGATACAAGGGAATATTAAATGGTCTTACATACGCACCTAAATATGTATGTATGAGAAAGTAAATTTCTGCAGCAAAATTCTCTTTAACGAGATTATGCATACAATTTGTGCAAGTTTCACGTAAGAAAACAATGATATTTGGTACTTCCGCTACAATGTAAATTAGTTTAAAGCACAGCTTTCAAGCAGAGGAATACTACAAACATTGAAAATGATTATTATTATCGTTTTTTGCTGAAGGCCTTTTCCACATAAATATTTATGCTTACAAGCGTGTGCCATCCTGAAAGGAGCAGTAATAAAGCATTTCGACAGAATCGTAAATACAAAAAAAAAACAAAAAACCCGAACTATTATGAGCCGTATATTATTACCGTTATTATTGCGTTTCCCATACCAGACCACACATTTCAACTATGGTCTGCAGTTATAAGTAAAGGCTTAAATTTCGAAAAAAAACATTTTTACCACGTAAATGGCAAAAGTTTTTCATTCATTTTCATTGCAGCCTTGCTTGTTTGTAAATACAAATACAAAACTTTTTTTTCAGCTGAGTTAACTAGGTGTGGATATACATATATTTGTTATCAAACATACAAACGCATCAATGCAAAATGCAATGCCTACATATACGAAGAGAAAGTGCTTATATGCCTGGCTGTGGTTGCTTTTCTTATTATTGCATTTCTGTTTTCCTACTTTGCGTTTGCTTTATTAGCTGCTGTAATGCGGATTTCCAATAAGCTTGTCTGCCGATTTCAATACTTACATACATTCATATATGTATATATACTAGGGTAGTTCTTAAATGTAGGAGCCAAATTTTTACATCATTGCATTACTTGTTTTGGAGACCGGAATCGGGACCAAAATTTATATATAGGGGGTGATACTGAAAAAAATTGTTCATTTGATTTTTTTAAGGACCACCCCAATATTTACATACTTACACAGGGATATATGTACGTACAGAAAGAAAGTAAGCAAACCATCGGCAGCTGCTCACTCCCATTTAACAACTTCGTACAAATTGCTGTATTAATATTGTATGTACATTAGGGTGGTCCAAAAATGCATGTGAAAATTTAGATTCGGAATTTTGTTGCTCTCACCCCCTAAGATTTGTCTATACCGAAAAAAATATACCCCTATTTTCTTTTATTTTGAAATCAAAAAATATTTACAGAGGGGGAAACCCCCTTTTCGTAGCAATGATATAGAATTCTTGAAAATTAATATTTTTCGATCGGAAAACACTGTATCTCTCCAGAAGATTCCCAATAATAATATTCAATTAATTATTTGACCATTTTTTCATAGCAACTTTATTTTATAGGTACGCCAAAACCCCTAGAAAAGCCAGAAAATGCAATGGAGTGATAAATAAAAATTCTTTAATATTAAAAAATGGTTAAACAAATAAATGGGTATTGTTATTGGAACTATCCTGAAGAGAGCCAGAGGTTTCCGATAGAAAAATATTGATTTTCAAGAATTCAATACCATTTCAACGAAAAGTGGTTTTTTCCCCATATAAAATACATGTACTTGCTTTGATCGACCACTAAATATTTTTTGATTTTAAATTAAAAGAATAAAGATATATTTTTTCGATATGGAACAATTCTGGGGGGTGAGAGCATTAAAATTCCGAATTTACTTATTTTGGACCCCCTAATGTTTATACATATTATTAAATATTATATTAGGGTACATCACCAAAAAAGTTGAATTTTTTTCACCGGAATTGTAAGCATTTTATATTTTAAGACTTGCCCCAAAATATTTCGGAAATGTATTAAAATTTATGAGACTAGACCGATTTGAAAATACCTCCAAAAATGTTTTTATATTGGTTCCGTTAATAAAATTGCTAAACATTTTGATGCAGATCTCTTAAACTTAAACTATTTTATCATCTGAGGTGATTTCTAAAAATAAAGTGTTTTTAAAAACTAACTTTATTTATAAAAAAAACATGGATTTTTTATATACTTTCAAATGCGCCCAGTTGCATCAACTTAATATTCTTCAGAAATATTTTGGCGGAAGTTTTAAAACAAAAACAATTTTTCATTTCCGATAGAAAAGAGAACCGATTTTTTTTTTTTTTTGTATGGAGAGTGATGCACCCTAATGTGCATGTATTTGCCCGTGGTATATCTTTGAGAGAATTCCGGTTTCTCTTATACCCACGTAGGCTGGCATAAACATGTACGTATGTACATACATATATACTTAGTAATAAGGGTATTACTTTAACAATATTAAGGCTTACTTATTCATACATACGAATGACCTTATTTTAGTAACTTAAGCATTAAAATTATACTCGTATGTCTTTCATGCCAATTGCCGATGGCTAGAACTGTGTCATCGATTTGATATTGAGTAAACAGAAGGATGAGGGTAATAATCAGTTGAGTTGTCAAGGTGCCCAAATGCGAATGCAGTATTTATTGAGCTTTTACTTTAGCCTACTTCTTGTTTGAATTTTATATCATCAAATGTGTCAGTCACACAACAAACTGTACTAAACGGATAGATACTACTTTCTGAAACACAATATAAACGTGGCAAAAAGGAGTAGATACCATTATAGGTATTAGGGAATTAAATATTATTTTTACTTTTGCTTTTGAATTAGCAGACTAAGACTTAAGTATATTTTACGTTCGAGTACGCTGTCGTAAACCCAACAACGAAAATGAGCACAATCGCAGTGCATTATCCCCAACAATACTAATAATGAGATTTGGCTATTTGCGACGACTTGCTGGTTTCGAGAAGGCATTGCCCTTTTAAAGATTTTAACACAGGATTCAGCAAAAAACACACTTCTTCTTCTTCTTATATGGCGCTGTAATCGCCTAAGCGATTTGTGGGCGAGTTCAACAAAGCGACAAACACACATAGCGGGAAAATTAGGCTTTCGATGACTAGCGCGCTTTTCAGTGTATATTCAAAAGTTCTTAGCTTAACGGAGTTAGCGATTTTGGCTATAATAATTAGAACCTTTTAACGCACTTTAGATTCGTTTTTGGTGCAATGGAGAAATCCACGAAAATTGGCATAAACTTCCTATACTAACGGCTAGTCCGCGGCAGAGGATTGCAGAGTCGCCAAAAGCCTGTTCGACGAGGATAGAATAAGATGGGCTATGCCTGCCTAAGCGCCTATCAAATCACCTGGAGCAGATTGCATTTTTTCAGCTCATGTCCAAATGAAACTTTCTCACATACTGCCACCTTTCAGGGCATTCTACGCATGGGGGTCCCTCCCGTTACAATGGCAAGAAGTGACGGTCCGCTACTTTACAAAAGCTGACGGTAAACCCCAGTCTTACCGACCCATCAGTCTTAAGTCTTTTCTACAAAAATCATGAAACGAATCATTGACAGACATAGCAAGGATAGTTTCCTTTTTGAAAACCCTTTGCGCAGAAACGAGTATGCCGTTCCTTCGGAAAGATCTACATTCAGCGCTCTTTAGATTCTTACGAAATAATTTATAAGCAATTGCGCCCGGCGCATTGTGATGGATGCAAGCAAATGTCGCTGTATAGCAAATGTCTTTAAATCCAAAACCATTACACCCACTCTATGAAAAGAAAGAGTCAGATACTTAGCTACGAAAGGTTGCCCGCAGGGTGGAGTTATAATTGATGTCAGGCTCTCATGGAATCCGCACCTAAATTAAATTATTCGAAAGAGCAGGGCTTCTATCTGGAACTGGGGCATAAGGCCTAAGCTACCAAGGTGGATGTATGTATGTATGTAGCTACCTTCAAACCATTCTTACTTATGCTGCGAATGCCTGGTTGAAGAATGGAAAAGCGAAGCCCACGCCGGCTATGCTCAGTAAACGACAACGACTAAATTGTTTGGATACAATTGGCGCGATGCGAACAACGCCGACCGCGGCTCTCGAGGTGCTTCTTAACCTGCCTCCTCTATATACTATTGTAATCAAGAAACAAGAAGAACATCAAGACTCACCTCAGGGTGTAATGCAGAAGACAAGAAGCTTATACACCCTTCCACATGCAGGGTGATACAACAAGAGAACGGGCTGGGCATTAACTTTGTGGACCTGTGCCTTCCAAAATTTAATTTCGCACAGAATTCCAAGATATTTTCGGCAACCAAAGCAAATAGGACAACGAATG
>NW_023458560.1:67731781-67734019 GCF_013731165.1 Rhagoletis pomonella
TTTTGCTAAGCTAAGTTATGTGGTGAGTAGGAGTTTAATCGCAAATGCGATGCAGATTTTGCAAGATGGACCTCGTGCGCTTTATATGTAAGACGCGCCGCTCTGCTGTACGAGTGTACGTAAATGTGCTTGTTGGTTGCCCATTTTTTACACTCTGCCTCAGACATAGTTCAATGGTATGCACCTCGGCCTGAAAGACAGAGTAACCTTACCCCATGCTGATGAAAAGGAACCTTCTCTCCGTCAGTATACCAAACATGGCTGCAATTCCGGGGTTTAGGTCGTTCGTTGTCCCAGTTGCCTCGGTTGGCGAAAATATCTTGAAATTCTGTGCGAAATTAAATTTTGGAAGGCACAGGTCCACAAAGTTAATGCCCAGCCCGTTCTCTTGTTGTATCACCCTGCGTGTGGAAGGGTGTATGAGCTTCTTGTCTTCCACATTACACCCTGAGGCGAGCCTTGATGTAAACAGTAGAGCATTTTTTTTGATTACAATAGTATATAGAGGAGGCAGGTTAAGAAGCACCTCGAGAGCCGCGGTCGGCGTTGTTCACATCGCGCCAATTGTATCCAAACAATTTAGTCGTTGTCGTTTACTGAGCATAGCCGGCGTGGACTTCGATTTGGCTTTCTTCAAGCAGGCATTCCCAGCATAAGTAATAATGGTTTGAAGGTAGCTACATACATACATACATCCACCTTGGTAGCTTAGACCTTATGCCCCAGTTTCATACCACTGGAAACGACGTAAGACTGATCGGTCGGTAAGACTGTTTTTCCTCCACTTTTGGAAAGTAGCGCACCGTCACTTCCTCACATTGTAACGGGAGGGACCCCCATGCATAGAATGCCCTGAAAGGCGGTATTAGAAAAATGCAATCTGCTCCAGGTGATTTGATAGGCGCTTAGGCAGGCTCAGCCCATCTTATTCTATCATCCTCGAATAGGCTTTTGGCGACTCTGCAATCCTCTGCCGCGGACGAGCCGTTAGTATAGCAGGTTTATGCCAATTTCGTGGATTTCTCCATTGCACCAAAAATTAATCTAAAGTGCGTTAAAGAGTTCTCATTATTATAGCCAAAATCGCTAAATCCATAAAGCTAAGAACTTTTGAATAAACACTGAAAAGCCCGCTAGTCATCGAAAGCCAAATTTTCCCGCTATGTGTGTTTGTCGCTTTGTTGAACTCGCCCACAAATCGCTTAGGCGATTACAGCGCTAAATAAGAAGAAGAAGAAGAAGTGTGTTTGTCGCTGAATCCTGTGTTAAAATCTTTACTCCTTTTTTGCCACGTTTATATTGTGTTTCAGAAAGTAGTATCTATCCGTTTAGTACAGTTTGTTGTGTGACTAACACATTTGATGATATAAAATTCAAACAAAAAGTAGGCTAAAGTAAAAGCTCAATAAATACTGAATTTGCATTTAAGCACCTTGACAACTCAACTGATTATCACCCTCATCCTTCTGTTTACTCAATATCAAATCGATGACACAGTTCTAGCCATCGGCAATTGGCATGAAAGACATACGAGTATAATTTTAATGCTTAAGTCACTAAATAAAATAAGGTCATTCGTATGTATGAATAAGTAAGCCTTAATATTGGTAAATACCCTTATTACTAAGTATATATGTACATACGTACGTACATGTTTATGCCAGCCTACGTGGGTATAAGAGAAAACGTAATTCACTCAAAGATATACCACGGGCAAATACATGCACATTAGGGTGCATCACTCTCCATAAAAAAAAAAAAAAAAATCGGTTTCTCTTTTCTATCGGAATTGAAAAATTGTTTTTATTTTAAAACTTCCGCCAAAATATTTCTGAAGAATATTAAGTTGATGCAACTGGGCGCATTTGAAAGTATATACAAAATCCAGTTTTTTTTTTTTATAAATAAAGTTAGTTTTTAAAAATACTTGATTTTTAGAAATCACCTCAGATGATAAAATAGTTCAAGTTTAAGAGATCTGCATCAAGATGTTTAGTAATTTTATTAACGGAACCAAAATAAAAACATTTTTGGATGTATTTTCAAATCGGTCTAGTCTCATAAATTTTAATACATTTCCGAAATATTTTGGGGCAAGTCTTAAAATATAAAATGTTTTAGAATTCCGGTGAAAAAAATTCAACTTTTTTGGTCATGTACCCTAATATAATATTTCATAATAATATGTATGAACATTAGGGGGGTCCAAAATAAGTAAATTCGGAATTTTAATGCTCT
>NW_023458560.1:67754019-67919630 GCF_013731165.1 Rhagoletis pomonella
ATTGCTGCCGGTTTTAAAAATGAAATTTAATTATTTAGTTAATTATTATTATTTGGGAAGCATTTTATAAGAGAGTTGCAACATTTCCAAAGTTCTTGTCAATTGACCTTTTCTGTTTATATTACTTGGTAAATCCGAGTCGGCTTTGAAAATTGCCAAGTTATTGCAAGAAATTTACATGCCTCGAGTGTTTCCTTATACATACTTAAGTCTATGTACTTATATGTTTGTATGCACGCGGAAACATTTATATATTTACACATCTGTTAGCGCCCGATATGCAGAAATATTAATTCCCATTTCACTTTTCACTTTTTTTCCTTTAAATTATTTAACATTCTTACAACGTTTTTTTCCATTAAAGTGTCCAAAATAAATAAGTATTTACATATCTACATATATGTGCGTACTTGCGCATGAACGCCAATGTTAATATTTTATGTGCATATGTACGGACGAGGTATGTATGTATATGCAACCAGCTGTTATATGTAGTATAAAACTGTCTGCAGACGTTATAACACAGTCATACGATACAAGTATCCATAAACATATATAAATTAGGGATGTTGCGAATGTGGACATCCGCGGATGCGAATACGAATGCGGATGTCTAACAGCTAACATCCGCGGATGCGAATACGAATGCGGATGCGGATGACAAGTATTTTTAAGAACCAATTAGGTAAGTAAATTATTGGAATCACGGATGATGAGGGTCTCAGATGGCTACGTAATTCCTACCTAATTAAAGGTCAGACCTATAGCTTTTTAATTATTTGAGCAACGATTCTCTTTACAGCCAGACGTAGACCATTTCTGCTGGAAATCCCTTTTGAAGGAGCTTACAAAAGTTTTTAGCCAAGGATCCAATGTATATCCCAATGAAAAAAAATATTGCCCGAAAAGTAAACCAAATTACTGCTTTTGAAATGTTTGCTAAAAATAAATTCCTTAAAGAACGTCAATCGAAATGATTGAATATATGTAACATCAAAAGTAAATCACGAAAATTTGGTTTAAATAAGAGTGCACACTTTCTTATTTTATGCCTAGTAGTTTTTGTTAATAATTTTGATGCAAAAAATCATAATAAAGAAAGACACCAATGCAGTTATTTAAAGCACAGAAAACAAAAAAAAAAATATCTTTAAAAGGACTATGTTCTATGTTCTAGAAGTGGGAACTTCTATGACTGCTTATTGATAGCTCGGTTATATAGCTTAAGAAATAATATGTTTAAAGACACATTTATCAAAGTTGGCAAATATGACATTTGATCAGTTTTGTTACACAAATACTCCCATGTGTGGAGCCCGGGTAACACAATCACAGGCAAAAAATATTGGCTACAATTTGTCATTTTGTTTGCCAGATATACGTTTTATCGGTGCACTTACACAACATTCGCATTTGCAAAAGCTCCGCATTGATTTTTGCGAATGTGAAAGCGAATGCGAATGCTAAAATTAATGCAAAAACTCCGCGGTTGCGAATGCGAATGCGAATATTCGCAACAACCCTGATAAAAATGCATGCATACTTTTCGGTCAGATTGAATTTCTTTCTCTTTGTTGCCATTTTAATTTTTACCAGTTTTTCGCTGGCGTTTTTTTGTTTTTTTCCTTATTTCGTAGATTCATTGCCGTTGGGACTTTTTGTTTCAACACCGCCACTGGGGCATGCAAACGCATGTATACATATGCATTTACATGGCTGCGAGCGCACACATACATAAAGACTGATGTACATATACATACATACATATGCGCATGCTATGTATAGCTCCATATATTAAGTTCGCCTAGTGTAATGGTCAATAAAATTTAATCGATCCTGAGGTCCAGCGACTGGAAAAGCAAGCGTGCTACCCCGACCAGTCGGCGTGTTGGTTAGTCATTCGGTCGGTTCGTCGGTTCGTCGATCTGGTGGTGGTCAATTGCTTGGTTGTAGGTGGTTGGATCGGCTGCACAGCGTGGGTTGTAAGTGAGTTATTGCTACGTAGAAATGTCTTTAAAGCACTGCAGTGTGCATTACATACACGCATATGTACATATATTAGAGTGCATCCCTTTCTAAAAAAAAAAATATAGATACTGTTTTTGCATCGGAATCATAATATTTATTCAAAATTAAGAGCTACGCCAAAATATTTCGGAAAAATATTTGAAAATACCTTCAAATTCCGTTGATAAAATGCTCGAATATCATCTGAGATGATTTGTTGGGAAAACTATTTTTAGAAACTAATTTTATTTATTAGAAACTAGATTTTCCGGGGTCTTTTCAAATCTGTCCACTTTATGTTAATAATTTTCTGAAATCTTTTCGCAGAATTCTTTAAATGTAATAAACTCTAAAATTCCGGTGGTAAACCCGTGACTTTTTTAGTGAGGCATACTAATGTATACATATGTAAATATGTATTTAGCTATATATTTGCCTTGCTTCGTTTGTATGCGGTAGTGCTTTATACAGTTTTCACTCATATATGTACAAATATACAATATATATACACAACTATGTATATCATTGTTGGCTACTTTTTTTTTGGTTTCAAGCACTTGTCACAAGTTTTCCTTTCATTCGCTGTTTCCTTGCCGGCCCATGTGTAAATTAATCATTCTTACGGGCTGGTCCGGCTGACACCCCTTCGGCAGCGGCAGTCATAGCTTCGTAACGCGTTAAGGGTTAATAAATTTTTGATATAATCGTTGGATTACATTGAAATATTCTGACAGTTAACTATAAGCTTTTTGAAATGCCACCGATTTATTTTTATCACTTCATTGATGGTATCGTGAAAATTCAATGAAAATGTTAATAAATCGAAAGATCTACGAGATGAGTGGTTAGAAGGGGAAATGAAAAAGACTGCTCGTAAACCTACGCATATGTATGTACATATTGTATGTATGTATAATGACTCCAATTGAAATGCTAAAAGATTTTTGTAGCCAAAGGGATGTAAAGAGAAATGATTAATCATTATTTTTTTTTTGGTTGAAATGCGGTCTGTATCTTTTATATACTTAAATAAAACATGAATGTGAGTCAACTCTGAAAGCTTCAATTTCCCATCACTGAACAGTCTTCTGAGCTACATATCCCTTCAGAATAACCCGATAATTACTAGAACTATAGAAACTATATTCCGGGACATGGTAAATGTTTGTGTCAATTTTTAAATAAATTAGTTGTTTCCATATACATACAAACACATAAACTCACTCAGCTTTCGTAGCATGTTATTTTGTACATACGTTTTCTACATGTTTTTTTATAGTTGGAAGCTCTCCCCAAGAATGTGCCTGAATAACAGCAAAAACCATTACCGTTTTTTTTTGTCAATATCGTATTTGTATATATCTGTGGCATTTTATTAAAACCATTTAACTAGAGAAAGGCCGTTTTACCTTTAAAACAATGTTTCATTGGGTTTCCATATAGTATTTCAGCGATTAACTAGACATTGGGGTAGTTTAAGATGTCCTTTTGATACAAGCTTAAAAAAAACAAATTTTCAAATGAAACCTATTATTTTTTAATTCAAGGTGAAACCTTCAAAAGTGACATAAGTTATTTTAGTAAAACGCCGAAGACATACTTTATTTACCTTAAAATATAATAAACTCATTTAAATTTGTAATATTTAATTTAATTTATTTAATAAATTGGATACGATATTTTATCTGCTGGCAACTTTTTATAAAAATATTTTCAAGAGAAAGTATTCTCAAAACTATTTAGATATTGCAGTATCTATCATTTGTCTTCTGTATGTATAAATGTAATCTAATTTGTCCTTTAAAGAGTTGGCAATTCTGTTCCAAAATATTTTTGAAATTAAGTATATAGTAATATTACTTATTGATAAAATTAAATGTAGCATTTTATAAGGTGGCAACCCTATTCGGAAATGTTTGATAAAAAAAGTATTCTCAGACCTTTTTCCATTGGCACCTAAACTGTAATCTTTAATTGAATTTATTGATTAAATTGCAATTGTCTTTTAGACAGGTGGCAACCCTCCTAAAACCAATTTTTAAATAAAGCTCTTTCGAACTTCTTAGTTTGACATCACCATTTTCCTAACTTATGAATAAATTGAATTCGACTTTTTAAAAGGGTGGCAACCCTATTCTAAAATATTTTCGAAATAAAGCTCTGTTAGCACTGTTTCGCATGATGCCCATACTATATGTATATCATATTTCATTTGACTTACTAATGAAATTACCTTTAACTTTTTAACAGGTGGCAGCCCGATTCAAAAATATTTTTGGAAGAAAGTTTTCTTAAGACCTTTTTGTTTGACATCCGTATTACAATGTTTTAACTAACTTGTTTATTAAATTGAATCAAATTTTTCAGACATGTTGCCACCCCATTCAAAAATATTTTCGATATAAATTGTTTTTTTTTTTTTAATCTTTCGAAGGACATTTATGAGGTTTGTTATATTCAACTTGCATTAAAAACTAAATTGAATTTGACTTTTAAATTGATGGCAACCCTTTTCAAAACTAATTTCTGTTAAAGTTTTCTTTTTACTTTTTTAATTTAATATACATTTTATAATATTTCATCAACTTACTAATTAAATAGAATACCACTTTTGCTAGGTGGAAACCCTCTCATGAAATCTCTCCTATAAAATGCTTTCAAAATATTTTTTTTTTAACCGAAAATAAATTCTAATTGTAAAGATACACTTCAACTTATTCAAAGATTTTTTAAAATATTAACACCCTCTTCAAAATTTTTTTCGAAATAAAGCTTGCTTAAATACTTTGCGCTTAGTATCTCTCCATACTTTTTATCATATTTCATTTAACTTACTAATCAACTTTTTTGAGAAAATTTTCTTTCGAAAATATTGTTGAATAATTAAAATTAATTTAACTTTGAAATAGCTGGCAACTCTATCCAAGAAAATTTATTGTCTTAAGTTCTCTGTAATCAATTTCGTTTGTGATTTATATTCAAACATTTCAGGAAACTTATACATAAAATTGAATTGAGTTTTAAGAATGGTGGCAACCTTATTCAAAAATATTTTCGAATTAAAAATTTATCAAAAAGCGTTTGATTGACGTCTGTAGGGTCATATTTGATTTGTATATACATATTTAAAATGCGTGCGATATTTAGTATACACATCTACCTAGAAGTGTTATAAAACTTCATTACGAGTAAGTAAATATCTATGGGGATATATGTATGTATGTATATGTATGTTCGCCTTGTGCATTGACCTGCCGACAGGCTAACTAAATATGCATGCTTATACAAAGATTTCGCTGTAGCGTATTTATCATAAATAAATACTAATAAATCCATTACAACAATAATTACATAAAAACTGGTCGCCAAAGTGATTGTCTGTGCATTTAATTTGTTTTTGATGAATGACTATACTCGAACCGCAACAAAGCACTCGCATATTTATGCTCTTGGAAACTTTGCTCTGCTGCTTGGCGTTCGCTGCCTTATTGCATTCAATAAAATGAATATTGCTTTCAAATAAACAATGCGAACGAATTTGTTAGTTTTGCTGTTGTAATGCTTTCTTTTTTTATTGTGTGAAAATACATAGTAAACCCGAGCGGGGGTGCACAAGTGCGAAAATTCAAAAAAAAAACTGAGAATGCTTTCTAGCGCTGTACTCCTAGTTATTGTTGTTGTTGTTTTTGTTTCTGTTGCGAATTGTAGAGAATTGTAACAAATCAAAATGGAAAATCGATTTGCTGCCATTCTTGCAAATAAATATAGTATTTCTTTATTTATTTCGAAGTGCAGTACAGCTATATACATACATACATACATAGATATGTTGATTTTAATTGTTTTACTTTGCTTTTTTGCTTTGCTTTTTCTCTTTGTTTATTTTGTAAGCTTGTTCGTGCATTTTATGCTGTACGTTGGTTTATTAATGGAAAGCTTTTTGTTGGTCAATAGTTTGGTTCAATAGCAATAAAGTTATTTATTGTGAGTTTATTTTTAATGGATTTGCAAGTGTACGTATGTATGTATGTGAAAGTTTATGCGATTGCAGTGTGTGTTATAGGTTAGTTGTGATTTATTTACAACAACATAAATATTTTTCTAGTTAGCGACAATTAAATGTTATTGCACGGTCATCTGATAGCAAAATTGATTCGATGTATGCACTAATACACTTCTTTATACATACATATCAATTATGTCCCAAATATAAAATCAGCGCAAATATTTGTACATATATATAAGTATTATAATTTACCATTTCTCTTTTTTTGTTTCTTTTTATAAGTTACATTTTATATGTACTCCGGTAGATGTTCTTAATTGGCTACACATTTTTATTCTATCAATGTGTTTGAAAACCTGATTTAACATTGTGGAAAATTGCCGGATTCTAGCGCATGAGCGATGCTGGATATGTCCGAATGTAAGAAACTGCATTTAAAATGTAATAAGCCAAGCGAATAGTTTATAATAAAAAAAAAATCGATGCGACATTTTGACCAGTTTTGTTTATTTTTCCTTAAATTTTTTCGTAAAATTTTCACGTATACTTAAATCCACATTTTAAACTTTGTAAACAAATCAAAAAAAAAAAAATACTAACATTTCTAACGTTTTATTCACAACTAGCGAATGCAGCCAAGCTTATAAAACGACGTACTTAGGATATTGTAATTCGATGAAATCCATACTATGAATCAAAAAGTGAATTTCGAATTTTTTATCAGTTACGACTTTTTGCATGTCAGTGACTATGTTTGTTACGTCTTTTTGCACATTTCAGGTGACGATATGCACTTCATGCGGCTCATGAATCTATCTATCTAGAATCAACCACTGACATCGGTACATGCATTTCGCTATATGTACTCGTTCTCGAGATTTGCATTCGATTTTGCCACAAAAAAGAGTAAATTTCCAGCACTGTGCGGTAGTAGATTGCCATTCTACACTAATAACATTGCCATTATCTCGACGCCGATATATCTAGTAAATCTGTCTAATTGGTGAAACCTTGGAGTAGACTAAACCGGCTAGGTGTATGGGCTTCAGTACGGATAAAAAATTAAAATGGAAATCTTAAACCGATAAAAATTCAGTGACTGGATTCTTCTTCTTACTTTATACATATTGTAATAAAACTTTTTCTTCAAGAAATTAAAGCAAAGGAATTAAGTTTAATTGCGTTTGACAACCAAATGCGGGTTTCCAATTACTCAGTGTTATTAAAGAAATTTCACTTGTGCAACTAATTTTAAAATAACCGAAAACAGTATTTTCTTTGCTTTGTATCTTAGTTTTTATTTTGCCAATACTTTCGTGCAAGAGCAATTCGTTTTGAATGTGTGTATTAGCCCAAGTATGTCAATATACATACATACTAATGCATATTCTTTCTAAGCTTTTTTTTTGCTTATGCACACATGTACACTAATTCTTGCCTCTTTGCTGTGAATGCGCTTTGCTGAGCATGTTAATTCAAGTTTTCTCCTTTTGTGGTTAATTTAAATTCGTTTATGCAGGGATTTGCAGTCCTGAAGGGTTGGCATGATTGCAAGCTTAAATAAATATACCTAGGCACGAATCACATTCATTGACTTGTATGCATGTATGTATGTGCACATGTTCGTTTGTATGTATGTATACTATATGAATAATGTGACCCCTTGAAACCTGTTTAACTCTGATGTCCGTACCCAACGGGAACTGCATCAAGCATTTCAATGACGAGGGCGGGAATAACACTAAATTGCCTGCGCTACGTGTTATCCATTCCAAGCCTTTCAGCTGTTTCTTTTCAGAACTTAGTTATACCAAAACTTCTATATGCCAATATTCCACTACTGACTCCGGTATCAGAGTTTCAGCTTCAATTGTTCGAAGACCTCTCCCGGTGAAATTAGGGCACTCAAAAAAGACATAACTCACATCCTTCGCCGTGCGTTCTCTTCAAGTATCACGCAGGCAATTTTTAAAGCAGCTGTGTATGGTAAAATTTTACCTTCCCATATCCGTTTTCGGTTCATGATTTTAAGGTAGGAATAAAACAAGGACTTCAGTAGCAACCCGGGTTTGGAACTGAAGCTAAGAAGAAACGCTCCCTCGCCAATGTCTAGATGGGATATAGGCTGAATAGAATCTTAAATGGGTTGCAAACTCTAAAAGAACATACGCGTATTATTTATCGATAAATGCGAGTGCGACATAAAGTCAAATCCTAATGTTGCTTGTCCACACTTTATTTACCTATGTATTTACGACGCTCGCCAATAGCTAGCTGTCTTCTCTTTTGCTTGAGGCTTCGTGGTCTTGGAAGTTTTGTAGACAATGCAGCTATAGTTGTGGCTAACATTTACTATACTATAGTCACCGATCTGTATGGTTATTTTTCCTGTTTTTTTGCAGCGTCTTAGTATCGCTCTCTTACAGTAATTCCCTCGAATTTCTATGCGCTGTCTAATACTTTTGATTGCTAAAGGCCAGTCTACACAAATTTTCAGCGACCTCAATTTGCCCCCTATCTAGCTAGTATTTTAACACAGTTTGCGATATAAAATGAATTTTTAATTTTATATAAGCTTGCATTTGGTGCTTAAAGGTACTTTCGATTTCTTTTTTGCCTAACGGTAGCTTGGAGATCTCGTTTCCCTATAGTTAATGCTGATGCTAGAGATTTTTATTTTAGAACTAATAATTTCACTACCATTCGAAGAAGGTGTCAATTCATATGCTTGGTTTTTAGAAATTTGGTAGATGCATTCTTTTACATTGCAATGGATTGTTTTCTGGGTCGTCATATTCAATTCAAACAAACCTTTTATTTACTCTTTGGGTTTTGGAGTTATGAGAGTTTTTTAGGAAGTGGGCGCTATTTCTACTCCCAATACAAACCTTTTTTGATTTTATTATTTACTTACATTGTCAACCCCCGTAAAAGTACATAAATAGATTCAACATTTGTATATCGAGCCCAAACTTCTAAAAAAAAAACTAGGAGACATTTTATTTTTTATTTTCGTTTTGTTGCAGAAATGCATCTTAATGCTCTAGAAGCACTATTCCTATTTATTGATCCCAATGTATTTTGTCTTGTAAATAAAATGACAAATTTTAAGTCATAGTTATTTTTACCGCCGTTTAAATTGACGTGGCAATTACTCCTGACTGCTGGTCATTGTGCAATGAGCAGTGTTGCCAAGTATAATGAATAGAATGGAAATTTATTTAACACGGTTGTTTTCAGTGGCCAAAATAAAAAAAAAAAACAAAAATTTAGTAAATTTATTAAGTCAAATTTTTTCATAAAGGAGCTAAGAGAAAATAAATTTTTTAGTTCTTTTCTCCAGCAGCGTTCCGGCTAAATACTTTGCTACACTAAAAAAAAAAAAGAGTAATCAGGAAAATGCTATTTAACCATCAACGTGAAAATTTCAAGTATCTATTTTTCCTTATTAATCGTCCTATCTAGATAATAGTTTTCGTTGTTACTTTGAAATTTTTTCGCTATTACATTGAAACCAAAAATTGCCAAAAAGACAGGTATCAATTGGATATTGTTAAGGGTGAAACTTGTGTTTTTCCTCATCATATTAATAACCAAAGTACAATTTTAATATTTTTCAAGACACTTTTATAATTATACTGGTTAAAGTTTAGTTTTAACAAAACGTGTATTAAACCAATAGTGATACTTTTTTTGTGTAGTGTACTTTGTTCTGCTCTTCTCCGAGGCTAGCTTTAAAATAACGCATACGCCCTGGTGTACATAAAAAATTCTTATACTCTCTTTTCGACTTCGCAAAAGGGAGAAGATTGCCAACTTGTCGAAATTTTTTATTTTTTTTTAGTGCATGTTACCGCATAACTTTGGACCACGTTAACCGATTTCGATAATTATTTTTAAAGGAAAGGTGGTACCTCATAGGGGGTCCCATACTAATTTCATTTAAATCCGATATCTGGATCACGAAGATAATTAACGGTACTCTTATATTTTTATATGACGATCGAAGTCGGTTTTGTTTTTTTTTTGCTTAAAAACTACTTATTAATACATGGCAATCAAATGGAAATTAATTCAAAAGAAGCGGATTGTCTATCAGCTTTGCAACGAGAAGTTGTATGCGAAATTTTCTTTGAATGCCAACAGCATTTAAGCAAAAGTCTGCTTATTTAGACCAACATAAAACTAGTTATCTTTTTGCTTTTGATTATCATGCGCAATCTCGCGCAAGCATTGCAAATGCAGCAAAGAGTAGCACCATAAATTAAGCAAAAAATAAAAATAAAAATGTGCACGAAAATTTGCTTTGAACAACATTTGACTCTCCTTCAGCGATGAATACTTTTCACTGATTTTGATTTTAAATTAATTCTGCTTCATTTTGCCATTTTCACTCGTTTCTCTTCGCTTTTTTCTTTGAGACCAAACACTACTTTGTATTGTAGATATGTAATTTTGCAATCGTGCTGGAAAATTTGGATTTTTGGCATAGAGGGTGCCTATTCATATTCACACATATTTGTTAGTTAAATATGTAGATTTTGGAAGCAGTAGTTATGTAAGTGATATTGTTACTACCCTTTATGTTATCAAAGTCTTCGTATTCTCATGTGCCGAAATTGTGAAGGAATCTTTCTGATTCACGTAATAGTTATGTTGAAACTCTAGTGTTATATTTGAATTTTGTCCAAATAAAGATTTTTAGAATTTGGTATGCTCTGAAGGTAAGTTTTTAAATCTGAATGCGTTATCATAGGCAGATTCATAACCAGCGATCCCGAAAATTCCCGTATAAAAATTTAAAGTGAACTCAATAATTTTTCAAAATTTGTCCGCCATACTGGATTTCAAAAAACCCTACTCAGTACTTGCAAATAAGCACTGTTACCGAATTTTGAAGGCTATCTATAACCGATTTTCTGTTTTACCTGAACCAATTGCGGAAGAGGGGAGGGGGGCATTCTTTCCATTGCATTTAAGGACTACAGAAAAGATGTAGAGGTTTGGGACTCTCTTGCAAACTTACCACACTTATTAATAAATGATTAATACCTCGTCGAAGGGTCGAAGGGTGCCCTTCTCATACAAATCAGAGTAAACTGCATAACTTTTGGCAAACAACGATACTTCATTAATCTCACGTTAACTTTTTATTACCCGATGAAACAACCCATTGCCAATAACATCGTTGCGATTCAATTTCCATTCACACTGCATGAAATACATATAAACCTGCTTGCCAAAATCTGTGCCAGTACCACTGCCATTAAATGAGAATTGAAACGCGATTGCGGAAAACTGCGCGCCATGCAATCACAATTTTGCATCTTCTGCGATTTGGCTTGCATTTTCACATTGCTGATTGCTGGTGATTCGAAGTATTCGAGTGCGTTCATTTGCGGTGCAACGCTGAGGATTTGCATTCAGCTGACAAAAGCACACGCGCAAGTAAGCTGCATACTGCAGCAGTGTAATAGGAGAAGAGGAGGTGCAGAATAGAAGGTGCGGAAGAAGAGGCGCTGAAGGGGAGCTGGAGCTGAAGCTGTGTGCTGTAGAAGAACGGCTGAAAAGTGTGAAAAAGTGGGAAAAAGTAAAAGAAAGCAGTGAATAGTGGCTGCAAAAAAATGCGAGCGGGCGCTGATGCTTTTGCCCCATTGTGCCTTGGTTTGCCACACGCCTCATACGCACATTGTTTTGTTTTTTTTTTTTGCTTTTTATTGTTGTTATTGTTTTTATTTTCTCTGCTGTCACAGATTCACGCTTGACTGACGCTATAACATGGCTCAGTGCCTTGCGGGCAAATCGCGATGAAAATGGAAGTTCATTGAACATCATGTTGAGGAAAAGAAGAAGGAGAAGAAGAGGAAGAAGTAGAAGAAGAAAAAGAAGAGTAAGAAGTAAATGACTACGCAGCAATACGGGCAGGTTATCCCTCTCAGGTCCATAAGCCTGTAAATCAAAAAGCTTATGATTTTAATTGCAAAATCTAACTCATCAGGGCTAAATAAAAAATTCTTATATTAAAAAACAGTTTTTTGAAAAAGAACAAAATAAAAAAAATTTACCAATCTCATATCTTGCGTTTGAGAGTAGTTTTTTCCACAACCTTGTGTCTTTTTCCCCCAAATATTTTTTTCCCATACCTATGGATAAGCTTTGTATAATTTTGTTGGGAATAATTTATTTTTTTATTACACAATTTTTGCGTAAAGATGTTAAAAGTGTATGTAACAGTGTCTTTGAGCATTTTGACGAGATAGTTTTTGCTTCAATTTTTTCTTAAAAAAATATTTATCTAAAGCATTACTATTTTCTTTTAATTCTTGTTTACAAATATAATTTTTTATTAACAAATAATTTTTAAGGCAAAACAGTATTTTTTAACACCAAAAAACAAAAGAAAAACAAGAATACATGGCTTCATTCCGAAGAAAATGCTTTTTTATTTGATTATTTCTGCTAAAATTTTTTTTTGTCTAATGAAAATTTCTTAAAAAACTTTTTTTTCAGAAAAAAATTGTTTCCAATTTTGATTATTTTTTTCGTGAAAAACTAAAAAAAATAGTTTATCCCCTAAAATAATTTTTTCATAAAAAAATACTTATTTCCTTGAAATTTTGACGCAAACAATATTTAACCAATGAAAAGTTTTTAACGCAGAAGTAATTTTTTTCTCCAAAAAATCTTTCTTTCTAATGTGTGCTAAACATTATCTAATTTGGGTAAACATATTTTGTTCTTAAAATGATTTTTTCCACATTTGTAATGTTGTTTTGCGTAACAATAACTTTTATTCAAATTTTCCAAGAAAATAGTCTTTTGCTCTTACTTGAATTTTCCAAAAGATTGTTTACATTCCTAAAGTTTTTAAACTAAAAAATAATTGTTTTTTTTTCCATTTTTATTACCAAAAAAATATAAATGGTTTTCGTTTGGTAAATTTTTGCTAATTTGGGTAACTGCTCCTTCATAAATTAGGTTTTTTGTTAAAATTTTTTTGCCCCAAAAATTTTTTTGCAAAATTTTTTAAAAGCTATTATTAAAAACTAAATGTTATAATTAAAAAAAAAATATTTTTTATACATTTTTCGAATTTTGGTTATAATAGGTTTGCCAAAAAAAAAAAATCCCGAAACAAATAGTTTTTAAATCAGAAACAATTTTTTTCCAAAATGCTTTTGTGTCTAATAATTGGCATCACTTTTCTAAATTTAGCCAAAAAAGTTTTTTTTTTCCTGAAAAAACTTGTTTTTCATGTTATTTTTGTTTTTTCTTCAATAATAATTTTGCATAAAAAACGACCTCAAGCTCAATAAACACTGTATAATTTCCTGAAAACGTTTTTCCTTAATTTATATTATTCGAAAAATTATTCTATATAAGAAAATTCTATGTAAATATAAATTGACTTAAAACTCACACAATTTCCTTGTGACTGGAATAACATTTTGGAAAACACAAATATTTTCATTGGTGCTAAAGGGGTTAAGTAGTTTTACAATAAAGGAGCAACGCAGTCTATGTGCGAGTAATGAGTTTGATTTTTCGCAAGCACAGCAATCGAGTGGTGCGGGAAGGCAGTTGTAGAGTAATCGCTAAGCGGGCGATGGGTGCGGCGTGCGCTGAGGTGCAACACTGTGCCAAGGTTGCAAACTCAACTTGGAAGGAATTTTATGTTCAGCTGCGCGCCGCTTTTGCTGCTTCTCCGCCACAAAGGCAGTTCGCTTAATTTCGATTGAACCACAGCAGTCGGTAGCCGGGGCGTATGAGTGATTTTAATTTGATTTCATTGTAATTTAACTGGTTTTCGTTGCATAATTCAAAAGCGCGAAAAGTAAAAATAAGCGCATAAAATAAGAGCTTCATTGTTTTAATCTAAAATACTTTGGGTACTATTTCTCATTCATTCATTCACTTACTTTTCGCGCCTCACACAACCCTTTCGCCTTTATTACACCTACTCATACATAAGTACATCCTTCCAAGCTAACTGCATATGAATCAACTACATTCCTGCATTCTATCTACCCAGCAACCACAATAATTTTCTAATTTTCCGCACTTTTGCAATCTGAAGTGAAATTTTCCACATGCATTCACATGATTACAAGCGGCGGCAGCAGCTGGAGGTACACAGCGAAGAATCCGCAAGTGCTTGTACAGCCAGCTAGCGGCTAGCAAGCAATAGTTGTTAGGGTGGCAAGCAAGCAAGTGGGAGAAGAGCAGTGGAAGGTAAGCAGCATGCAAGCTAAAGCAACAACAAAAACTCAAATGCATTATATTACCTAATATATATGACGCTAAGGGGAAGCAGCAGCAGCAGCAGCAACCCCAGCAGTTAGCGTTTGAGCGTGTGCGGCATGATAAGGCAATCGTTTGCTTGGAAAGCGCGAACCAACCGCCAGCCGCAGTCGCATATACGCATATATGTATACTGGCAAGCGACGCGATATGTAGTAGCAGCAGTGCGAGCATAGTCAATGGCGACTTTGTTGGCCGCAGCCGCAACAACATCAGCCACAACAAGGGCAACCGCAGCTAACGCAAGCCACCATGAAAATTTCCAGTCACTACACTTTTGCCAGCGCGGGGTGAGCTAATCCGCTAGCAGGCGCATTTCTCGCGTACAGTACAACGGGGGCGAAGGGTTAAAAATATTAAAACACAAAAATGGTGGCGGCGAGGGGTGCTGCCGTAATTTCCAAATTCAATGGAAAATCACTTGAAAATGCAATTAATTAAAAAGGATTTGTAAGCGAAACAGCTGGTATGCCAATGTTGATGAGTAAAAGTGAGCAGCAGCTTTTGGTGGTGGTGAAGGCGAAAAGGCTAAAAACAAAAGCGTATGGAAAAAGGGTCAATGATTTTTTGCTAGTCGCTTTTTATTTACAAGCACACATTTGTATGGAGGGAGCGGTGGTTAGATGAATTCGAAGGCTGCCTTGGTGGCAGGGCTTTGTTTGTCTATGCTTTGTATTGACGTCAACAAGTAAAGGCTTTTATAAAGGCGCACAATTTTGGGAGAAAGCTTAGAATAAATAATCTGCCAAAAATCTTGTTGAAATAACGAATAAAGTTCCGTTATTGTCTAATTTCAATAGCGACGCCAAAGAGTGCGCTTGCATTCAAAGCTTTTTAGGATGTGTGTTTTTATTTACATTTTTATGCTTTTAAGTAGTACGCCGGAAGATGCAGCGACAATCTGTTTGGAAACTGGCATGAAGTATATTCAGGCTACAGCAGGGTGGTGAGAATTTAAATTAGTGCACGTTATGAGAAGTAGTCTTGCAGAAGCCTATGTTCCACAGATGTGGTTGAGAAGCAGGCGTGTTGTTTGCAAAACCTAGTAACTTTAACGCGAGTCGCCAAGTTATTTCCTTGTTTAAGGTGTTTGGCTAACATTTCTACTTGGCGTGGAAATGCGCCCTCATGCTAGATGTGCTAAAACTAGGATCTAGGATTAATACTAGATACCAAACATTCATGCAGGAAACAGGTGGACTAATATAAGACACCAAAATTCCATGGAATCTTTGGGGTTGCAGTTTCAAAGTTCTAAGATGCACGGCATGTTAGTAAAACCAATAGTAACATATGGGGCGGCAGCTTGGATTTCAAGATACGACCTCACCGCTCGCTCGCTGCAGCAACGGGTATACGTATGCACAACCGGAGCAATCCGCAAATGTCCAACGACGGTGCTGGAAGTGGTCCTCGAAGTTAAACTTCTTCATAAAACCGTAGAGCTGACCGCTAGAGAGGGATTTGATAAGGCAAAGCTCATAGTATCTATAAATATGGAGAAGCTAGGGTTCGCCAGCACTATTTCCTTGAGATGACATAGGCAGAACCCTAATCCTTGAACGGAGGTTTAACGTAGAGCTATGAAGCAAGGCAACCTGGAGCGTCTCTGCCTTTAAAAGACTATTCCAATCTGACACCCTGCAATGGACCAATAACGGCTCATCGAGTGTGCAGAAGACGGCAGAGAAACCTAGGCTCACTCTTGAGTTCACGACTCCACTGATTGAGTTGTTAGAAGGTTAGAGGGAAACTACCCTGGTGGACGGCGGAGCTTCCGAGTTGAGGACATCGAGGACACGACTCTTCTGATCGAGAACTCTGTAAGGTCGGAATGGTAATTTATAAGTTCGACGTTAGAGGAGCGAAAGTTGACTTATGAAAAACCTTCTGCATAGCTGTGAAAGTGTGTCATGAATCAGCCAACTTTCTATTTGTTTATACCCCAATGCCTCTTCGATTACGTGATTTGTCCTTTAAGTTGAATACGCTATGCTTTCGGAGCTTAAAAAACTTTGAGGAGTATGTACAAATTGAGAAGTATGTTTCCAACAGAATCCTATTTCCATTTTTTGCGGTGCCGTCTGGCTGAGAGCCTTTACACTTGGGCTGATACATATATAGTTTTATCATCTTTTTTCATTTAAACGTAGTCAATGCACGGAATTGTTGCACTATATTGCATTTAATGCTTAGCAAAAAAAATGTTGCTAACACAATTTAATATCAAACTAAATTTATGCATAAATCCATAATACTCGCTGAATGTAACTACAACTCCATGCGCCATTTACTGCCATCATCAGCCATTCACCAACGTGAAGTATTTATTGCTATATTTTTACGCAATAATTGCCCCCATTTTGCCATAAACACGCCTTTGAATTTAATTTTGGCTTCAATAATGCTGAAATACTTAAATAATACGCATTTAATTGAGTCGCCACATTTATGTACATTCGAGCAGACACGCTATTGGTTGCCGCGTTTCAGGCGCTTAACCCAATTTGTGTTTTTGCGTCGCATTTGTATTTTTTGTGTTAATCATTTGTTGGTCAGTACGAAATTTATTGCAGTTATTAAATTGATTATTCGTTGGCGTCATTTACGATTGGATTTTGTATGAGCGCGAAACGATGGATGAATTGAATGCGCAGCGATGGCGTAGGTGATGGTTGCAAATTATAACTAACTATAATGACAGACAGGCAAATGCACTTAGGAGACGAGCAAGCGAATCTAAAATAGGGTTTTAGTTTCTTACGAAGTCAAATTATTGACAGAAAGGTAGAAAATGGTAGTAAAGGTAATATTTTACGGAGATGTCAATCCCATAGGTTACCTTTACCCTTCGGCCTATAAAAAAATGGTTTCAGACGCTTAATAACTTAATTTTGTTCAGAGTCGCTAATCGAAATACACACAAACTATATTCAACTGAATTTTCGCTGATTTGAGAGGTCAGGAGCCTAGGACGTATTTTTGTCCGCAGAATCCGAATTTGTAGTAAAACATAAATGTGTAGTTGGAAAAATGGACTTCAGCTCAGTTTGATCCACTTCCGGTGGAAACTGGAAATCGGTAATACCACCTAAATATTTTTTCGTTTTCTAAAAAACAACATTTTCACTCATTTAGGAAGTCCAGGACGAGGTGAAGTTCGAAGGTCACTTAGAGGTTGAAAAAGGCACTTCCGAAAAAAAAGTTTCTAACAAAAGTTACGTATTTTTATCCTTAGCATCCGAATATGTAGTAAAAACATGTATACGTAATTTTAAAAAATTTACTTCCGGTCAGTGTAATCTACTTACGGTCGAAATCGGAAGATGGTAATACCACTAAAAGATAGATCCTACCAGACTTTGTAGGTCACATGTTTGCGTTTTCAATAAAAAACATTTCTATCACTTTAGAGGGGGTAAGCGGATGGTCTAGGACGCCCAGTACAGTTCCGATTTGGGAGAAATCGTATCTTCGATTGTTAACAATGTCGAACTCCCCGCATCTAACTCATCTGACCTATCTCTCGGCACGAGAAATGGACGACCCGATCACCTTTACGGAGGCATAAACTACTTAATTTTAAAAGACAACAGCCTTAAGCGATATCGCATACTTTTTCTGGAAAAATACTCGCAAAATCAGGCAGACAGATTGATCTCCGAAATCTCAGTGATTCAGAGAAAATAACCGCTCCAACTCCGCGTTCTAGTTTAAAGCCATTGGTGTACCAAATTCTCCATCCTAATTGATGGGAAAAGAACACGTAGAGTATGTGGAATTCTATGCCTAGCTGTGTTTAATCCATAACCCGCCTTTCCTTAGACGAAATCGGGCAGTTATACTGCTAAGCCCGATGGTTGCTTCTTTCCATATGCTCATTTCTCTGAGCAGACACTGATGTGAAAATCTATGGGAAATATGTATGCTTGTTTCTTTTAAGATTCGGGACATTTTTCTGACACCATATGACGTCCTCTGCTTCCGTTAATATATAAACGTTTATTTGTCTTTTCTACCATCGAGTCTATAAATGCTGCGTGGGACTCCTTAACTGCACTGCACTGGTTATCTAGAATAGAGCTAAGCGGTTTATGTGTCCATCTAAAGAGGCTACATAATGAAAACTGCTCAATTTAGGCAGAGAGGATCACCGAACTCTCAATGGGCATACAACCTGGCACGGCTCCCTTCGCTATCACTGCAGCAAGATGAATCTTTCATTAACGAATGTTTGTAGATTCTGTGAGCGGAACGAAGAAGCGATAACGCATATTCTCTGTGCATGTATTGCTCTCATTAGTCTCAGGCTCGCTTCCTATGCGGTGTCAAACTTAATCCATTTTAAATTTGGGAATAAAAGGCTTTTGGAAGTGTTGAGTTTCTGTTACCAACTCTGATCTTAACTGACAAAAGAGGGATCAGGTATTTTTTGTTATTATTTAAAGAGTCCCGCGGATTCTCTAGAGGTTCTTTTAACCAGGGAGCTTAGTTCACTGTGTAAAAAAAATATATCTTATATATATACATATACATATGTATTTTGAAGAACCCAAATGGATTGTCCTCGATGGTTCTGGTGTATTAAGCCATTCGATATTTGCTTCCGAATAGTACTGGTATGCCTCTTACAGGTATTTATGTTCCATGAATTATAGCCCCATATAAAAAAATAAAATAATTTTTAAAAAATATATAAAAAAAATATAATAATTTTTAAAAAATATGAAAATATCCGGAAAACGCCTTGTTATGCAGAAAAAATATGCACATAGAAATCGTATGGAATTTGGGTAACTTTTTTTTAACGCGTCTCCTTAACTAGGTCAGCGAAAAAGTGCCGAGTTGAGTATCGTAAATCGTAAACTTTTCTTCTAAATAATTTTTTTTTCACACTTTGCTTCCCACTTGTTGCGGTAGCCAACACTTCCTTGCCAAAAAGAGGTACGACCATAATGCTGATCACAAAAAAAAAACTTATTTATTTTGCTCCACATTTTATTCTTTCAATGACTCAAGCAAGCGTGAACTATTATTTATAATCTTTTAGTTTATTTTTTTTACTTTAACTTTAAGTACGCGTTACTCATTTATTTTTGTTTTGTTTTTTATTTTTTGTTTTGACGCAAAATTGTATGCCATTATTGTATTCGTACAGTCAACAAAATAATATTTACGTATTGTTGCTGCTACGTTGCGTTGCGTTGAGAGGTTGAAATAATATGCTGCAAAAGCTTAACTTGAGCCTTGACCCTGAAGTGTGTATTGTTGGCACACAGCACAAGTGAGTGTATTTGCGAACTATCTAAGTGTGTGTGTATGTGTAAATGAGCAGGCAAAGAGCTGTTGCAAAAAAAAAAAGAAAATGAAGAAATGCTGAAAACAAAAGCTACAACAGAAATCATCAAGCAGCAGCGAAAAGGATATAAAACAAATAACAACAAATGCAAATGGCAGCAAACTCAACAATGCCGCCGCTCCCTCTGTGCGAGTACTATGCGTGTGAACATTAGTGCTGCTGGCCTCATTTCATATTAAAATTGAAACACGTAACTGCCACTGCCAGCCGTAATGGCACTTGCTAACACACAAATATAATCAGTATAAGTATATAAGTTCGTAGGTATATAAATATTTAGGTAGAAGGGTATGTGCTTTCGTTTGTTAACGGGCAACTACAATGCCAAGCTAGATGCGGTGAAGAGTAGGCATTCTTATAGGTTTCTAGAGATATTTTAATTTTATTTTCAGTCCCATGATATAAATACATACATATATACATACATACATAATAAAGCATAAAGCTTTATGCCAGAGCAAAGTCCTTATAAAATGTACGCAGTCCTAAGTAGAAGAATGCAAGTGTTTCGGAAAATAAATTCAATAAAATTTAGAATGCACAGCCTTTATATTTAATTTCTTGTTGGCCTAAATAAGAGAGCTTTATTATTTTTGACGATTTGAATTGAAGATTTTCGGTATGAAGTTAAAAAAAAAAATTAATTTAAAATTAAAAATTTGTTAAAAAGAATTTCAAAGTTTCCGAAAAAACTCGACAGTTTAAGGCGGATAAATTGGAACCTCTTTACCAGGGAACGGCGGAAACTACACCCATAGGCCCTAGATTAAGTACCAAAACTCGATAGAGGATTTGGTTAAGAAGTTCACATCAGGGAGGGAAATGAAGTAAAGCAGCAGCTGCTGGGATCCATTTCGGCGGCGCTGTAATCTGTCTGTTCAGGGACGAAGCCAAAGGCCTTCAGAACTCTAGAGTGTCCAAATTACGGTTTCCGTGAGCCTAATAGCAGTTCGTGCTGCGAATTCTGCGCCGTGTAAGACCTGATTCCTCTCGTGAACTACTGACAAATCGCAGACTTCTCTGAGGGATTACCTATTTTCAACTTTTCTAATCCCCTGAACAGGATAGCATCATACCGAACATTACACTAGTACCATTCTCTGAAATCTTTCACGCTGTCAAAAAGTGTGAGCGATTTAAATCAACTAAACCTTATTGGAATGCGTCTAAATGCTTAAGGGGGTCTTCTGCACAAAAAAAAAAACATCTTTAAGCTGTATGGATGTTATACCTGAGTGTAATACTATCCAATTGAAGCCAATAATGTATTCAATGAAAAGTTTTCCAACTGTGGAATATTTAGTCAACATCGCTATTAATGTTAGTATGTGCAAAATGTAAATACTTACATATATGTACACGAGTGGAATGCATAGTAGTTAAATGACAGCTAGACCCACAGTAATGACCGTTTAAACTCGTCTCTTTCACAAACATAGCACACACTATTTAATAAATGCTCCATGTGAGCGCTTACTGTCGCTGAGGAAGGAAATGAGAAAATGATGTGGGAGAATGAATGCAACGCTGACGAAAGCCATTATGCATAGAGAGTCCTGCCAACTTAGGCGACTAAAATTGCTTTAATGACACTGGTGGTGGTAGGCAAAAACTTTTACACGTACACTTGTGCATGCAGCTATAAAAATATTTAAGTACCCAGCAGAAAACAATTATCAATTGATAAAAAATAGCCTGCTTGTAGTTAGCTTTTTTGCGGGATTTCTATAAAATATATAACTTGTAGTTAGCTACAAAAAGCTGACTTGAAACAAGTGGACAAGTAATGCAGGAGTAAAGCTCGAGGTTGTTTTATCTAAATGCGTTTCTATTTAAATATCCTGCACTTCGCAAATACTTTTTCGAATTGAGAACAAATAAAAGGAATATCGAAATTTCATATTATCTTTTTGAAGTTCGGAGTCACGGAATTCGAATATGGGACCACCTACAGCACACCCTTGACTATTTCGCGGCCATCGCCATAGAAATATAGTTAGCTTTCGTCAAAGAAAATATACAGATGATAAGTGACTTATAGCTGCTTTCTAATCAACTTAAAGTTAGCTTATAGTTGGATACATTTCCTGCAGGTTACATACTTGTATGTATGCATGTATGTATGCAACATTTAAACATGCATATGAGTGCACTTATTTGCGCGCCAGCAATGCCAGTGTTGAGTGGATGCCGTCAGCGCTCTTATTACCACTGCTGCTGTGGTACGATATCAGAGAATGGCACGAGGACACCTCAACAAAGTATAAAAGTATATTCATCGCATTTATAATCAACACTTTTCATGCTCGCGTATCAAAAACACCGCATCAGATACTGCACTGAAAATTTGTCGTTTTTTTGCGATTATTAAAAAGAAAATTTTTTATCAAACTCTGGTAGCGGCTTCTAAATTTTTTTTGTGAATTTGTAAATTTTCGTGGATTTCTTTATTTTGTACGTAATTTTTTTCTTTGGTCAATATCTTAGGCTCTCTCAAGTCCATCAAAGTTCAAGTGCTAAAAAAATTTTTCTTAGCTTACTTCGATTCTGCTCAAAGAAGGTCCATATACCAAATTATGTAGGTCTAATTAAAGTATTTATTAAATTTTATTTTCGGTCCACACTAATGTACATACTTAGAAGAAAATGGGAAATATCTCAAGCAAAAAAAAATTTCAAAAATCAACGACTACCAAAAAGCTTATATTATATGTTCTTATATTTACCAATCCAATATCCAATAATTGTTTATAAAATCATATATCATTGTATATTAGGGTGCAGCGAAAAAAATTTATTTTTGATTTCGAAATTCTATATACTATACTGTTGAAAAGGTGAGTGACATGATAAAATTAAAAGGTGTTAACCATTTTCTGATCGATTCTTTTGTCCATTAAGTTTTATTATAATAAAGGGCAAATTTCAAGTTGCTCGAAAATCGAATTGATTTTTACCTACTTTTTTGTTGACTGACAGTGTCTTCGATAAAAAAAAATCGAACACTCTTTGCATGGAAAAACTGTGTGACGCTCCCAGCAAAATAAAGCTGAATGGACTCCTAATGTTTCTAGAGAATTAAAAAAAAATGTATAAAAGAACCTTAATTTGGGAGACTTTTTTAAAATTTTAGGGGCCAACCTATATATTACCCGATCTTAAAACGGTTTTCCGCTTTATTGCAATTTCAAAATCGAAAAATGGATTTTTTCGCTCCACCCTTTTGCATACCAAAAACCATATAAATCCACATTTTATAATTCGTATAAAAATTAGAAGTTAGTTCAGAACGTTTAGAAAATTTCGTTGTACTTATGTAATTACAAGTAGTATGCGGTAGCGATCACACCGCACTTTCGTTTAGAGCGAATATATTTCAAGCCACAAAAATAGGCACTCGTACTGTTCTCTGGTACGTACCTACTTGCCATTGCGTCCTCATGCCGGCGCACATTCCCGCACTGCCGTTGCATAGTTAACAAAACAATTTATATGCATAATTTAGCTGGCAATGCGACTGACTGTAAGGCTGTTGTTATAGTAGTAAGTGTGTAGAGTGGAAGCTGCCAGCGAAATGGAATTAGAAAATTCGAAATTAGAAAAATACTATCAAATAGTAAAGCACGCAGTCATGGGCGTATGGACTCATAGCATCACGCAGTGTGTTCAACTTTTTTAATTAAATTTTTTCGATGCTGTGCGGCGATGTTTTTTGATTTAATAATTTTCTTATTTATTTTTGCCTGCATATTTTATAATATTAGCGCGCTCACGTGCATATAAACTCATACATACACACTTACATAGAATGAAAAATTGCTATTAGCTTTGTATATATGTATGTATGCCATGAGTGAGTGATAGCGCAAATGTTGCAGGCAATGCAATTATCGCGAATGCATAGCATTATGGCTGCTCAAGCAACAATTTCTATGGCAACGAATACATACTTATATTTATCTACCAACGTGCCACCACGCTGAGTCATCAACAAAACTAACATAATTTTATATTAAAATGCAACCGCGGAAAAATGCGATACGAAAACGTAGGCAGTGGCGCACAGTGGTCTGAAATAAAAAATGGAAGCTTCAAAATAGCGTAGGGCTTTCTTTTTTAAACTGATTTGATTAATTGTTTTTAATGAAAACTGATTAGATTCAGAAGAGACTTGTTGAGAAAAATTTTTAAATTTTTTTTTTATTTTTAGTAAAAAATGCAGAGAAAGTGGAAATTTTTAACAAATTCCTGTTAATGAATGTTGCATACTAAAAAAGTGCTTGAATGCAATGATAGGGTTCCCGCGAAACGAAAAAAATTTACAAGAAAAATTTAAAATGCTATAAAATTTGTTTACCAAAATTACAACTTTTTGAGAATTTTTCAACTTTTAGGAATGCAGTTTTATAGCCTGTTCATTTTAATATAATAAAGTGCAAGTTTCAAGTGCTTAGGAAATCGCGTTGATTTTTAATATTTTTTTTTTGCTGATATTCTGAACACACTTTGCATATGTGAAGGAAAATGCCTAGCACCACTAACAAATCAAAAATTAAAAAAAAAAAACGTGAATTCTTATACTAAAACTGAACAATCTTTAAAACTGCATACCTAAATTTTTTCTAAAAATTCCAAAAAAAGTTTAATTTTGGTGAAGTTTTTCAGAATTTTTTGAAAACATTTAAAATTTTTCATTTGCATTTTTGTCGTTATAATTATTTTCAACTAGTTTTTATTATGCCAACATTTATTAATACGGACAGGAGAATCGATTTAAAAGAAAAGGATACATAAACAAATAAAAATTTAAAAATCATGCTCTACAAATCTCTACTAAATATCAACCGCTTTTATGAAAAAAAAAAACATAATCAAGTGAGTTAAAAAACGCTGTTTTCTGATTTCATACCACTGTGCGGCGGCCACAGCGAAGGAAATGGAGGCTACCATTCATGCTGAGCCAGAGAGCAAACGTAAAAAAGTGGAAGAAAATATGAAAATGTAAAAAAGTAGCAGCAAAAAAGCGCAGCAGCTAGCAGTCGGAGTGCCCCAAAGGCACCACAGGGTTACCACTTGTAATACAGCTACAGCGCGGTGTGCGGGTACAGCAGCAACAGACCAGCCACCGCACTCACCTTAGCTGCTCATTTATATGCATTCGGTTAGATAGTGGTGACTGATGGTTGGCAACCTACCACTGCCGGGCTAATTGCCAATAGCAACGTCAGGTTAATTCCCAGAATGCATTGCGCCTGGTTTGCATATTTCATAGCAACGACAACAGTTTGCAATCTCGATGCAGCAAAAGCGCTCTTATCAGCCTTTCAGCGTATCAGCGTTGGATGCAGACCTTGGCAACTGAAATGCATTAATGTTAAGTGTGAGCGGTGTTTGGCACCATGGGTTAACCCCCTTTTTGCTGCTGGTCTTCATTATTAATGAGGAAACGTAATTTTTCATTAAATTATTGTACACCTTCTGGCACACACACACCCCCAAACTATAAAGATTTTTCAGATTTATTTTTTTTTTACAATTTTACCAAACGCTGAAGTTTCTAAAAGTACAAGAAATGTATTGGAAGGAGTAATGCAATAAATATTTTCAGCCTTGAGACGTCTGCTTAGAAGCCATCTGTTTAAAAGGCACCCCATTCCGGATTTGTGGTGTAAGAGAGAACTCTTTGAGCGTCTCCCCGCAATCCGCTAATTTCCTCAACATCTCAGTCATTTGCGCGATCGACCAGATGGAAGTAAAGGGCGAAGCGCGCGAAGATCTTTTTCATTTGCGGTAACTTAACGTCTGCAATGAGAAGGTGAGCGAAGAAGGGATCTTTGGTTCCAACGCCGGAAAATTTAGCCTTCATGACTTAGGCTGATCGACTTTTCCTAACTCGACCAAACCGCTGTAGTATGCTGCACAAGGTTCCAGCTTAAAATGCTTCGTCAGGATACGTGGTTGTCTCCAGAGTGAAGAAGAGAAACCAAATCTATTGGTGTTGATCGATTTTTCCGACCGGATGGGAAGATGATTTAGTTGAAACGAATATCCGACTTCCCTTGTAAATTTAGGTTTGGAGACCAACCGGCGTCGGCGTTTGCGACATCTACAGTGTAATTTTTCTTTCACTTCGTTTCGAGAGCGAAAAGTGATACCTGAAAATGGCACTATGCCGAACCTATTGGACCAGAGTGTACTTTAGAATAGGCTTGGCAGAAAATATTGTCTAAATTATTACAAATATCCTCTCAACAATTTTGTGCTCCTTATTTTTTATTAACAAAGTAGTTCCAGCTACAATTCTATGCCCTGCAGCAAAATTTGGTCACATATTTGTTAGTAATCAATTTTCAAAAATCGCAGATAAAAATAGGATTTATTAAAGCTACGTAAATACAAAACCTTACAGTACTATATATCAGATATACCTAAGTAAATAAAAGTCACAATCATGGAGCCACAAACACCCAAATACATTCAGTGCTGCATGCGTGTACTACGTGCGTCTGCTAGTTGCTCCCGAAGGAAGATACCTTCTCGATATGCACTGGAATCTTGTATTGAAAATCTAAGGTTGCAGTTAAGCAAACAAAATATGTTGATACTCTACACCTATCACCTTATGCATGCGTGCTCTTAAACGTGAACTGGCTTGTAACTACATATTTGATTGTTTATTGTTGTGTTTACATTAGTTTGCTCCATTTCGACTAAGTGCTTCACACGTAGAGAACAAAGTACTTCCGCAACAAATAGCGAAATATGTACTTACGTTTACCTTTTACTACTACGTTGACTCCGTTGAAGTGAAGGTGAAGTAGAGAAAAGCGATGATTTTGGCACATGCTTGCGCGCAGACATAAGAGTATGTATGCACATTAGGGTGGTCCTAAAATTTAGGCAGCAAATTTTTACATCAGATTTCTTAAGATCCAACCCCTAATTCGATGTTACTATAGTCGAAGATATCACATATAAATTTTGGCTTCGATTGGAGTCGGTTAAAGCATGTCGCACAGAGGTCAAACTTCAGATTACCCTATGAAAACGTCTTAACCGACTGCAATCGGGACCAAAAAGTAGTATCGACTAAAATAGTATCGATTTAGGATATAAGATGAAAAAAATAATAATTTTTATTTCTTGAGTTTCTATAAAAGAATCAGAATTTTGCCCCATGTGTGACACGCATTAACCTTCTCCAATCGGAGCCAAAATTTATATGTGATATCGGTGATCGTGGTGTTACCGATTAAGGGTGTGAGGCTGAAAAAAAATCGTTCATTTGATTTTTTAAGGACCACCCTAATGCGCACATATGTAGGATAACCGTATTGGTGAAATCTTAAATGCAAACAACAGCGGCTATATGTAAGTACATATTTATTGCAAAACTGTGTTGAGACATATACTATACATACACAACATAAACAAATAAGTAAAGTATTCCAATTTGCTCTCCATAAAATAAAGTTTATATTGTTATTTGTGTACGTATGTATGTACATGTATACTATAAAAGGGTGAGTCAATAATTTTTGATATTCTACTTTAAGTAGCAGCGAGCAAAAGTCTGAGTAAAAACAGTTATATACACTCATGGTCATAATAATAGGAACAAACTTCAAAACTAAACTGTTTAAAATTTATGTCTATTTATTTATTTCTAATAATTTTTATTAGTTTTCATTTAAGAAATAGTTCGATGCACAACAGAAACCACATAAAAAAAAATTCAAAGTTTTGCATAAAGTTACACAAACATTAAAAAAGCTCAAACATTTTCAGAAAATTTCCAAATATGCAGCTTTGTAGTACATTTAATTTTAGTATAATAAAGTGCAGCTTCAAGTCACTTAAAGTTATCGTTGATTTTATAGGTTTGTTTTATTCGAGGGTGTTTAGCGTTTTCTTCTATAAAATGTATGAGCATGACCTATTCTTATATGGAAGAAAATGAAATGTATGTGGGTTGTGGAACGTAGAATTCTTTGCTGGCAGTCGGATATTATACCACCTTTACAAGTGATGTACATTTTTATATTTTCATAAATTTGTATATGACACCAAGTGTAATACTATTTATTGAAAGCTTTAGAGTGCTGAAAAGCGGTTAAAACTATGGCCTTCGAATAATATACTACTTGTCATAGGGAAACAAATATACATACATATCGCACGTTTAATAATATACAGAAGTATTTCAAAATTTAAATTTTGTGGGAAAACGCAATCAAAGTTTGATCAATTCATACAGTTGGTATACAAAAAGACAGTTGAAAAGACCCACACCTTCGCCATCTTTGGGAAGTTTAGCCATCTGTTAAGCTGAACATGTTTTACTTATCAAGCTTATTAATTGTATGAGGAAATCTCTAAAAACGTAAATTTTGAGTTACATCTCTATATTATTAAACGTGCGATATGTAAATGTGATTAGTATGTAAAAACTGAACGTAATTCAAAACTTGGCCATACATTTTTGGTCATTTAAAGAAGGTATATAATTTTTTTTGAACATTTACATTCTGGTCACAAGGTTTGTTAAAATAGAAACTGACATAAATTTTCAGCAATTTAAAATTTGGACAAAAATTTCGTTCATTTTAATAACGAACGTAATTCATTGATATATTAAAACCTGTGCAAAAGTTTTTATACAATTTAAAAACTCGACATAAATTTTTGGTGAACTAAAACTGCAGACCATTTTTTGACCATAAAAAAGATGAATACAATCATTTAGTAAACTAAACACTGAACATAAATTTTTGGTATATAATTGGAAACTGATTATACATACATGCATTTTTGGGGAGGATATAATTTTTTGTAACAAAAATTTTGTTTTTCTACATTTTAAAAACTTTATATAAATTTTTGGTATTTTAAAAACTTTGCCCAAATTTAAATTTTTGGAAACTTAAAACTATGCATTAAAAAACAAACAAGCCATAAATTTGTGGCAATTAAAAACTGACATAGTTTTTTGATTTATGAAAAACAAGACAGCAACACCGGGATTACAAAATTTATTATATTTGAAGACGTCAACCAAAATATTTCGGAAATATGTTAAGATTTACGTGAGGTAGACCTATTTGAAAATACCTCCAAAAATGGAGTTTTTAATGAATAAAAATAGCTTCTTAAAGATTAAGAAAAAAAATCCCCTCAAATGACAAAACGGTTAAAGCATAAACAATAAAACAAAATTGGAAAAATTGTTCAACGAAATCGTAATAATGAGATATTTGATGCTATTTTTTAGCCAAAGGTTACTCATACGCTCTGGTGCTCTTATATCTTTTTGTTTAGAAGAGTTGTAATGTGAAAGTTCTTTTGCTTATTTAATTTACAGCCGACCCTATCATGAGAATACAGATATATCGCCACAGATGGTAAAAGCAAAAAAATATAAATATAATGTACGTTATATTGTTGAGCACTACTTTTAATACTTCACACCATTTCTTACATTTTTACTACAGTAAGTGTAGTAGTTGCATTATTTTTCAAATGCTTGAAGTTCACTGCGTACAAATGTGTGTATGTATATATTCCAATAACACGTTAACACTTGTCTTGTCCTAAATACATACATCTGCCATGAGGCTAAGGACGAGACACTTGGTCATGCTGGAAGCTGTGAGAGGAGGCTGTTCCACATATGAAAACATTTAGGACTTTAATAATTTTCGAATTGTCGGTGAATTGATTTTGCATACAAAGGTTCTACATATAATTATTTTCCTGGAGATTTTCTGCGGTCAAAAAAGTGACAAAGATAATATTTTAAAAATAATATTTCTAACATCAGCTGACACTTCGATGGCCAATTTCACGGGTTTTACTAATGAACACGCATTGGCGACAAACCGCTAAAATTCAATTCAAATTTTGAAGCATGTGGCATCCCCATTCAAAAACCTAAATAAATTTTAGGAATTTTTTGTTTAAATCCTTCCAGCTGTTTCTGAGTGAATAGAGGTCTCACAAATTTAATACAAATTATTTAAAAAGTTAAATAAATTATTAATAATTACAATATAAGTTTCAATCGAAAGGCTTTATTTTTCATCTTTCGTCACCCACGTTCCAGCGATAGAGAGCTAGGAGAGGTGTAGCATCTAGAAAAATCTTTGCTCCTCGTATGTGCAAAATTTGCACCGCGTAAACCAAGACGAACTCAGGAGCAAATGGAGACAAATGTAATCAGCTGTTCTAGCAATATATGATATAGTTCGAGACTTTTTCAAGATCATTTTGGGACTGGTTCGAGATTTTTTCGGTATCATTTTGGAATTAGTTCGGGATGAGTTCGGGACTATTTCAAGACTCTTTCGGGGCTAGATCGGGGCTAATTTTAGATTTTTCGGGACCGGCTTAACTCTAGTTCATAGCTTTTTCGGGTATAGTTCGGGATCATTTCAGGTGTAGTTCGGGAGAAGTTAGATCCTAGTGTGGGTCTCTGCGTAAACGTCTTGGGCTTTTTGGGATCACTTTGTGACTAGTTCAGGACTTCTTCGGGGCTAGATTATGACTAATTTTTGACTTTTTCGGGGCTAGCTCAGGACTAGTTTATGGGTTTTCGGATCATTTTGGGACTATTGCTGTGGGACTGTTGCTCTCATTTGGGACTAGTTCGGGATCAGTTCTAGACTGGCTCAGGAATTTTTCGGGGCTAGATCGGGACTAATTGTGGACTTTATTGGGACCAGCTCAGAACTAGTTCATGGCTTTACGGGTCCAGTTCGGCACCATTTCGGCACTATTTCAAGATTAGTTCTGCACCATTTGAGTCTAGTTTGGGAATTTTTAGGGATAATTTCGGGACTAGTTCGATCTTAGTTTCGGACCCTTTGGAAATTTTGTTAATTGTTGATTAATGAATGCTTAGTTTCTAAACTACAAATCCGGTTGGAAAATTTTGTTGTCATAGATGATGAAAAATTTAGTAAGCTCTACTAGTGAAGGTAGAAATTTAAGACTGCCCAACTGTATCTTAAGAGAATTGCAATTAAGTGAGTGCTCTTTTTCAGATTTTTTTAATTGAAATTTGGCTATATCTATAAATTGTTTATACTTTCTTATAATCTGATTTCATTTACGTGTTAAGTGGAAATTTTTTTATTTATTTTTTTAGTTCTGTAAACTTGTGTTATCGTCGACAATAATGCAAGGCGGTCCCCAGTGTTTTCCATTATAAAAACCTTGCAGTCCTTATGTCCCACCCACCACAAATTATATATCGTTGCAAAGCTAGGTTAGGTTAGGTTAAGGTGGCAGACCCGCAAAGGGGACTCACTTAGACATTTGATTGTCCATTGTGATACCACATTACATAGGAACGGTAACTGCGTACGTTGCAAAGCTAAGAAAGTTCAATATCGAAATAAGCAATAACAATATTGAATTGCAAATTTTTTGCAAAAAAAAAAAATAGTTTCCACCAAGAAAAAAAAAAATAAAGTTCTAAGAAGTGACCAATTTTGGATTCTCAATAATAAATCCGACACGAGGTCAAATTGTAAGAGAACTTGCAATTCTAAGATCGAGGAAAAAAACGTGCATATTTAAATTCATATAAATCGACAAAAAAGCTCTGTAGGAAAGAGTCCTTTTACAATAGCAACATTGTAGTACGAAATCGCCGACCTAGAATTTTTTACCTGGTTTCCTAGGCGAATTTCGCCCCATATGTATATGTTTTGCTGCTTTTTAATTAAATACAAATAGCTCCACATTAAAAAAATGTCTCAAAGCTCTAATAAATTTCAATGTACTTATGTCCAGATAAACACATGTATGTGTGCACACGCGAATATATACGAATACAAGTGATTTCTTTTTTATTGAATTTTACTAGAAGTTGCATTTTAAGCTCCACCACAAATGTTTTTATTGCTCACGCTACCCACTAGACTGTTTTTATTTTCCACATTCGCTGTTATTATTCGCTATTTTTATATTTCCTTTTACACATTGTATTTGCTCTTTGGCTCTGCGGTTTCCTTTGCTCCTGATACATATAAATAAACTATAAAACCCACTTTGTACTGTAAACAGCAGCACAAACGAATCCATGTAGATTCACAGGCATACATGCGGCTATATCCAAGTAAGAATGCTTATACAAACTACTGGGGTTTTTTTTGTTGTTTTTTTGTGAGACACATTCACATTTGCAGAGATCTAAACAATAGCATAACAAATGCGAGTACCTTAAAAATAGCACTACATAGAAAATAGAGTTTCCGAGACTCCGACGTTTCCGTGTGTTGCATTGTGCTGGCAAATGCTAACCAAATGGAAAACGTCGTTGGGCTTGTTGTTGCTCTCAAACTCTTATGTACACCTGTATGACAATACAAGTGCGTGGTGAATGTGGAAAAAGGGACAGTTGTAGAAGTAGTATTTGTTTTGCGCGTTGTAGTCGCTTAACAGAACTTAACATATAAGTGCATAGGTATGTGCATAAAAATTTAAGTACATATCATTGAAGAAGAATATAAAGCAACACTCACACAGCATACATTGCCATTCCACTTACCAGTAAAACCATCCGGGCACGTACAGTTGTAATAGGCGACGCCATCTATGCAAGTACCACCATTTTGGCAGGGCCCCGACCAGCATTCATCCCAATTTGTTTGGCACTGAATTCCCGTGTAGCCATCGATGCAGTAGCACGAATACGAGCTGCTGAATGGTTAAAAGGGAGAGAAAGCAGAGAGGAAAAGATATGAAATTGAAAGAAGACCACGAAAGCGCAGAGATTAGTTGGCGTAGGAAAGTGTGTGGAGGTAGAACAAAAAAAAAAAAACGCAAAAAACTAGTGTACATTTATAGTTATAGACCTGGACAAACAGTGGAACATATGTACATATGTAAGTAGCAAAAAACGGGTGTGTGTGTGTGTGTAAATGCAGCACTTTTAATTTGTACTTTTGTTTGTTTATGAGCTTATGTGCAGTTGGGTATAAAATAATGGCAGTGTTCTTGTATGATAAATAAATTAAAAAAAAAAAAATGTTTTACTTTTGAGAAGGGTAAATTTTTTCGTTATTTGTTATACACATTTTAATATAAACGTCCTTAAAATCTCGATTCCTAAATAAAAATTGTCAGGGCTTGGACTCTCCAAAGAAATTGTGGACACGAAAAGTAAACTGAAAGCGAGACTGAGGTTTCGCCATTTTCAGCAACAATGAGGATTGGTATGACGACAGCCGCCATAACTTAACCCAATCTAAGTTGCCTTTTTTTGAGCTCACTTTTACTAATTTCAACGCAACTGTATCTACGCTTGTATTAGTTTGTAGTGACTAAAGTTTTTTGTTTTGTCTATCAGCTTGTATGGACAGTTTGAGAGCAACGCTTGTTTACAACAATGCCACCGCAATGTTACTGGAATGGCAGAATAGCAATTGCAGGCAAAAATTTAAGCAGAAAAATTAAAACAGAAACAAGAATTCATAAAAGAAGTATACAACAAATTCTAACAGTGGAAGCAACCAAATGGAAAACTATGTACACAACCTGAAAAGTGTATGGAGTTAGCAATACAACAATGGCGAGCATGCGAGCACAGTTGGGTTTAAAAATAGTCACAAAGCCTTTCTGTTTATTAAGAACGCAACTCTTACTTCTAGCCGCAGCAAATTTTAGGCACTTATGCATAGTAAGTATGCAAGTATGTTCAGCAGAAACTACAAGCCATAGTATTTAGCAAAAAGGGAAATTCCGCAAAGAAAATAAAAAGAAAAACGCAAAAAAAAAACAGGAGGAAAAAACTAAAACCTAGAAACAGCAGTAGCAGAAAAACAAGAATAAATTCAAATACAAACGCACCCACGCTGAATAGTGGCTATGCATTGTGTGAGCTTGCTTTGCGGTTTGCCGGTGCGTATACGTAACGCGCTTGTTGGTTGTGCGCACCGCTGCGCCCATTTACTAATACAGTTACCGCTGCAATTCTTTGACTTTGCTATTAAAGTTGCTTTTATTGCTTCCTATGTACATTTTTGCTAGTTTTTTTGTACATTTTATGTTTTCTTCATACGTTTGTCGAAAAATTTCCTTAGTTTTTTACAGGGCAATTCTGGTAACTGTTTTTCAACTCAACACAGTCTTTCGAAAAACAAATTTGCTAAAGGGACCGTTATTCTGTTTGCTTTTTAAGAAAACTTATTCTACAAATTAAATGAAATAGAAACAAACACATATATTACAAAGCAAAAAATAAGAAGTTAGGGAAAATTAATTAAAACAAATTTAGTTTAAAAGAAAAACCAAATAACTTTCTGCAAACTATGAAATTAAAAAAATATTTTTCTTTCTGAAAAATTTAATTAAAAGCAGAAAAAAAATTAATATTTAAAAATAAACAAATTTTCTGCAAATCAAATGAAACTGAAAAAATTATAAAATCTTAAAGTTAAAAAACTATATTAAAAAAAGTAGAAATATATAATAAAAGGAAAAAAATAAGTTCCTGAAAATAATAAATAATTCAAAATAATAAAATCTAAACATTAAATGAAAATTAAATGAAAAATGGATAATAACCGAAATAAAATAATTTTTTACATACTAAATTTAATTAAAAAAAGTTCATTTTTGTTTTTAGAGCAATAACAACTAAAAATTTTAGGAAAATTAAGGTAAATAACTGAAATAAAAAGTTAAAGTTGTTTTTTAGAAATTAAATGAAATAAAAATTTTTCGTCTTTTTAAAACAATAAAATCTGAAAGCTGAAGGCAAAATTAATAATAAAATGTATAAAAGAAAAAGCAATATGTTACTAGAGATTTAATAAAATTTAAACCAATTTTGTAAAACAATAAAATTAAAAAAAAGAAAATTTTATAAAAAAAAATTAAATTTAAAAAAATTATTAAAAGAAACGTATTTTCTTTTTAAAACAATAATACCTTAAAATTAAAAAAAAACCGAAATTAAAAAAGGAAAAATTACATAAACTGAGTTTCTAAAAATTAAATATATATATATATATATATTTCTTTATTTGAGAACAAGAAAATCTAAAAGCTACAAGAAAGTTAGTTTAGAAAAGAAAAAAGGTAAGTTTAAAAAAATCCGCAGCCCAAGGACTCGAACATCAGATATATGAAATAGCATGCTAAAGCTTTGCTCGCTCGGCCATTGTGACTGTTGGCCGAGAAAAATGATATACATCTCTATTTAGAACATGCCCAAGTGGCTTTTGTCAAAGGAGACTTTTACCATGACGGTTGGCAAGAGAGCTTTCCTGACAGAATAAACAAAGCTTTTTAACTATCTTGCTTTTTAACTTTCGATTGTTTTTCCAAACGATTGCAACTATCTAATCCAGAATTGCCCTCCTAGGCTACACTGAGGGAAATAATGCATAGTAAAAATGAATACTTTATATTTGATTATCGTTTAAAAATGTTCGTATTTAACAATAATATTTTCATACAAAATTTATTACGCACGTATTTGGCTGTTCACATCTGAGTATGTATGTATATGTAAGGGTACATACGCACCCCAAGCATGCAGAGCGCCGCTCTGAGAGCGGTGACAACACACACATGCTTACATAGTACAAATCGCGTGCTGTGGTGTTGATGGATAATCAACATTTGAAAGCAAATTTATATATCTGGGTGTAGCTGAGTGCGCAAAGATGCTTGCCACAAGTTGTTGATATCCGGAGATGGTCGGGTTCGAATTCCACTGTAGGCAACATGCAAATCAAATTTTTTTTTTAGTTTTTGTCTTGATTATTCACTTCACGGATGCTTTTTCAGTACGAACGCGGTCATTTTAATATGCGCGTAATTGAATTGAATATTTACCAATATACAGTACTTTCGTTGACGTTTATAGTAAGATCAATTACGTTTCTATTTGATTTTAATATTTTTTTCCCTCAGTGTATTTAATAATAAAAATAATTTTGGCGCTTATACTTTTGCCAAGAGTTTGGCCAAGCTTTTTTCCGTGGGGCGGAAGTGGCCAGCTACTTTCACTATTTTCGCTTTTCTACTACTACATATATGACTGCTACTTTCCTTTAAGGTTGTTTTTAAACGCACATAGAACGAAAACTGTTTTACAATTTCCCATCTTGCTTAAAAAAAAAATTCCTTTTACAAACGTCCATTTACTGTTTCCTCACCTTTTCATTTTGTTTTTAAGCGCTCCGTTTCTTTCTTTTACCTGAATTACACATTTCATTCTCGTATTTCCAGTTTCGATTTCTACTTAGTCATTGCATTCCAATTCAATTTGATTTCTTGTACGGAATTCCTTTGCATTTTAACTCTTTTTCTTCCGTGCTTATTTTCTCCCTCCAATCCCCTAATCTCCTTTTGCACACCAGCTGCCAAGTTACCACTAAGTAGGTAGTTTATAAAAAGTATAGTAAATCAGCAGTTTGTTAAGCTGCCAGCTGTTTGACTCAATGTACCGCTTTACAGCTTTTGCCATATCATCGTTGCACAAGCCAACATCAGCTATTTTTTCTGCCATTGCCTTTATCATCGCAATTTCCGGCAGGTTAACCATAGCATTATTAAGTTATGGGTAATGCGTGTGAATGAGTGTTGTAAGTTGTTTTTTGTTTTTTTTTTTGTTGTAGTACATATCCTTGCCAGGTCAACATTTGGCACCAACTTAACGCTGACTGAATGGGGCAGCAGCTGGTAATTTCTTTTTTCCCAATTTTTTGTTACCATTTTGTTCTTACCTTCTAATATTTCATTTTCTTTCCAATTCCTTTTAATATCCTTTTGCATTTCTTCTCTACCTTAACTTTTTTGTTTAACTTTTCTCATAAACTTATGGTTTTAGGTAACTCTCTCACTTGCCATACTTGCAACTACTGGTACACGCATATGTTGCATGCATTAGCAGCGCAAAATATGTAGGTAGCTTGGGAAAATTTAATCGTTTTGCCTTTTTTACTTTTTGTTGTCTTTAGCCTTTTTTAACTTTTGGAAAGAACTAAGTTATGTAACTCCGTAAGGTGATTATGGGAATTTTTCTCTAACGACTTTTAAAGTGGTCAACATCGCAATGTTCTTGAATTCCAATACCCATCGGAGAGAAGATAGGTCTTCTCCTATATATGTACAAAATATTTATCATATCGAATTTTATTTCTTTTCAGGCAGTGCAGTAGCCTAACAAAATCTTTTGGTTTCCAAATGAAGGCGATCATCAAGTTTAAGGATGAAATCTTTAAAGGTAAGAATAGTGAAAATCTCTATTTGAATTTTAAATGCGCAATGTGTTTTAGTGCTTGATAGGAATGAAATGCTCATATTTGGAATGAACTAATTGTGTAATAAATAATCGAGAGTTAACATCGAATACGAACATTTAAAATACTCTGAAATTGATGAGCACCAAAGACTAGGACTCTGCCGAGCATCACACTTCCGACAACTCTAGCAGGATGCTGCGGCCATAGGACCGCCAAAATTGGAGCTCTCCATTTCAGTGAAGATTAGAGTCGTTGTCACCTCCTTATGGCATTGCTACTATTATTTAATACCCATCATAACATATCTAGCTGGGATTTCATCGATTTTTATGTAGTAATTTCTGAGTGGCGTACCTAGCAAAGAGCAAGCAGATGCATACAGAATAGGAATTTATTGAACAAATTTGGACACTTGAAGACTGCCGTACTTGAGTGATATATGGGTACTGGCTATATGCTCGTCACGATGAGAGCTACTTTGCAGAAAATAATTGAGTCGATGGCATACGAAAAGGTCATGAAAGTTTCAAAAATCACGGCTGCTTTACGGCTAAGTAATTATTCACCCATAATCCTGCTAAGCCAAGCACCTTCTCATCGACTTGGCAGTAGGATTACATATCCTTATCACGATTTTAAAAATTTAATTTCAGATGTCCAGACTACATATATGAGATTAAGAAATCACTGATGCTCCGGTGAAAAGAATTTTCGACACGGCCTCCATGATTTCAGATTTAATTTCGTGAAAGTGAAGAAAAAAACAGTTCCCGAAAGATTACAAAACAAAAAAAAACGGCATATCCTGAAAGTCTTGAAAATGTTCCAGTAATATTACGAAAAGTCCCCAAAAATACTCCGAAGAGCCTCGAAAAAATCCCGAATAGTCCTGGAATGACATGAAAAAACTGGACACGTAGTATTGCGAAAACGAAGGTGCCGAAATATTTCCATGAAGTTTCCGAACAGTCCAGACAGGTACCAAAAAATTCCGAATAAATCTGAAAAATCCCAAAAGGGCCGTAAAAAAATGTCGAAATGCCATGGAAAGACCAAACACCGAGTATTCCGAACACAACGGTCGAGAAAATTTTGATAAATTTAAGAAAAGGCCCGAAAAAACCGAAAAAATTCCGAGCAGTTTTGAAAAATCCCGAAACGTCAAGGAAAGAAACCACGGAGTAACGAAAACGTCCTGAATATTTAGAGTAAGTGTTTCAAAAAATCAAACATTCCGATAGGTCCCGGAAAAAATAGAATAAATAAGGCAAGAAAATCCCCAAGAAGTTTAAAAAATACGGACAAAGTCTCCGAAAATTTCGAAAAAAACATCGAGCACACCAAGTTACTATCTGTGTATACGGTCTTGCTCAAAATAATGAGAAAGGAATCTACTGTTAGTTATCTTCGAAAAATCGGTACGACAATCTTTAGCACTTTTCTTGTTGATTTATAAATTTGAATATAACATTAGTTTTCAACCTGTGCTATTTAGCTACTATTTTTTTTTTTTATCAGCAAATTCAGTTTTCGAAAGAAAAGAAACTAAGTAAAGATTTGAGCTCAACCAACCGGAATACCTCTGGAAACACTATTCTCGTTCATGTTCAAATAATGAACGAAGACATGGTAATCGATTACAGTGAAACAGATAATGAAGTGCGCTACTTAAATTAAAAACCAAATTAAAAACAGAAAAGGACAAAAAGCTAAGAGTTTACACTTTCACACTTCGCGTTCGGCAAAGTCTATAAAAAATCAGTTAATAGTTCAAACAATGACAACTGATAAGCGCTATGTGGTTATATGCTTACTTATGCGCTCAAATATTCGCTCTCATTTGTCTTAATGCCAATCGTTTGCTGTCAATTGACGTGACAAGTTAACAGACATACCCTCTACACACCGATTTTTTCTGCAAACCAACGTAACCACAGCGCAGCATAAATGGAAAAGAAATAAAAAATCGCTTTCATTAGCGCCACAAAACTAGCCACACAAACCAACCGAACCAACCTGCCGCTGCTAACCGCTGATGGTTCAGAATAATCGAACTAATCAAACAACCGGGATGGGGATGTGCTTAAAAAGCGTCTGACGGCGAGTAGGAGCTGGCAGAGGTGAAAGGATATCTAAGTAAAATGAGTGTTGTTGCTCAACCACAATAAAACCGAAGGATAACTAAAAGTAGTGCTGTGTAAGAGGATTTAGAAAATATATATATATATTTTAAAAGCTCAAAGCTGTGTGTGGGTGTGTGTGTGTGTGAGTGTGCTTGTTAGCCGACCACTCAAAGTCAATTGCGGAGCAAACGTATGCGACCTCTGTACCCTTTGCTTAGTGGGGATTCTCCTAAAGGGTGAATGTGCAGGAAATTGTGAGAGTTTCAAGAGGAAGCTAGCAATATTGAGTCAAAGTAGCAGGAGGAAGTGCAGTTGAAGTTGAAGTACTTTTGCGCTCTTTCGACACTTTAATGACACACGCGGGGTTAAAGTAATCAACGTTAATGCTGCTGTGGCAGCAATGGGGTTTATTGCCACTCGAACGGGTTGATTGGTATTTGAGTAGAGCGCATAGACCAACATACATACATATGTACATTCATACACACGAAGGACAACATTGTGTGCGTCGAGCGTTAAACAAACACGTAATGATGTTTATGGACGAAAAAGTTGCAAAGAGGAACAAAAATGCGCTGACACAAAGTATCGTAGGGAAGTAGGGGAGCGCAGCAGCAGGTGTGGTAGAAGTGGGCAGCGCCCAAAGGATGTTGTTAGCCACTTTGTTGATGAGGTTGTGTGTCGAGTAGCAGAGCTTACGGCGGCAAATTGCTATATGGGGGTGTGTGTGTGTGCATGTGAATGTTGGTCTGACTTAACCTAATGTAGTCAGTGGAGCTGCTGGGAAGTTGTGGCTTAAAGCCGTTTGTAAGTGTTTGAAAAATAAGTGCAATATGTGAGCTATCAAGTGTCCGGCAGGAGCGAAAATGAGAATTGAGTCAGAAAACGACAAAAAGTGCATTCAAGTTCCAGGCAGAGTAGCATGCATTTACGTTGGATCAGAGCAAATACATACATATGTATGTATGTGGTGTGTGTTGCGGGTAGACAAATGTAACGCATGTCAAGGCATATGCCTCTTAAATATGTACAAACATAAATTTGAGGGACCAACCACTGCAGGGGCTATCAAACGAGAATGTGGACAGAATTAAAAAAAAAATATATATATATATATTTTTAACTGTTATATTTCTAAAGCTTCTTAGGTTAAGCAGCTGAATCATATAGAAACTTTGGTTATCCAACATTTCGTTTTGAACCATACATACATATCGCCACCTGAAATGAAAAAAAAGACATAACAACATCGTAACTGAAATGGAAAAAGGCGTAACCAATATTTTTAATTTATTTTTTTTTTCATAAAATAATGTGGGAGTTGTAATTCGATGAAATCCATCATATCAATCAAGAACTGAATTTTGAATATTTTATTAGTTATGACTTTTTGTATTTCAGGTGACGATATGTACATTAGACTGCTTCACTCCCCATACAAAAAAAAAAAAATCGGCACTGTGTTTCCATTGGATTAATAAAGTCTATTATATTTTAAGATTCTCACCAAAATATTTCGGAAAAATTTTAAGATTTACTTGAGCTGGACCGATTTGAAAATATCTGCAAAAATGGAGTTTTTATGAATGAAAATAGTTTCTTAAAGTATTTTTGAAAAAAAAAATCCCTTCAGATGACAAAATAGTTGAATCTTAAAAAATCTGCATAAAAAAATTTAAAAACATTTTTCAACGGAATAGTAATTATTAGATTTTTGATGCTGTTTATTTAACTTTTTTCGAAGATTGGTTTAAGCAAAACTTGATAACTGGGCTACGGCTATTCCGATTTCCGATTCTAAGGCTTAGCTGCCTATTCGCTTAGGTGCATTTTCCGCATACGTGCACATTTTTGCCAAAATACTGCTTCATGAAATGGATATTATGCGAAATTTTCACTTTTAGCTGCATTTCCCCTTAGCTACCATTTTCCGTTTAACAGCCCTGTTTTTGAGTAAATTTTCTTCGATTTGTATTTACAAATAATACTTCGCTTACCAGTACTAAAATTTAATATATTAATTTATTAATTTTCGTAGTTCACAAGCTGATGAAGGTGTCATTCCTTCAACTTCAACAGCAATCGTGCATTCTACTGGTTACAGGGGCTTTTTCGGATACTTATAGCGATAATGACTATGACTTAATTCAGGTTTTATCTCATTTGTAATTAGAAACCAAGTTCGCTCTAAACAAGTAATTTTTAGTGAAATAAAACCGACTTAAAAAAAAAATATATATATCTATATATTTCATGATTCAATGATCGGATCTTAACCAAATTAGTATGGGACCACCTCGACGTGGTCCAAAGTAATGCGGTAACATACATACATAAAAAAAAACAAAAATATTCCGACGAACTGATAACCTCCTCCTTTTTTGAAAGTCAGTTAAAAATGCGTTATTTGTTTTCTACTTGAAAGAAAAGTCATTTAAGTTACTTTAAATTATACCCACAATTTGGGAAAATACTCAAGTGCATGGGTAAATATTTGGATATTTTCCGGTAAATACCCAATTTACCAATTAGGTTTTTACCCATGTCTAATCACTAGTCTGGATGTATTGAGTATTCCCCCTTCTTTCTTTTATCCTGAGAGAATCACAGTTACAGTGTCTCTTTGCTTTAAAGCTTTCAGAAGATCGGCTTTAATTTTAGGGTGCTAAATTGTGCAGATTTGTGAAACCCAGAAGGTTTGAGGACATAAAATTTCCAGCTCGGCGGCTTTCACGCCCACTGGTGTAGTATCGAAGAAGTAGAGGTCAAAGTGGGGTTTCAATAGGAACTCAAGTTACATGAACAAACAAAAATAGGTGCTCGATGACTTCTACTTGTGTAAAAGATTGTGCATTTATGGTTGACTCAAAAGTGTTGCATTTTACTATGGATGCTTAAAAGCCTATTCAGTGGTTTCTATTTTGTACTTACCTATTTAAACCATCAATGCAGACACCAAAAACGCAAGGATTACTGAGGCAAGCGAAACCAGCTTGGCCACAACCGAATGCGGCCAATAGGCAAAGTACTGGCAACAACCAAACAAAGCTAGATGCAAGCGTAGTACTAGTAGCAGAGTTGTTGCTATTGGCAGTAGATTTTGATGTAGCGCGACAACAAAACTGCTCAACAGTGGCAAATAGCTGGAGAGAAACTGTAGCCCATGAAGCAGCTATGGATGCTGTTGGCATTGCAGGTGTACAGCTCACCGGTGTTGTAGTGGAAGTTGCTGTTGTTGTTGTTGCAGTCACATAGTTTGCTGGCATTGCGGTGGCAAAATGCTTGGGTGGGCGTGTGCTGGGACACTCAAATGCAGATTTGAAACTTTTTATAGTTGACCTTTTAGTCTTGGGAGCAGATGTTGTTGTTGTTGGGCTTACTGCTGTTGTTGTTGTTGTTGTTGTTGCTGCAGCTGATACATTTGTTTTCTTTGTTGCACAAGTCAATTTCATTAAAACATTCTTCGCACCCACTTTGGAAGTCATTGACTTTGCAGCAGCATACCGCAGCTGACCGCCAACTGACGGAAGTGGTGACTTTGCGGATGCCGTGGTGTGTGTTGCGGGCGTTTGCTGCAAATTTCCATCAAGTAGCTGACTGATGAGTAGCTGACTTTGCTGGCGACATTGCTGCTGTTGCTGTGGTTGCCTGGCTTGTTGTTGGCGATTTTGTTGCTCCGCATCGACCACTTGCCGATCTGTCGAGTGTAAGCCGGTTGATTTCTCAACTTGCGTTGCTCGCTTGCTTACCACATGTGTGTTGTTGTTATGGTTGTAGTTGCTTTTCAACTTATTTTTGTTACGCAATTGTTGTCGGCATGCACTACCGGTCACATCAGCTTCAACTTCAACTTCCACTTCAGCTACACCACTCACAACTGTGTCGTCCTGCAGCGCCCGTCCCTCCAACATCCTTCTCAGAGGAGTTCGTTGTTGATCCTTTTTGCACGGCACCATATATTGCGGATATTTTGCGTGTTGCGTGCCAATATTTTCACTACTTGTCGTCAACATTTTTCTGGTGTAATTGGTGCAACAATCGGATTTACTGCTGTCACTTTCGTGCCGGTCCTGATTCGCATCGCAGTCCTTATCGCGTAGCGCTTGATTGTTGTGACTTTGTCGATTCGCTTCGTTAGTGTAGTTATTCTTGTTGTTGTTGTTATAGCAATGACTGCTTGTTCGCGCATTCCTAATTGGCATTACCAGCGCCATTGCCGTGGCCAACCTCCCATCGGCGGGCAATGCAGCTGCCTTATCGGAGGGGGTCGATTGCGCTATTTGCTCGCCTCCGCTTTTCTCTCTCAGTATATTCAGTGCTGTTTCGCTACCCACATCTGACGCTGCAACTATTTTTGCTGCCGCTTGCGGCAAGCGTCGTTTTTTCGTCATCTCCCTGCAGATTATTTCAAGTAATTTGCATTAAAGGTCCGCTCACAGCACCCACTGTGTGGGGTGGAGATAGGCGAGCGACCGCGCGGCTACTCCACTCCGATTCACTCCACTCGCAGCAGCTCAATTCCCGGCGCTAACTATTTATCGTTTTCTGTGTAATTTTTTTTCGCTTTTTCTTTCGTTTTTTTTTCGTTTCCTTTTTTTGGCGCACTATCAGTTACTTCAGCAGTTATTTATGTCCTCGGCGCTCAATACTTTTTATACAATGCCGTTGCTTTTCTGATTGCTCCACCTCCTTTGGCTCGTTGGCTCGTTGTGTGTGCTGTGCTGTTTTCTCTTGACGCTATTGATTGATTATTCGCTGCTGCTGCTGCAAAATGCAATATATCCTCACTTTCTGGACTCCTCCCTCTCGGTTGGGTTCTTAGTTTCCTGCTGCATGCCTGGCGTTTATTTTACACAATTTCTTTTTGCTCCGGTCATATTTATCTTGTTGATTTTTTCTCGTTCTCTTTTGCCAGCATAGTTTATGATATGGTTATTGTTGTTGTTGTCGCTTTGCTATTTCTTTTGCTTTTGCTAAATCCGTTTAAGTATTTTATTAACTTTTATCGTTTGCGTAAATTGTTTATTTCCTTTCGGAATACTCTGCTCTGCTCTCCCGCCCACCTTATTTGTTTCGTTTTTAGTTTTATCTCATCGTCGATCGACACTATTGAGCTTTGGTTATTGTTTTTCTTTCAGCAGCCCTGTCTTGGTTTTACAAGTTATCGTATGCTGGTTTGCAGCGCGAAATGGATTTGCATTTTTGATTATTGCCCTTTGCAATCGAGCATCATAGATTTAACTCTGCAAAAAAATTAAAAGAAGAGGAATTGTAGTTGTTGTGAACGAGAAAGCAGTTCCATATATATCTATATCTTTGTATTATTGCCTTTTAAGAAATGTGGTTTTGGGCTAGTTTTCATAAAAAAAAAATTTCCAAAAATTCTAAAAGTACTTGAAAAACTGTTCCAAAAATTTCTAAGAAACTTCGAAACATCTAGAACAAAATCCGCGATAATGTTCTAAAAGAATCCATCACAAAACAAGATAAAACAATCCTGAAAATATTTTTATATTTGTCAAAATCTCGAAATTACTTGACTCAATAAATAATACGCATAAAATATCCAAAAAATACGAGACAAAAAAAAATTCGAGAGTACATCGAAAAGTCGCGAAAAAAGCCTTAAAAATATTAAATAAATCCCGTAAAACTCATTACCGAAACCGACCGATAAATTTCAAAGCAAAATCCAAACACTTCCTAAAACAACCCGAAAAGTTTCGAAAATTCTAAAAAACCCCTTTCAAAAAAGTATTTAAAAAAATTACTAGACGAAGACTTTAGAAAATTCGTGAATATTTTGTATTTAGGGGAAATTCCAGAGAAACTTCTAGAAAACTCCAGAACATATAAACAAACTAAAGCTAGAATTTCGAAATGGTCATAATAATAATAATAGATTGGCGCTTACACATATGTTAGTGTTTGGCCATAAAAAGGTTAAAAAAATACCGAAATTTAAGAAAATTGCGAAGGAGTGCCTAAAGAACTTTAAAAAATTAGAAACAAGAAAAAAATATTAGCGTTAAATGCAAAAAAGTGCGGTAGGAAATTTGAAAATTTGCTGAAAAATCCTGACAGAATTCCAAAACTACCGAAAAAATTTTAACTTTTCGGGATAAAATTTTAAAGGTTCTTTAACAATCTCAAACAGAATGAAATTTCGAAATAAACGAAGAAATCATTTGAAATTCCGAGCAAAATCGAAAAATACCCGCAGAAAAAAATTTGCAAAATATATTTGAATGAGCACATGATTTGGCAACTATAACCAATAAATGTTATTAAAGCCAAATCATGACATGAGAGAAACATATTTAGTTGACATAACTAAACCTTTTTCACTGTGCCACAAATAAAAAGTTTTGTAAATTAAAAAAAAAAAAAAAATCGTCAAAAATCCAAAATGTGCAGAAAAATTACTGAAAAATTCCAAAAGGGCCGAAATAATTTCGAAAAGTCTATTGAAATCTCAAAGCGCCTCTCAAAATTCTCGATACTAGAGAATCTGAAAACATTCAAGCGAATTTCCCGAAAACATTCAAACAAACTTCCAAAGTCACTTACTTAAGAAAACACTAAAAAGTTAAAAAATTATGCGAAAAATAAGAAGGAAAGAAATGTCCCAAAAACTTCAAAACCTTAAAAGTTCCTAGAAATCCTAAACATCATTACAAAAAAAAAAATCCGAGAATTCTCGAAAATTCGTAAGAAGATCAAAATGCCACGTAAATAAAAAGTTTCACGACAAGTCAAAAAAGTCCCCAAAACCATGAAACAATAAAAAGAGCAAAAAAAATGTAAAAAATCCCAAACAACTCCAGAAGAACTCCTCCATTGACTAGTCTTTCACAGGGCGTTAAATCCTGGAAAGCACCTTGGGTAAGCAAAGCGAATTACAACACATTTTCGTCTACAATTAAAGCTCTTGTTGACGCAATTTCCAAATTAAAAATTACCTTAAAAATTTTCTAGAGTAATGGGGAGCGTAACTTTTAGCTTCGTCTAAACTGGGACGGAACTTTGGATGACGATCGAGGCCAAACGAGGCTTTAGACCAGGCGAATCGCATTCGAGCGGCTTTTGCAGTCTAGGGCTCAAAAGCATAACAATGAACAGTTATTGAAAAGACGATGCTGCTCTCGATGAACAAAAGCCAGCCAAAGAATCTTTTGACCAAGGCGAATTCATATTCGTGTCTTTGCACATATAAATTTTAAGTAATGAATATCTTCACTTACATAGAATCAGCATTTATACCATCGTATTATAGAACATCTTTTCTCTACGCTCCGTGGCGCAGAAATACCTAAATCGAAAGTCTGTTTTGTTTAAAAAGTGCATTGCAAAAAACCAGCAGCTATCGATAGTTTCGAAGTCGTGTCATCAACACCAAGCAACAATCTAATATTAGAGATTTTAAAGTGAGTAGCTGTTAAAAGGGTTTTTTGCCTACAATGTTAGATTTTGCAGCGCTTAACAATAGATAACGAGCACTCAAAGTTAGATGTATGTATATAGTCGCATACCCTTAAGCGCGGGGGCTTTACAGTGATTTTGCAGGCAGCAGAAGTTGTGCGTTGACAACGATAGATAAACGGCGAATTAAAAAAACATGTCTGTGAGGCATGTATGTAGAATCAACAACAGCAGGAACGGCACAGACTAAAACTACTACAACAAATGTTGAGGGGTTAGTACTCAGCGGGCAGCAGCCACAGAAAGTCGCATTCGATAAATGCAATGTAATGCATCAGCAAAGCTGTGCGTTGGTAAGTACAAAATTCCAGCGATTTTTTGCATCAACCACTCAACGATGCAGGCTCGCGGGATTTTGCCAACAAGTTGGACAACAGATTGAAACAGGGCATTAAAACTCGCTGAATAACTTTAGCAGTGCGTGTATGCATGTTAGTATGTGTGAATGTGATTAACGATGATAGTTTTTTTTTTTTAAATTTCTGTGAGTTTAGGTATTAACAGCCGAGGTTTTTTTGCGTAAAGAATATTTGCTAGTGGAAATTTTTTCTACATTTGCACTTGTGACAATGTAATTAGGGAAAAGCTAGATTCTTGCATAGGCCCCATCTATCTAAATTCCGTTGGAAATGTTACGTGGGCCAACCAGTCCTTGTATCTTTTTTCGTTCTCTGGTTTGAATGGGAGATTCTTAATTACGGATCCTACCAACTAGGTTAGGTGGCAGCCACGCGCTGAGTTCACTTAGACATTCATTGCGTTGTCTATTGTTGTACCACATTATAGATTATTTGTGAAACGCCAGGTAATGTCTTTTAAGTTAGTAAAACCGCTAGTTGCTCAAAATAAAGTCCCACAGGCAGCTGATGTCCACTCCAGAGAGTTCTTTGTACCTCGGGCGTGTAATTAGTTGTGAGATGATTCCAGCTCGTCACCCACTGCGGTAGTAGGGGTCCGGAGCCAAATTAAGTCGAAACGAATGGGTCTCTAAAGAGCAGTATCCCGTAAGTCCACCTGCCATAGTCTAGAGTAGAGCAAGTTTGAGATAATTCCACTTCATCATCCTCCATGCATCTGGTGCAGTAAGGATCAACGATGATTTTCTGCCTTACGGCATGCTTACCTATCGCATGCACTCCCACCAGTAGCGAGAGATGTAACTTGCTAAGTCTCTAGAGCTCCCCAGACTGCCTCCGGTCTACACGTGGCCAGAAGAATTTTTGCCACCTTGCATTCCAAGGTCTTCGACCAGCGCTCGTTGAGCTGAGCCCATCTGTCTAGAAGCAGATCACATGAGGTCAGGTAAACTCCCAGACCTTCTCTATCCGGAAGTAATTCCTAAAGAGTTCCCTGCGATTTCGCTGTGACCTGGAACCCAAATAAATTTAACAGTGAAGTAAACCGATGCGGTCGATAAGGAAGTCAAACACTCTTTCACCGTTCTCGAAAGCAGTGTCAAGGAGCCTTGCTGTCAGAATAAATAATCACCTCCCGAAAAAGTGTTACACTAGCGAACAACCAATCCCAATTCTCTTTTATTCCGGTTACCTCTGCTTGGAAGACTTATAGAGAGTACTTCGCAGAAGACACCTCCACTTACCTTCTCATTCAGCTTCGATCCATCTGTAAATAAGTTTACAACACCAAGATTCCAGATACTGCACCCCCCTAATCACCTCTCACTGGAATGTGGATGGTGAAAGGTCCATTCGAATCCAGAACCGGCGTGTAGTGGTCTGTCCGGGTCGGTAGGAACCCAGTGCGTTCCACTAAACTGTTACGCCATGCAATAAAATTGGCTTAATTATAGTTTCATAAAGCCAGTGAACTGCCTTCGGCGAAAGATTCCAGCGCTTGGCTAGTTTTAGGATGTTGCTCGGACAAAAATTCGACCATGGGTCGTACAGGGTGGTGGTGTGCATCCCTTATCACTCGATCACGGCCGGCCTCATGCGAAAATTTCTGTTCCATATTAAATAAAACTCGCTTCCTTTAAATGTACAGATGCATACATACATACATACATATATGCACCATTGATTCTGTCTCTCAAATTATTGATCTTTGACAAATTCATTAATCTTACTCGTCGATAGTTGTTTTTACTCTTGTTTGCCGTTTGCTTTCGTTGTCAGAAAATTTAATTTAACTTTTCCAACAAAGTATGCAATTTATTGATTCCGCGCCACACAATTTCATTGTTCGCTCATGCTTAACCGCACAAGCGAAGCTGAAGCGGAAGAATACGAAAAACGCGGAGCACAGAATCGAATTAAAAAACCACCAGAAAAAAGAGAAAAGAAAATTAAATGAAACAGCAGAAAACCACAAAAGAAATATTTTTGCTGCGCGACAAAACTCAAAAGAGCAATCTCCACATTGCTGCCGGCCACAGCGTTCCGGTTGTTTGGAAATCGCTCATAGCTCAGCAGAACAGAAGAAGCAGCGCAGCTCAGAAGCTCACAATCTGTGTGGCGTGGGGGCAGATGCTATGGAAATTCGATTGTGAATGCAAGCTTAAGCCATTGCGGGTGTAGATGCGGTTATTTGCCTTTGTTTAAAATTTCGACTGCAAAAATCCACTCACACACACACACACACACACACCCCACTCACTACCGCTATATTAGAGCAGTCTCATCGACCCCTCTACTCCATGCGATTAATGGCCACTTGGCGGCACTCGCATGATTTACGATTTTAATTTTTGCACGAGAGGATTTGATGCAGCCTCAATTTAATGCCTTTGCATGGCTCAATTCACTCGCTAGCGGACACTTGCCGAGAAGCCAACTCAGCATTTGCTCATCTACGGACGGTTGGATTTTCTTCTACTCCTCTTACTTTCCATTTCATAGCAATATTTTCATTGTCACTCTTTGTATGTCTCCTCGAGAAAATCTTCGCATCTTCTTGAGCTTTGCATGAATTATTTGTCAACAGCGCGCGACGACTGGCTTTGACATCAATGAAGTTGGTCGACAGTGGTGGGCCGATAGGTCATGTTGGCTTAAGCGCGCGCAACGGGGTTTCGGAAATCCGCATACCGTCTGGTGTTGGCTTTGTGAAACAGTTTAAGTTTCAATATTTAAATTAATAACACACAATTTTGTTATAACTTTTTAATTAACTACTTCTCTCGAGCTTACTCTACCTCAGTTTGTTGAATTGTCGATTTGGTTACTAAATTTTGGTGAGCGAAAATTTAAAATTCCAAGTTATAAATTTTGATCGCAGTGAACTAGGTTGGAACTAATCCTTTAGCTTCAAAATGTAGCAATAAATTTTGACTTTTTTAAAATTTCATTCTCGTAGTCTACAGTCATACTTTGGAGTACCTATGTAATTATAAATTTTGTTTTGATGTTGCTTTTATAATTAACTTTTTTTTCTAATTTTAATACACAAATTTTGAAAAATTTTACAAATTTTTATGAAAATTTCGAACTTTTTAATCTGAATTTTTAGATTAAATTTTGGTACGTAGTTTTATTGCCCCTAAAATTTTAGTAAAGTGCAAGCTTCAAGCGTCTAAAAATTTGTGAATATATTTTGCAAACAACTTTTACTGTTTTTTTTTTTATAACAAGTGCAATTTAAAAAATCTGCCACTGTTTTTTGAAATTTTTTTTTGCGTGTGGTCTTGCGCATTTTATTTTATAAGAAATTCATTTTAATATGGAAAAAATGGAAAAATCCGTCAGAGAAAAATGTTAAAAATCATCGCGATTTTTAGCCGTCTGAGACTTGCTCTTTATTAGACTTAAATAAAATTGGCTATAAAACTGCATATCCAAAAATGTTTTTTAGTTTCAGATTGAAAAGTTCGAAACTTTGAAAATTTTTTTTATTAATTTTTATAAATTTTGCATGCTTTTTTAAACTTTGCTTTGCATACATTTATGCTTTTGGAATGAACACGTTTTTGTAAACAAAATTTACTTTAAATCAGTGAGTATATTTAAAAAATTCACGATATCTTGAGCAAAAGTAGAGATATCTCAACGAAATTTCGTAAAACACGGAGAGTCCTAAACGTTCTCTAAACACGAAGAGTTTCGAAAAATTCTGATGAAGAAAATCGATGGATAAATACGAAATAATGAGTGGTCAAATAAAAGTGCGCAAAATTTTTTGTATGAAATATGAGCAGAAATGCTTGTTACTTAGGTGTACGTGGCGTATGAGTAACATTCTTTAGTGCTCAATTTTCATACAAATAATCTTGCGCATTTTTATTTGATCACTTATTATTTCGTATTTATCCATCGATTTTCTTCATCAGTAACTTGATTTTTTCTTTGTAATAGAACAGGCTTTAGTACAAATGCAAAAATTTGGCACAGAACCTGTTATTTTTTAAATTTTTCTTCTGTTAAAGTTTGATTTTTTTTCATTTTTTCATTAAAAAATAAAAAAAAACTGGAATGATTAATTAATTTGTCAGAAACTATAAGCCCTATCGGAAAGTGATGTATATACGGTTTATGTAGAATTTCATTGACTTTCATTTGCCGTATTTTTAAATTGGTTTGTAACATATACGTAATTAAAAGGAACCAATTTTTGCTTTTAGCTGAATAACGGTAAATTGCAAATATTTCGAAAACGTATCCATAAAAAAAATTAACTCGGTTTTCTGAATCACCGAAAAATTTTACATAGGAATTGGATAGTGGCAAAACCAAACAAACATTAAAATTTGTGATCCAGTGTTATTTGAATAAATTTTACTTGTGGTGTGTGTATTTTCTCCTTCTACTTCTTATTTAGCACAACAACCGTTCGCCGGTTTGGGCCGAGATCGAAAAACTTCGCCAATTGCATCTCTCCTTTGCGAGCTTGCACCAGTTGTAGAGCTCGAGTGCAGACAGGTCCTTCTGCACTTGATCCTTCCATTTTATTCATTTCCGCCCAGGGTGAAATTCGACACATTCTCCATGGTCGGGTACTTCGAGGCAATTGGGCGTATACATAAAACCTAAGCTTTTTCTTAAAATCAGACCTTTTAAATAAATGTATTTGAATAAATTGCGTAAAACGTGTGAAAGTCTAAGAAAAAGCAATTAGTTTTTATTCACACGGCCCAATACGCACCTTTTTTAAATAAAATTTATTTATTATCTCGGTAAATAAATTATATTATTTCCTTTTTTTGCCACACATGAAATCCTAACGTTAAACTGAACCTCACGCGGGCGGAACAACGGGCAAAAGCTAGTATGTATGTGCATACATAAATATACTTAATTACTACGTGCTTAAATATGTACTATGTTAAAATTTGTACCTACGCCAACTTTATTGATGAGCATTTTCATCTTTCAACTTTTTTTCAACAAGAAATATTTGTGTGCTTACCAGCTTATTCAGAGAATTATGGTGTATGTATTTTCCTGTCCTAATTGAAACTTTCGGTAACTTGACAGCAAGTGAAGCTGAGGCAGAGTACTTTTTCAGAAATTGTGAGCGCTCCGTAACATATACGGGAAATAAATTTTATATACACTCCATGCATGCATAGATGCATATGTATGTAGTCACACACAATGTAGTATATTTTGTTTTTGTTGACAGCAGGCATTTGAAAGACCACAGAATGAAGTAACAAGCGGTTTAATTGTCCTTTTTTTTTCTCATTCATGTATTTTCTTATTGTGGTTTTCATTGTGTGGATTGCGATTCTTCTTCTAGTTTTTGTTTGTTTACATATTTTTGTTTGCTTTGGCCAAGCCGAGCAGGCAACATAACGACGAGGCAAACAAAGGAATGCAGTTGCATTCAAACTAAGCGAAAAGAGAAAAATATAAATTTGAGGGCATAACAAATTGAATGATGCAGCTTTTCGTACTGCAAATAAACACCGCACTGCACAGTAAATCAAATTTTATAACAATGCCTTAAGGTGCAATACTATGCATACAAATGTACATAGGTAGATACGCTTCTTTATTATTATGATGCGTATAGGTGTACTCATAGTGGTGCAGGTTTGGCATATTTTATGGACAAAATAGTCTATTTCTATGGCTTTTCAGTTGGTTTGGATAGTCGAAATAAACTTCTTAATTATGGTTTTGCTATGGCATGGATACAAGTTGTATCTACATACATGTGTACATACATATGTGCTGCTCCTAACACATGCCTCATAGGGAAATCAGTGTCGACTTGAAGATTCTAAAACTGCACCTGTCCGAAAAGTATCACATTTTCCATTAAAAGGGGTGAAGAAAAAGAGAACAATTATAAATTTCTATTCATAAAAAGGGAAGTATTAAAAATCATATTTCATCCTTACAAAAACAAAAATTTAATTAACAAACAAAAACGTATTTGTTGTAGTTTGGTAACAAAAATAAACAAAAAACAGTACAATTTTGTTATATCGTAAACTGTTACAGTCCTATTGGTAGATCACATTTCACTGGTACACAGAGATCGTTTGAAAGATAAATATAGATTTTGCATCAAATTAACCCTTTATGGGCTGTAAATTTAAACTAAAATATACACGACGAAGGTTCCCAACTTCCTTTTGAGGATAATCATTTCCCTTAAAATATTTTAAGTAAGAGGTAATTTTTTCACACCAAAATTTTTTCTATAAATATTTTTATTTTTTAAAGTCCGGTTTTATGCAAAATTATTTTCTCCAGGAAATACTTTATACATTTTTTTTTTAATAATTTGATTCACAAAAATTTTTTCCAAAATTTTCTAAAAAATATGTTTTCTAAAAATTTATCTATATTTTTCTAGAGACGTATTTATTTCATACTTATTTTACTCTTAAAACTGCTTTTTATACAATAAGTTTTAATTCTAAAAATAGTTTTGTTAAAGTTTTTGGTAAATTTTTCCAGTTTTGGTTTGCTTTTGCCTCACAGGAGACAACCGAGGAAATCAAAACACGTCTGCATACAAGCCTCACACGCGATGTTTACCATTCTAGGGTTAAGGATTACTCTTAGATCAAAGAGTTCACGAAAAATACCAATAGATCTATAGAAGTTCCAAAAAATCCCGAAATGCCTAAAAAAATCTAGAAAATCCAGAGAAATGAACAGAAAGTTTTACGAAAAGTCCTGTAGCTAAAATAAAGGTGTAATTTTGGACCTGAAGGTTCCCAAAGCGCAGAAAATGCAGAAAAATATACAAAAATTTGTAAAAATCCTAAAAACTTTTGATACTGAAAAATTATTAAAAAAAACCCGAAATATTGAAAAAAATTCCAAAAAATACCGATATCCTGATAAAACGCGTATCTAGAGTACCGAAAAAATGAAAAGTTGCGGAAAAATATGAAAGTTTCTCAAATAATTTCGAAAACCAAGACCCCAAAGTATTTTGAAAAGCTTAGAAGTTAAGACTAATTGTACGTTTATACATGAAGATTCCCGAAAAACGCCAAATCCCAAAAAAACCCAATAAAAAAAATCCTAAAGGCCCTATAAAAAGGAAGGATGAAAAAAGTCCGTAAATACCGAAAATTCACAAAAAAGTTCTGAAGCCCCCTAAAAAACGAAACTCAGGGAGTCCCAACAAAAAAAATGCTAAAAATTCTGAAGTATTAAAAAAAGTTCAACAAAATACATTACGAAAAGCCACGAGACTTATAGCCGGTTTCACCAGCAATTTAAATGGAAAAAGATTTTTTATTTTCTGTTAATTTCCATATAAAATTCAAAAAATTTAAATCCTTTTTCACTTAAATTGCTTTCGTGAAATTGGGTGTAAGATTAAGGTGTATCCTGAAAAGGAAAACCAAACATACCGAAAATTTCTAAAATATCTCAAATTATTCCGAAAATTAAAAGAGCAAGGACTCCGAGAAGTCCCGATAAGATCATTAAAATGTCAAAACTGTTCAAAAAGACTTGAAAAAATTTCAACTTATTGGGCGGTATGCATAAAAACTAAGCAATTATTTTTTCTTAAAATTTCACAGCTTTCACCTAAATTTATTAAATCGAGTAAAAGGTCTAAAATGTTAAAAAAAGTATTTGTGCATAATTTTTTTTTATTTTTTGTGCATATTTCCGACCTATTCTATAAAAGTTAAAAGCACAAATTTTACGTTATTTTCAGCTAAAAAATTTATCAGGCGAAGAGAGGATTCTACTAGTTGTATCCTCAAAAAGTGTTAAGCTTTTTCCCTTCAAGATGGGTTTTTTTTTTGTTTTTTTAAGAAGAAATCGATTTCACATAGTACATACGTATGAAAGACTAACAGTTTATTTTCCTACGGGCTTTATTAGTCAGCGTTGATTTTATGAAACAAACTATTATTCTGTTACAAATTAAAATGATGCCTGTGTGTTTGTTGTTCAAATCTCCTTTTTAATGAATGGCAGGATTCGAAAGAGTAAAATCTGGAAAATTATTTCTACGTAGTACTTTATTGAGGCATAATTGACAGCATACAGTAGCTTACATAAATATGTAGATACGTATGTGAGTGTACTAGTATGTGCATAGAGAATAACCGTAATTTTAAGGAAGAAAGATCTAGTGGCAACGTGGCAATTGTTCAATATTTACTATGGGTCTTTGATTCTTGGAGCTAAAAATAATTGGCCACAAGTTTGTAATTTTCAAGTTGCTTGAATTGAGGTTACGTATACGACAAGGTGAGCGTAAGCTTGGGAGGAAAGTAATGAGCACCACACTATGAGTAATTTGAGCAATTTTTGTGGCAAAATTTATTTAATTATGATGACCGATGGGTCTAAAGGGGTAACTTTTTTAATTTGTGGTTTAATTGAAAAAATTTGAATGAAGTTTTGTTTATAAATATTTCCATTAAAGAAAATATATTTGTATATATATATACTATTTTTGAAAAATATTGCCAAATTATATTAATTTCGAATGCAGCCTTAATGGTAAAGTTTTGAAGAAGTAGGAGCCAAACCTCCATTATTTTCAAGCCCGCCATCTGAGCACCATTGAAGCTTTTTTAGCTTTTGTGTTAAAAGACGAATGCCTCAGAGAATACTTCTTATCGTAAAAGGCATGAAATAATGCACAATAATCATTGGTATCTTTTTTGAAAAAGAAAGGGACCGGTTAGATTTGCTCGTTCTAGGGTTACTTGAGAACTAGCGGAATTTTTTTGGCAGATTTCAAGTCGAAAAATATATCTTTATAAACAAATGCTTTAAGAACTAAAGGAAAAATTTGCGTACTACTTTCTGCTCACAAAAAAAAAATACTAGGCACTCGGATTTGAAATTTCCTAGAAGAATAAAAGGAAAAACTTATTCAGTATATCTACTAGTAAAGTAATAAAAGTCAAAAATTAGCGACAATTCTTGGCTTTGCGTTAAAAATTCATACCCAGTACGGTCTCTGCTCCATTTCAAAAACAACCACCTTCTGAATGGCCGACAAATAAAACCCATAGAGGTAATCAATTTTTCGAGCAACTGTTAACGAAATTACTATGTATGTATACAAATTCTGTTATTTATTGCGCCCCAGTACTTCAAATTTTCCACCCACACCCTTTTACTACCACCGCCCCAATACCATACATATCAAACGAAAACTAAAGTGCTGGTTACTGACTCCTGGCAAATTGCAACACTCACTCATTGTTTGTTTCCAATGTTACCAACCAACCAACCGACGAACCAACCGACGGACCAACCAACCACATATCATCAGCATGTGGCTCACAGTTGGAGTGCGTGAGTGTGTGTGCAAGAGTGTTTTGTTGCTTACGAAAGTAAAATTTTGTCCAAAATGTTGCTTTGAAAAGCTAGTGACCCAATTTTGTGCTGCAAGTCCTTACTCTAACAAAACATTCATTTAAACGAACTGCTAGTTTTAAGTGGAAGTTACGAGCATTCACTGGTGCATACCCCGGTATGTACAAACGTGTGTGTGCGCCCAAGTAAATAAATAAGTAACCGGATGATGGTCTCACGCAATGACAGTACAAAGATTGTAGAAGCGTATATGTACTTGCATAAGCGCGTACATATATGTATGTACATATACATATATACGTAAATGACTCATTGCGTGTAAAATAAAATAATAGAAGACAAAATAAAATAAAATAAAATAAATTAAAATAAAATAAAATAAAATAAAATAAAATAAAATAAAATAAAATAAAATAAAATAAAATAAAATAAAATAAAATAAAATAAAATAAAATAAAATAAAATAAAATAAAATAAAATAAAATAAAATAAAATCAAATCAAATCAAATAAAATAAAATAAAATAAAATAAAATAAAATAAAATAAAATAAAATAAAATAAAATAAAATAAAATAAAATAAAATAAAATAAAATAAAATAAAATAAAATAAAATAAAATAAAATAAATTAAGTTAAATCAACAATAAAAACAAGAGATATTGATAAATATAAATTCGAATTTGAAACGAAGACGTATATGTATACGGCGAAGAATATGAAAGAGAAGGAGAAGACTAATACTAAGACGAATATACATAGATACGATACTAACGAGTTACAACATGAGGACAATATCAGAAACTAATATGAAGACTCTTATCAATTCGAAGGTGCAGGTGAGTTCGAATACGAAGAGAAAGACGAAGGCAAAGACAAAGACGAATATGACGCTTGTCAGTAATACGAAGACGAACACGAACGATTACGAAGAAGAATAAGAAGACAAAGAAGATTAATAAAAATGTTGGTAATATAAAACGAAATATATATGAAGTGAAATGTGGGCCAGGCGCACACCTTTTTTTTTAGTTAAAAAACTCGAGTTTCTAAAATTCACTATTAATGTTCGTTTTACATTACATTTCACTAAAATCCACTGAACGCATATGGCAAAAAGGTGAAACACAATAAAACTAACTCATTTCTCTTGCTCTAATACCATTTGTAAAATTTATTCCATCAAATTTGTAATGCTGCAACAATAACAAAAAGTCAATTTAATTTACGCTCAACCACCTGCGGTCATAACAACAATTCACCTGCAACCAAATCCTTACGTATTTAAGTAAAAATAGTAGGATTTATACGAATAATGCTTACAGAAATATTAACTAAATATTTAGCTAAACGAATGGACAAGGGTGTGTTGGAGAAGGAGAGATTGCTGAAAAAGATAGTATTATGCACTTATACAAGTAGAGTGAAGAACTCAGTTGTTGCATTGTAATGGGTGATTTTTTTGAGGTTAGGATTTTCATGCATTAGTATTTGACAGATCACGTGGGATTTCAGACATGGTGTCAAAGAGAAAGATGCTCAGTATGCTTTGAAATTTCATCATGAATAGACTTACTAACGAGCAACGCTTGCAAATCATTGAATTTTATTACCAAAATCAGTGTTCGGTTCGAAATGTGTCGAATTCGACAAATTTTGTTCAGCGATGAGGCTCATTTCTGGTTGAATGGCTTCGTAAATAAGCAAAATTGCCGCATTTGGAGTGAAGAGCAACCAGAAGCCGTTCAAGAACTGCCCATGCATCCCGAAAAATGCACTGTTTGGTGTGGTTTGTACGCTGGTGGAATCATTGGACCGTATTTTTTCAAAGATGCTGTTGGACGCAACGTTACGGTGAATGGCGATCGCTATCGTTCGATGCTAACAAACTTTTTGTTGCCAAAAATGGAAGAACTGAACTTGGTTGACATGTGGTTTCAACAAGATGGCGCTACATGCCACACAGCTCGCGATTCTATGGCCATTTTGAGGGAAAACTTCGGAGAACAATTCATCTCAAGAAATGGACCGGTAAGTTGGCCACCAAGATCATGCGATTTGACGCCTTTAGACTATTTTTTGTGGGGCTACGTCAAGTCTAAAGTCTACAGAAATAAGCCAGCAACTATTCCAGCTTTGGAAGACAACATTTCCGAAGAAATTCGGGCTATTCCGGCCGAAATGCTCGAAAAAGTTGCCCAAAATTGGACTTTCCGAATGGACCACCTAAGACGCAGCCGCGGTCAACATTTAAATGAAATTAAATTAAAAAGTAAATGTCATGGACCAATCTAACGTTTCAAATAAAGAACCGATGAGATTTTGCAAATTTTATGCGTTTTTTTTAAAAAAAAAAGTTATCAAGCTCTTAAAAAATCACCCGTTAGTTGCATTTTGTATTTGTACTTATTTTACCGCAACACCACAACTGGTTAGACAGCAGCAAGTGAAGCAAACTGCCAAACAAAAGCTAGAAGAGTGATGATAGAGTAGAGTACTTATTTATTATTTATGTAAGTGTGTTTGAGAAATTTTGTTTGAGAAAATAAACTCCTTTTAACTATTACAATACAGATAAGGTTGTATACATATGCATTTGTTTCTAACGCATACTGATTTATGAATTCCCAAATACACAGCGTAGTTAAGCAAATAATTTATCACCGCTTTACCTGGGTGGTAAATTCCTCCCGCAGCTACACAATTCAAATCACCTGAGAGTTTAATGTAATAAATGTTCAAAATCTCTTGCAATTGTTTCCGTTGAAGAATGTACAGTTAAGAGCTTTATTCAATTAAAGGCTAAATGTGTCTACTGTCATATCTGAAGCGCTCGCTCGCTGGCTTAACATAATTCGCTTAGGGACGCAAATCAACACATCGTTAAGCAAAGTTGTCAACCCGCACTTTGGCAGTGAAATTTTTAACAAATATTCTACGTCCATCAACGGCAACAAATGAGCGGCAGCCTGTGGCAGCTACTCTGTTTATCTGTAGAGGTGTTCACCTGACTGCCTAGTCGGCTACTACTTCCCCACTTAGGATTGGAGATACATATGCAGTCGAATTGATTATAAGGCCATTAACCAATTTATGACAGTTTCAGCTGCCAAGGGAGAGTCCTAAAACAAGAAAGGTATTTTAAAAATATATGCAGTAAGTTGAAGCATGCTTTTAGGCGGCGAAGCAAGCCGATTGTAATGACCCAAAATCGAATTAAATTTTTTTGGTAGAACTCGAATGGCTAGCCAAGTATAAAGCTTAGCTGAAAGGCAAAGTATAGCGCGAATTTGTAGTATAAGGCAAGGGGCGTTGCCATATCTTACTATGTACATACATAACACACCGTCCGATATAATTAATTTTTTTTTTAGCATTTTCGCAAAGAAGAAATAAAAAAGTACCCGTATTTTGCCAAATTTCTAGATCAAGTCATTTACGGTTTCTGTGAGGAAACAGAATCTGTAACCTACACTTAATCTTGAATCGGTCAATAGAATATTGCCTTGCGATTTTTTAAGTTTTACTTAACTTTTTGTCAGAAGGATTTTGGGGTTGCTGATTACGAATCTTAAAACAGTTTTAAAAAATTTAAAATGACGCATCCAATGTTTAAAAAATTTTCAAATTTTTATGAAATTTGATATCTAAAGTTTCTTTGAGTCTATGATTACAAAACTGAAATCGGTTTTCAAAAATTCAAAATGGCGGATCCAATATGACGAAAGGTTTAAAAAATCAGATTTTTATGAAATTTTATATCCAAAAATTCTTTGAGGCGCTGATTGCAAAACTGATACCAGTTTTCAAAAATTTAAAATGTCGGTTCAAAAATGGCGGATGGATTTTTGAAAACTTTTCAGATTTTTACTAAATTTGATATCCAAATGTTCTTTGAGTGGTTGATTGCAATACTGTAATCACTTTTCAAAATTCCAAATTGCCGGATAAAATATGGTGGTCAACATTTGAATGAAGTTATTTTTAAAAAGTGAATTTCCTTTAGTCTTCTTTTGAGTAATAATAAAGACATCCAGTTCTGTTTTAAGTGTTTTATTCAAAATTAAAAAAAAAAAAACAAAGGTCTAGATGGAAACCCCATAGATTTCTTGATGGGTGCAATAAAAGATTAATATTGTCGAACGGTGTTAAAAATACTAAAATTGTCCGCCCAGAAATATACTGCAATTAAGTAAAATAAATGAATTATAAGAAATGTACAAAACAACAATTGAAACATGAAAAAAATGTGTAGATGGAAAAAATGACAACACTTCCCCCAGTTCATTTGAATCAATTAATTTAAATGTCATTGCCTGGCATGCGCTGTCAGAAAACTTTTGAATGCTTTCTACATAGTTTGGCCTACTTTTGGGCGCAATGTCAGTCTAATGGCTGTCTAGAGGGAAATGTAGGTTGCATACGAACATACATACGTGCATAGATACACGTTATAACTATATACATATGTACATACATATGCACATTAGGCCGTACCACCGCAGAAGCAAAAGAAAAAAGTTCGCCGTACACTCTCGAGTGGGAAGTATTTTTGAAATGCCATTTCGAAAAAAAAAATGTTTGGCCAAACCTAGGGGTTGCCTTTTTACATTTTTCGACAGTAAATACTTTTTTACATTGATTGATTTTTAGAGAGCTTTGATTTATTTACTGACATTAGGGTGGTACGTTAAGTGGATAAGAAATTAGAGCTTGTTGGTAAATATTAGAACGGAGTACCTGAAATCAATGAATATTGAAGCAAAGAAATGTATCCTCAAGACATGCGCATCAATATATCATACTTTAAGATCCGACTGTTCGGAAAAAAAATTCGAAATTGCCTTGCAAAAATACTTCAGACTTTATTTCTGTTACGGTCTAATGTACATAGTACACACAGTGCAGACTACATTCTAGCAGCTATTGGCTTTGTCAAAACCTTGGTTATTTTTTGTTATTAAAAATTACATCGCGTGCTAACCCAAAGCATTGTCATTTACAGTTACTTTAATACGTTTTAATGTGAACAAATAAACGCCCCAGTTATCCATTTTTAATATGAAAATTGCATAAAGAACTTAATTAAGTTTGAACTTTACCAATTTTTCCAGCCAGTATTTATTATGATTAACTGATAATCTGTTGAAAACCTAGTTATCGCTTTTAATAGATAATGAGGCACATGTTTAATATTCACATATTGAGAGAAAAGTTCTAGATAGTAAATTTTTGACAGCTATGAGGTGAATAGAAATTATTTATCCGGCAGGGCTAGTGAAAAATTTGGCGAAAGCATTAGATTTGTCTTCTTTTGCAACAAAGCAACTGTCAAAAATTTCTAGCTGTAAAAAGTTACAGAAATGTGAAATTTGCTCACCATAGTAAAAAGTTTTTTCACCATAGAACTTTTCTACTGATTGACACAGGCCCTAAATAAATACATATATGGTCGTTACAATTGACTATGCAGATGGTGTACGACTTTTGGTGAAAGGTAAATTAGCTTCAAGCCCTAACTAAATTTTCGGTATCCAAGCAGTACCTAAATCTGCCCCGTAAACTAAGAGGGCGGGTCTTGGAGAAGGCTGGGTGAAAGTAACGTGGGCTGTCATATTCTTCGATCAGCTCAAGTGAAAGCTTAGTACCGCATTTAAAAAGGATAATTTCAGAATTCTTTACAGATGGGTATAAGATAAGATAAATTCGCGCTTATGACAAAAACAAAAGAAACCACGATCTTAGAGGTCTTTTGTATCTCTAAAGAGAGTCCCTAACTCGCTATGCCTAAGACACTCTCGGCTTCTCTAATGATACCTAAAATGGGCCTGGTAGTCGAGTTCCTTATTACTAAATTAATCTTTGTCTTAAGTTTTTAAGTCTACACAATTTTACATATATGTATTAAATTTTTAAATAACAAAAAAATTATGTCCAAAAAATTTTACGTGCAATTTTCACTTCAAAGAGTTCATTTAAGTCTCCCAAAGGAATTCGAATAAAGCGTGCATAATAGAATTCTATATTAACAAATTCAATCTCTGTGCACAGATTGAATTGCTTCGCCTGCTCACTCCACCAACAAATCCTTACGCGTCCGTGTGCGTATAGTCGTCCAGCGAAACGAGCAAACAATTGCAACTTAAATGTGCAAAATATTAACAAAGCAGCACAAAGATGTGAAAATAAACAAAATGATTGGCTAATACGAACAAATGGTGAGGAAAACAATTGTGTGGCCAATAAAAACAAGCAAATAAGTAATGAACATTTTGCGCAGGCAATAAGCAGGAGGCAAAAGTCGAGGCGAAGAACGGATAGTATAAGAGCGATGGTACAGCTAATAGATAGCGGAGAAGAGGGGCTTGGGGGGGGTGATGTTAGCAAGAATATTAAGACCAAAGGCCAAGGAGTAGCATTCAGAAGGCTAACAGCGAACGCGAAATACATTTGAAATTAGAAGACAACAAACAGCGTGCTATATATATTTGTATGTATGTATGTATAAGCTGCAGATAAGCGCAGAGGAATTTAGGATAGAAACCAACAGCTCAGTGAATACCCTATGAAGGTTGGACCAAACGGACACACAGACACTTGTAGATCGATATATAAATGTAAGTGTGTTCATATGTTTACATGCAATGGCGTCTGTTGAATGTTTAGAGAGCTAATGTGTGTGTTTAAGTGACTACAAATAGGCAACTACATATATATACCGATTGCTTGTAACTAATACAGAATCTATACAAGCATACATACTAACTATATACATTAGACCGCACCAGAAAAAAAGTTCGCCTTATATCCTTCAGTCTAAAGAATTATTGTCAAAAAATTTGAATTTTTGTTTGCCTCCAATTGGTTCGCCTTTTTTTAACTTTTCTTTAAGTATTTTTGATGTATGTACATATGTATTTATTGAAGTTCAAGTGTCGAGGATAAATTTTTTTTTGTTCCAAAGACCTCAAGTATGTCCCCCAAGGAGATTTCGGCGAAAAAAATTAACTTTTTGAACATTCAATTCTTATATTTGGATGATTTAGCCTTACAATGCAATATTTGACAAAGCGAAATTCATTATAACTTTTTACGAAATTGACAAGAACTTTTTTTGTTGAAGGTTACCAAATGTTTGAAAATTTTAATTCAATTTAATTGATAAGATTAATTGAATATTGCAATGTGTCAATGTGTCAAACTGAAGAGGTTAAGGAAAGTTTGCTGCCGAAAATATTTTTGAGGAGTGTTTCCACCTGTTTGAAACATTGTATTAAATGAAATGAAATATTACAAATACGGGTAGCAAACAGCACAAAACACTTTTAAGGCCCAATGAAGTCTGAAGAATTTTATTCAACTAAAATTTATTTAGACATTTTCAACTGAGCAATGTGTTTTTTAATAACTTTTGTGTTGATTGCTTTTGTTGTTATATGATTTAAAAACATGCCATTTATTTGTTCAAGTAGATAAAAAACTAACCAAACCGCCAAATATTTTACTAATTATAAGCAAACAGAAGTTTTACTTTAGAAATGCCGATTTTGATAGTTTTTATAAAAATAGCAAAGATCGGAAGCTTTTCTTTCGATAAAAAAAATATTTATTGTGACTTTTAACGTAATCTCATGTAATAATGATGGTAATTATTGTATTTCTAAGTCGATTTTGAGGTTATGGAAGGTATGTGTTAAAATAAACCGATTACGCCCATTTTTTTTTTATCTTTGGTTATAATATTATTTCTTAAATATGGGCAAAATTTCGGAATGATATTACCATCAGTCCGCTTTTTATGGCCTTTTTGAGGCTTTTTGATGTTAGGTTTATATGGCAGGTATGCTTTGGAATAAACCGATAACCGAGGGTTTATGCATATCATTATTAGAAATATACGAACGAAAATTCGGAGTCGTATATTCATTGGTAACCGATAAACCGATTACGTCCATTTACTTGGAGTTCACATACAATATTATTTCAAACACATGAACAAAATTTCGGAGTCGTATATTCATCGGTGCACTTTTTATGGTATTTTTAATAAATTTTTCAGGTTAGGTTTATATGAGGTATGCTATAAAATAAATCGGTCACTGCAATTTTTCGCTTTTTTCTTTAGCTCGGTTTCTACCACCCTAACGCATCACCCTAACGTCAGTTAATCAAAGCTCGCCAAAAATCTTGAAACTTTTGCTAAGGAAGTATTTTAGTTATTCCAGTGGATCTATTTGAAAACATTTTTTTTTAATGTCGAAAGTATGTGACACCGAAAAATTAAAAGGGGCCCCTAGGGTTAGAAAAAAATTTATATTTTTTTCGAAATCGCCTTTCAAAGTACCGCAGAAGCTCAGGGCTTTATGTTTTTTTCTTTTGCTTGTAAGGTCCCAAAAAACATTTGGGTTGGAGATCAAGTGGAGATCCAATACATATTCCTACGTACAATGTTGATTTTTAGGTGTACCTCAATTGGAGAAGCCACCCATTCTCTAACAAAAAAGGGCAAATTTTTGTATGCAAAATAGTCTGAGTTCTCAACTTGAAGCTACGATATAAATTTGTACGCAAACTCTATTCAACTGTTAGTCAAACCTTGGTGAAATATGTTGTATATCCACTCGAGAATCAAAGATTTCTCAAATATTGGAAAAAAAAAAAAATTGAAAATTTTTTGCTTAGTGCGTACTGATGTGGTACGGTCTAATGTACATACATAGTTTGTGTGTGTATAGCGGGTCCTTATTTCGTATGAATCTGAGTACATAACTGTTTATCTGAAGCATACAACTTTAATCCTCTCTAAATAAATACACACAAACACACACACATTCGCATACACTTATGTAAGCACACAGAGGCCAGTGGGTGTGTGTGTGGCTAAACGCATAGCAGCTCCGCATTAACTTGCAAGTAGCATCTTAGAAAATAGCATAGCAACAACAATAAAAACAGCCATAGAAATAGTTGAAAAGCCGAACAGCTGTTGCAGCCACTCAAGCGAACATTGCCTTCAGAACACACACACACACACACACACACACACACACAGAGACGCATGAAGCACCAACCTACCCTGCTGGCTGTGTCAAGGAAGCGAAGGAATAGCGGAAATGCGGTGCGGTCGAGTGCAAAGTGAATTGCGAAGCTACTACAGTTGAACAGCCGCTGGCTGATGAACTGGCCGATTGTGTGCGCTGCGAAGTTGAGCGCAGCGACGAAAATTATACGCGTCACTTGTGCGCGACCCCGGAGAAGGTCAGCCAGCCATGCGAAGGATGCGAAAGCTATGAGATGTATAGCTGTTAGTAAGCTCGAGCTAAGCTAAGCGGAAAAAGGCGCATTACATGTGTGACGAGCTCAAGTAGTCGGCGGAGAGTGGATTGCGGCAAGTGATGCGGATGGCATGCAGTGCAGATCAGAGTAGCCAAAGCAGCAGCCAGATATGTCAAGCGTTGATTTTGTTTGCCACACTACTAATGACGTTGGCTCGCCATATTTTGAGTTGAATAATAAAAAAAGCAATAGCGCCAGTGGAACTTATGTTTCTGCAGATAGCTTAGTGAGCAATACGTTTTTGCTTGTCTCTTGCTTGTTTTAGTTTTCGCATTTTGCGCTAATTTTTTCGGTTTACTCGCACGAGTGCCACTTTAAGTGACGTACTCGATTCATAACACTGACATACGGATGAACTGATTTTCTGATGTGGGTTGGCTTTTGTCACATACACACATACTCATGTGCATACATTAGTATGTACCCCCTTACGAGCAAACGAAAAAAAAATTTGTCGTACACCCCTGAGTGTGAAGTATTTTTGCAAGGCAATTCCAAAAATTGTTTTTTCGCCGAACCTAGGGGGTCACGTTTTTACATTTTTCGGCGACATCTACAGTCGGCAAAAAAAAATAAAAAATTAAATAGGTACTGGAATAAACAAAAGTATTATTATTTTTGGAGAGTTTTAATTTACTCACATTAGGGTGGTACGTTGGAAATGATAAAAAGAAATCTGGCGATAAGTACTAGAACGGGGTAATTGAGGTCAATGAACTTTAGAACAAAATGAGTTTCTCCTCGATACAAAAACATCGACATACCATACTTTAAGATCCGATTGTCAATGTCGAAGATGACAAATGACAGACAGAAATAACAAATCGCGACGCACAAAAAAAATCAAAATAGCCTTCGAATCAAAATACGCCCTTAGCAAAAGTTTATTGATTTTTGGCGGGCTTGATGATGATGGTACGTTAGGGTGGTAGAATTTGATATCTGGCGAGTAAGTACGGGGTACCTGAGGTCAATGAATCTCGGATCCAAAGAAAAGACAATATTTCCACAAAATACTGCCTTAGCAATAGTTTAATAATTTATAAAGAGCTTTAATTTACTGACATTAGGGTGGAGCATTGGCGTGATAAGAACAGATCTGGTTGCTAAGTATTACAACGGGGTTTTTGAGATCAATGAACTATGGAACAAACAAATTTTCTCGTTCATATAAAATATCGGTACACTTTAATTTGAGATTCGATTGTAAATGTCGAAGGTATGACGAAAAATTTAAAAAGGAGTTGCTCTATCTTCACTTAGAAATATTTTTTTTTTTCGAAATTGACTTGCCAAATTACTTTAAACTCAGGGTTGCACGGCGAACTTTTTTTTTCTGGTACGGTCTAATGTACATACATACATATGTAGATATATCATCGTTATCCGGAGAAATGCAGCGCTTATTAGTTTTGTTTTCCACAGCATTCTTCAAAAGCGCTCGACCACTTGAAAATGGCTAATAGTGGCATAAATAACCATTAGTACATTAGCGTGTGTGTGTGTGTGTGTGTGCGTTTGACTTGATAAATGTACGTGCTTATCTTGTAAACAGCATACATATGTATGTAAGCTGCTGACAAGAACAATATTAGCTAGCCACTGAGAATGCATTAGCTCCTTCTGTGTTGATGTTTAATGTTGGAATAATTTATTTTCTAATATTTGCGCAAGCATTCGCGGAAATATGTGTAAATATTTGAAAACTGCACGAAAGCCAGGCATGCATGCAGTAATGGGCGAAAATCAAGGCAGAGACGCAGGCGAATCATTAAGATATTTACCAATTTCATAAAAATTTCCAACTTTCTATCTAGAATATGAAGAAAACTTTCGAGTATGCAGTTTTATAACCCATTCATTTTTGTGTATCAAAGTGCAAGTTTCAAATGCCTAAATATTAACGTTGATTTTTTATATTCAAAAGCAAAAAAATAACAAAAAAAAAAAATTAAGAAAACAAATAACTTGATTTTTTATATTTTTTTTGCCCAGGGATGTGGAGCATTTTCTTCCATAAAAAAAAAAAATAAATTTTGATGATGTTCTATATGGAAAACTGCATACTCGAAAATTTTCAAAGAATTCTAGATAAAAAGTTTGATACTTTTATCAAATTGTATGAAATTTTTCTGAACCTTTTTTGTGCAAGCTTTGAAACATTTATTTATGAGGTTTCTGTTAGAAATCGAAATAAAATTTAAATGAATTATTAAAAATGAATAAATTAACATAAGCAAGCAACACCATTCTGAATTTTGGTGTTATTATTTTGTTTGCAACTGTATATGAATCGATTTGGTTTTGCTAGTGCCCAAAAAAAATATCAAAATATGGTACAAGTATACAAGTTGTCAACAGAGGTCACCAGTAGTTTCCAAGCATCCCAACAAAAAATGTTTACTTCAAACAACATATCTGATCATGTTCCATACACACGTACATACTTAAGTATCTTTTACGCATTGTAACAAATTGGTTAATCGATATTCCATATCCCCTTATGGGTCTAGCTACATTATTTGGAGATTCTTTTGAGAATGGATCGGCATGATTTGATATCCATGTTTGAGTATTCCAAAATAACTTGTATATAATTAAATTAAATTCGACTTTTAAAATAGATGGCAACCCTCTTCGAAAAATTTTCCAGATAAAACCTTCTCAAACATCTTTCATCTAACACCCATATTTTATTACCTATTTTATTTACCTAATTTGTCTTAATTCAAGTCGAATTTGAATTTTCCAACTGGTGGCAACCCTTCTAAATATACATAGTTTAAAAAAACCTTTCCAAACCCATTTTGATTGAGGAGAATCTTTTAGCGATTAATTTGACTTTTTAAATAATTTGAATTTAACTTTTTAAACCGGTGGCAACCCTCTTCAAATACCTCAGAAATATTCTTAAAATAGAAAGTAAAGACTTCTTACCACTCTTTCGTTTGACACACATAATTTAATATTTCATAATGTGCATAGTTTAGTTAAATTCGACTTTTCACACATGTGGCAACCCTCTTAAAAATATTTTTAAAATAAAACCTTCTTAAACACCTTTCGTATGATAGATGATTCATATGTCAATTACTTAATTGCTGCAATTAAAATTGAACTTGATTTTTTAAACATGTCGCAACGCTCCTAAATATAATTAATTTCTAATGATGTACATCGTTTAATTTAATCTAACTTATGAAATAGTTTGAAATTAACTTTTTAAACATGTGTCAACCCTCTTCAACATATTTTCAAACATGAACCTTTTTAAATCTATATCGTCTGACACCCAAATTGTCATACATACGTAGCTCGATTTTGCCTAAATATAAATTTAATTAGATTTTTTAAAAGGTGGCAACTCTCCTACATGTAGTTAAGAAATAAAGCCTTTTCAAAAACATTTCGTTTGATACCCATATTGTAATAATAATAACTTATTAAATATTTTGATTTTAATTTTGTAAAAAGTGGCAACTCTTTTCGCAGAAATAAAACTTTTGCACATCTATAGGCCTTTTAATTTGAAACCTCAGTTTTGAAAATCGAACGAACGGTGCAGATCTAAACACGTTAAATAAGAAAGTCGTCCTTAAACATTTTATGAAAAAAGCACTTTTTTAAGATTTTTTTGGAACCAAAATGAACACCAAAGCAAAAAAAAAAGAATCGGAAGATGGCGGATAGGCGGATATTTAATTTTTTCAATGATTGCTTAAAATAATATTTATCGATTTAGTACTGGCCACGCCGGGTTATAAAATTCAGATGTAATCCAAAAACCCCTCTACTTCAAAAAGTCAGAAGCTGCCATCAATTAATTAATAATTGCGTTCCAACAGCGCTTATAAATAGTAGATGAATGAAAAAGTATTTGCAGCTTGAAAAAAGCGAAGCAATTAAGCTACTGAAAAATGTGCTGAATTTTTCAGTCTATTCAATGAAGTGTGGCTTGTTTTCAGGCAAATGCAAAAAATCCTTCGCATTTTTTTTTTTTGAATAAATTTCATTGCAGTTTATTGAGTAATTGGTGTATTTCGGCAGAAAAGCTTTCGCATTGCCGTTAATTCGCAGAAAACTATTATACCTTTTTCCAAGTATATAAATGATATGAGAGCACTTCAGCACAGCTGCAGCCTGCCAATTGGAGTGGATTTCAAGCTAAAAAACTGTTCAACTCCAATTACAATTTAATGCCGTTTTACCGGGAAAAAATGTCAAAACCGCACGGAATTCACTTAATTTCCAGCTAGCCCACGTCACGTTGTTGCGGCAAACCGCAGCATATTTACAACAACATAAAAAGTGGATTTTTTTTTTCGCAAGCTATCTCTCATACGCTCCTGCAAGTGGGCGTGTGTGGCAGGCACACGTGCGCATGTGTAGCCACACTTATTTTTTTGTCCTCCCAGTTGGTTGTTTGTTGCTTGTGGGCTAGCTTTTAGGTCGCTAGCTATTTACACCGCAGCATCAAATGACTGATGACAGAGTAAATTACAATTAGGTTCAATAATACCCGAACAAATACAAATTGTGTTTGCCACAAGCGCGCGCGCGTCGACCAAATGTGGTGTATTTATAGTTGCTGTTGTTGTTGTTGCTAAGGCTAATACGACCGATGATGCGCCGCTGCTGCTGCTGTTCAAAAATCCTTTTAGGCCGTTAAACCTCTGTTGGTTTGTTTGTATTTACGCACTCAATGGCTTATAAGTACGCACAGCTGTAACATGCCACATGTCAACAGCCATTCGCTCAGCGCCGAGTTAATTAAGAGGTAAACAACGCACAATTCAACACACAAACAAAAGCAAAACATGGACAGAAACACAGGACACCCAGTAGCCCAACAAACCAAATCGAATCGCGAATAGTGTTTTCAGTGGTTTTGTTGCTGTTGCCATTACTTGTTGTTGTTGTTGGTTTCGCATATGTACATATATGCCACAAAATCCCAGAATCCCACCAACGGCTGCATTGTCAATATTGGCTACATAGGCTGTCCGTAACGGTTGCACTGTTATTGTTGGTTGCCCGCCGCATTAGTTGTCACTTCACCACTGCATCGGTCTCTCTATCGCCGGTCTCGCGCCTTTTGTATCCTCTCTGCGTTCGATCCGCAGCCGGCAGCCACCACAGCCACACCTCTTCAACAGGCTTGTGCCATATTCAAATTGGCTTTTGTAGCCGTTCCAATAGCGGTTTTGCGGTTGTGTGTGTGTGTGTGTGTGGTAGTAAGCTACACTCTGTTACTACCCACCACCTCTGCAGCCGCAAACTGGCTTTGGTTGCCTTCACAACAATTTGGTCGCATCAATTACAAGTGGTTGCTGGCAATCAATAGTTTTCAATAGAAATGTATTTTCTGTCGCGTATAAAAGCGATTACTCCTCCTATCCCAACTCGGTTGGGCGTGGGCATGACCGTGAATGCATTTGACATGCAACAGCCACCTAAATTTCATTCAATTGCAATTTTATAGTGGTAACTCTTGTTACGCTTGTTTGCACGCTGGAAGTCGCGGAATCAAAAGTGTCAACGCAGTGTCAGCGCAGATACTTGATTGCATGGATGTATCTACGCTATCGTTCCGCTTTTTTGCTCCCTTTGCATACAATGAAATGATGTGATTTTCACGCGGTTGGAGAAAAAGGTAACGTTCACTTGCATATTTTTTAATTGAATTTATTAAAAACTGGTAAATACCCGGCGTACTTCACTGCGCCTTAAACGTATTTTTGTGATTTTTGATACCCGTATTGTAATACCTCATTTATTTTATAAATTTAATTGAACACAATTTCTCAAACAGGTGGCAACCCTCCTCAAAAATATTTTCGGTAGCAAACTTTCCTAAACCTCTTCAGTTTGATACCCATACTGCAATATTCAATTTATCTTATCAATTAACTTAAATCACCTAAAAGGTAAATCACAAAATAATCGATTCCTTTCGGAATTTTGCGAGGCAAAAGCCGAATACTTTATAACTCGCCATAGTAAAGTTTAATCAGAGTTGATTTGATAACTATTTAAACAGCATGCTTTCTCAGAAAATTAACTAACACATAATCTCCTTAAAGCTTAAAATTCCTTAAAATATTAATATTTTAAAATACTTACAAAAAACTTGACCTAGAATGCAAATTAAATTTTATTTCATAATTACATAATATAATTTAATTAATTTTATTTTTACTTTGTTCTCTTTCAGCCACATTAACATTGCTTGACCAAACACAACAAAGTAGCTGGTGAAAGTGAAATACATTTGCGTAGGTATGTATGTATGGATGCGTTGCTTAATTTATGTGAAAATTTCAATGCAAATTCAGTATATAATTCATTGCGCGAATATGTGCAAATTACATCCAACATTTGTGGTCATTAAATTATGATAAAAAACAGCAATAAAGCATTAATTTGAAATTTAATAAATAAAATCGTGTAAAGAGCGCGATTGTGCCAAATTGATCAAAAGAAATATGCGATGGTGAAATAAATCGATGAAAAGAATGAAAAGCTCACTAAAACATATTAATAAATAACGGTAGCAATTTATGTATGCTGCAGAAAATAGAACAGTGTGGAAATACCCAGTAGGAAAAGGTTAATGATTACGACTAAACGACAACATGAATTCCAATCGTAAACAAATTGGTAATCTGTAGTCTTTAAGAAGACGGCAAAACAAAAGTTTTGAAAATTACATAGTTAACGAATTTCATAGAATGAAAACGTGTTTGATAATTAAGGGAATTTCCGAGGTCTCGCAGAAAGCGAAAACCGTATATTCTAAGATATTTGAAACTTATCTGCTTCTACTGGAGCTTATTTGAATGATCTATACAGTACAGATTGTGGTTGCTTTAAATTGATCCTGTAATATTCGGAAATATCCATAACAAAAAATTTTAATTTAGTCCGCAACTTTCTACTAAAATCCAGCGTCTCTCCAATTTCATCTTTCAGCTCAGTTTGGCGTTTTTGTAATAACTAGTCTAAATATTACGCTTGACAAGATGCATAGATATTGAAAAAGGAGCATACCCTGCGATATAATTTATCTATTCTGCCCTTCACAATACTTTGTCTCTTAGTTCATACCGCAGAAAGTGTTTATCCTTGCCCATAGTGCACCTAGGCTTCTCTCTCGAATTCTTGCGTCATCCCAACACTCAAGCGATAGTTTCAGTGGCGTCTCTTTAGCTGAGTCGGCAGAGCCCTGTTATGATGCCTATGATGAGTCATTTCTAGGATCTTCGCTGATTGTGTTGAACCTACTGGAATAAATGTTTTTTTTTTTTTTATTTCGGCAATGTCTACGTTTGTTAATATCTGTATATCCACTACAGAGTGCCCGCTTTCACATTCCCGTTCTTCTCACAAATCCAATGCTGGTTCCTAGTTTTTACATAAACTTAGATACCATGACCTTTTTTTCCATATGTTTTGTTAGGCGCTGTTTAAGAGAGTGCATTTGAGTGCCTTTTCTTTGGCGAGATGTAGTGTCTCAGGCTGGAAAGTTACCTTCAATGCTGTATGTATTTGGACACTTGCTTCCATAAAACATTCACAGGCTAGACGTTCAATTTTGGTGAGAAATTGTCTCAGATTGGATTGAGTAGTTCTCGAAACCTAAGCAACTGTGCTAGAGGTAACTATTGGTCATGCAGAGTGTTTATCCACCTCATAGGACAATGTTGTTTGGAGGGACGGAAACTTAAAATGTGCTTAGTTTTCTCGGACTGATACTCATACAATTTATTTGGAACCCACGTACGTAATCAGAACAGAGTTTCATCTATGACTTCGCTGCTTTATGAGATAGAGAGACCACCACCAGGACACAATTTATTTAAATGACTACTCTTCGCTTCCTAGAGTTTGAGCGAAACTCCGTTCGGGACTACCTTCCAGAGCGGCGGAGACAGTAAGAGTGCCGCAAAGTGTAACTTAATCATTCCAGCTCATAAATGACCCTCTTCTAAGCCAAAATTTTTAATAAAAAAGATAAAGTAGAAAATGGCATGGCATCCTTCAGTTGGCATGTCTGTGCAAACAACAACAATACCAACAGCATTCACAATAATTTATTTGATAAACCAAGACTCGAAACACTCACGGTTGGTGTAAACAGACGAAATACAAGTGGCGGAGTGGTTGGTTGCCTTCCAGTGTGTGAGTGCATTTCAATTGGTGCTGCGTACTCGTAAGTGTGCGTACAAGCAGCTGTTCGCTTGCACATAGCTCAAGCAAATGCGCCGGTTTATGGCAATAAATTTAACGTGTGCCGCTGAGAGCAGTCAATGTCGAACAAGCCAGACACGTCAGCTTCGCCCAAAGTGGCATTCAGTGGGTTCAGAGTAGTCGAACAAAAAGCAAAAACAGAAGAGACAAAAAAAAAAACGCACAAAACCAAATTACTTGCACTGCCAGTGCCACAGTACAGCTATCGGCCACTAACTACACTCCGCCGATAGAAATTGCTGCAACAAATGTGCAAATGTGTGGCATAGTGGCGCGTAGGGCGTCAGTCACAGTCAACAGCGACAGTTATGGCCGCCTGGCTGTCATACGGCAGATACCAAAGATGACAGCCAGCATGCGAGGTATGTAAATGACAAACATGGCGGAGCGACTGACTGACTGACTGATTCACGTTGATGAATTCAGTTCATTTCGTTCGCGTAGCCGCTAAAATGCGTTGCAACTGCTATGCCATGCGAGTGTGCGTGTGTTTGTGCATTTACAATTGCATTTTCAAGTGGTGCAGCGTAGCATTTGAATTATGACATACATACATATGCATGAACATGCTGTTATACTTTCAGCTGATAGACATTACCAGTCGAGCGTAGCTAGCAGCCAACCGGCAGACAGCCGTAGCGGAAGTCAGCAACGATCCGCATGGATTCGCACTGACAAATTTGCATATAAATTCGGTAGCAACCGCTTGTGGGGTATTACTTCGAAATGCACACATTCATGCTCTACTACTCGTATCTGCATTTGCACTCATGTATGTGCATTTAAATGAATTTCGCATTTGTGCTTTTGGAAATATGTATTCGCATACCTTTGCGCTCATAAATACAAGCAACTAACCAGAGTGAGCCCAGCCACCAGCCCAGCCCATAAGCCCACCCCAACTTACATTTTAAGATATGCAACACTTTTGCGCTTTTTGGTTCAACTGAAGCGTACTCATTTCAGTGACAACAAAGAAAATTATTTTCGAAGCGCAAAGTCGCACACACACCCACACACACAGAGACACACTCAAACGCTTTCCTGCAGGCGCCACTATCTGCTGTTATTCCAGTGGCAAATTGCCGTTCTTCATCGAATTTGAATGGGCGAAAGTGTGTGAGAAGTGATGTAGGAGTTGGAGTGCAATGCAGCAGCTGCAAGTTGGCGCAAAAGTAGTCGCAAGTGTCGGGCAATTAAGTTGTGGAAGAAGTTGTAGGTGTTTGGAAAACTTTTAGCAAAGTGTTTGTGATTTATTTGATTTGCTTTTTGAAGCGTAACTCCAAGCAAATAATTTGTGTGCGCCTGTGTGGTGTGTGTTTGTTTGCTTAAATGCTCGAGCTAAATATTATTTTTGGCATAAAATTTTATGTAATGAGATTCATAATTTTTCGTAAGGCAGAAAAGTGTAGGAGATGACTGTAAGAAAGATATTTGAAAGCATCAATAAATCTACGTTATATGTATGCAGGGCCGTAGCCAGGATGTTTTCCGCGGGGTGCTGACAAAATATTTTTTTCATTTTCACTTTTATTTCAACAGAGATTGATTAAAAGAAAAATACTGATAAAAATAAAATATTTCACACAACTTGGTTGAAATTCCTGCCCGTATTTCGTTTCTAAGTCAAATATTAGTGGCATTGCGCTACAGTAGTCGAAAAAATTATATCTGCAGCAAATTTTGACAAGTTCTAAAATATTGTTTTTGTTGTTATTTAATTTTGGTTATTTATAAATCATTCTTTAACAACATCCGTACAAATACAAGTTTAAAGGCAGTGTCACACGATTGGTTATTTGACGAAATTTGGTGCATGAATACCTAGATATTCTATATGATATATATAACTTTATCCCAATCACGAAAAATAGTTTGTTGAAATTTTTCAATAGAAGATTGTTGTAGTTTACCAATCTTTTGACTAAAAAAATTCCCAATTTTTTTATTTTGTACCAATAGCCCAATATAAAAATGCACACAATATGGGTATCAAATGAAAAGTTTATGCACTCCCATCAAAGGGTTTTAAAAATACATGCATTTATTCGATCAAAAATTGCTTTAATCAAATCAAAAATTTCATAAAAGTGTAGTATTAAGCGATTATACGCGAATTTTGCAGAGGTTACGAAAATAAAAACTTTATTAAACAGGGGTTAGTGGTTTAGGAGGTAGAGCCACTAAAAGTTGACAATTTTTCCCACATTGAGAAAATTTTTTATTTTTTTGTCCTTTTTCGTCATATTTAAAATTTTGTTGTCTATAAATGAAGCGACGCGTTTCCATTTTCTGGTAGTTTGCTGAGGGGAACTTTTAAAAGTTAATTTTTTTTCTAAAAATTCTTAGATCTATCTGTTTTCCGTAAAGTCTATGTTTCGACCCTTCCTTCAACTTTGGTAGAAGATAAAAAGTCCAAATGCAATCCTCTCAACTCTCCAACTCCTGGCAGCGTTGTAATATTGGAAATTTGAATGAAATATCTCCATAAGAATGGATATCACAACAATGCCTGCCTTTTCTGCCAAAGCTTAAGGCTACTCCTTACCTGGGATATAAATTTACATAGACATTTTAAAGTCCTAATCCAGTTTGGTTGCATAAAAAGGGCCTTAACTTCTTCGCAGGGAAAATGGTGTTCTATCAGTGCTTTCAGAACTAACTTACTGTCCACTAATCATTTTCTCATCATATTAGCGAAACTTGCGACATCTTGACTTGCTTAAAAGTTTTCTCTCCGAAAATTACCACAGAAATCTTTTCGGGTACACACTTTTGTTTTTTCTTTCTCATATAAAGACATCTGATTTTGTATTGTGGAACTATTTTTCGTCATCCCTTGTAAAATTTTGTTTGGAGACAAACCGGTTTCGGGGCGTTGTGTCATCTTCGTGAGAACGGAAAATTATACTGAAGATGGCACAACCAGGACAAGGGATGACAGAAAATCGTTCCACAATACATCACACTCCTCCCCAGTCGAAAACACCAAAAATGAAAATGAGAACATTTGCTTTTGCTTTGCATACTTTTTTCACAATTATTTAATTTTCCGTGCAGCTACTTTCAGTAAAACTCGAATTTAAGAAATCAATAGTTCATCTGATGTGCTTCCCCACTGGTCTGTAGTTAATGCCACTGTTTTTGTATCAACTAATTTGCGCCACTAATAAGCTAAGCTACCACTGAAGCACAAGTTAATTAATCAAGCGGTGCTAATCGATTCTACCACTTCTCACTTACAACTTTTTTTCCGCTGCCATACTCACAACACTGAGTAGTAAGCTGTGTTAGCTCAGGAACTTATAATAAATGTTTTCTTTTATTTTTTATTTTTTTTTTTTGGAGCAACGAGAGCGGTCGTTTTCTTTTAGCTAATAAGTAAAAGTGTTAAAGAAAATAGAAAGAAAAATAAGAGTAGCTTAATAGGAAAAAAAAACGAGAAAAGGTTGCAGAAAGTGAAAAAGATTTAGGTTAGGTTAAAACCAAAGAAAAATTTACAACAACTGAGCACTAAAAATCAATGGACTTTATTAAATTAAGACAAAATGTGCTGGTAAGCAGTTGTGGGCGCACAAGATGGTACAGACTGCAAGTCCATGTACATACATATGTATGCATGTACATTAGGGTGACCCAAAAATAAATGCGGGGGGTGGTGAAGTTTCAAATGTTAAGCTCTCATACCCTAGGCATTTTTTCAATAGAAAAAAAGAATACACATATTTTTTGTTAGTAAAATTATATATATTTATGGAGAAAACATACTTTTATGTAGAAATTGTATATAATTCTTGAAAATCAATACTTTTCGACCGGAAAACTCTGTTTCTTTCTTTTTAAGACTTCCCGAAACAATACCAAATTGTTTATGTAAACATTTTTAGTATTAAAAATTTTTTATGGGTCCCCCAACACATCATCAAGGCGCACGCCATTAATCGGAGGAGCAGCTGGGCCAAACACTTACGTATTGTGTAAGCGCAAATCTATTATTAAATGAAATTTGAGAATTATAAAAAAATTTAAAACTTCATGGGCTTTGAGGCTGCTCTAAATACATTTTTTTCTTAAAAAACAAAAAAAAACGGGTATTCTTTTTTTCATTTTGATACCAACATTTTAAACTTTTTAAACTTTTTTGTACCACCATAATGTACATATGTATGTACATGCAAATGTGTGAATATGCAAGGGTACATACAATTACTAATCAATTCTACGTACAAATACAAGGGCATCTAGATAAATCGTTGATTTTTTATTTTTTTTTTTTTTGTAGGGAATTTTCTTATGCAACTCTACAGATGTTTTCGTTAAATGTTTTATGCCACGGTGTAGACGGAATATGGCGAATGCGTGAAGAAAAGGGTAGCCGATGCCTTGAATGTTTAATACCACTAAGGAGTGTGGGGTCGAAAGCAGGAAGGCGGGAAGAAAAGGGGAAGAGACGACGATGTAGATAAAGTTAATTATATAGATAAAAATAGTAATAGAGATATAGGTAGAGATGAAGATACAGATAAGGAAGAGACAAAGATACAGATAAAGAATGAGATAAATATAATGGCGAAGATAACGATACAGATAAAAATAAGATAAAAATAGATATAGAGAAATGATAAAAGTGCAAGTAAAAATGTAGGTAAAGATAGGGATAAAGATATAATATAAGGAAAAATATATATATAAAGCTAAAGTGAAAGATCAAGTTAAAAATACGATAGAGATAAAAATTAAGATAAAAAAGGAAAAAACAAAGACAAAGGCAAAGATAAAACTGGAGATAAAGGTAATTACAAAGACAAAGATATAGATAAAGATGGTGGTATTATGATACATGTAAAGATTTAGATTAAGATTAAAATTAAGATTAAGATTAAAATGCAGATTAAGATAAAAATTATATATTTTTAAAAACAGATGTGCAGGATGGGGTAGCATCTCGTAGCTGAAGATATCTATGTTTTTTTGCCATAACTCGTTTTTTTCTACCTCAGCCACAAACTAAATGCCGCAGCTGGTACACAGTTTGATAGTAATCTACGAACAGACGAAAGTTGACCGCAGCATGGTTGAATACAAAGTAAAAATTCCAAAAGTCACTGATCTATCAAACTGCCCTCGTAAATAACTATATCTTTATGAAGTGAACTTTGGACGCGTGCTGCGGTGGCAACTAAAAACTGCTGCACTTCCTATGTTGACTAGATTGTTAGGCAATAAGTTTTTGTAGTTATTGCTGTTGCTTTTCTTGTTATTCTTATGGATATAAATAGCAACGTTTACATAGCGCTGCTGCAAATTTAAAGTATGAAAGCATACCTATTTACAACTACGCTCACGCTTACAAACTTTTGTCTGTGAATTATAGCAGAAAATCACGCCTAACCATAATAACGATGAGGCATCAGAGCAACAACCACTGCGCAATGACAGGAATCAGGACGAACAACAACAACAACTAAAAGCATAGGAGTGTGTGTGTGTATGGAGCATATATGTATGTGGAGCGAGTAAGTGGAAGGGGATAGAAGAAGAAAAACTTCGACATAGCAACATTGATTAGACAAACTGCTAACTGCACCTTTACATTTAGCAACGACGAAGCGAAGGAAGGCAGCGACGGTGGCAGCAGACGCAAAAGCCAACATAGTCTTTATGTACTTAACTATATGTAGAGCAGCATGTTTGACTTTCGAAAGAGGTAATAAATACATGAACAAGCATAGATAGACACACACACACACATATGTATGTATGTACCCCTAAAGTTGCAGTGTTGGCCGCTGGTGTTATCGCACTTTTGTATGAGTGTGTGTGTGCGAGTTTTGGCCATTATGTAGTTATGCAAAACTCATATCGCTCGAAAGAGTGTAGAAAAGAGCCAAGAAGCGAAACGAAGTTATTATTAAACAAACATTGCATACTGAAAGGCGCAAGCACACGTACATATGTATGTACATACATAGATACGTAGGCGCAAACAAAATAAATGCCAAGTCGACAGCAAATGAAATTACAATTGCCGATAGCAGCAAAAGTCAACAAGGCAAAGCTGAATACACAGCGCACTCAAGCATGCCGACAAACAAACAAACAAACAAGCAAACGAGCGTACACACGCACACACGCACACGCGCGCATACAAACACTTTTAAAAGCAATACAAATTTCCCTATTAATGCAGCTACTGTTTAGGTATATATATTTGCATGTGCAGCTGCACAAAGCCAGAAAATAGCAAAAGCCACACAATTACCCAGGATATGTATGTACATTAGGGCGGTCCAAAAATGCATGCGATATAGTAAAACCGCCCCCGGTTGTTCTATACCCAAAAAAGTATATAAACCCCAATTTTTTATTTTTAAATCAAAAGATATTTAGAGGTAGCTCAAAGTAAGTTTTCCATGTATTTATATGAAAAAATACAACTTTTCGTAGAAATGGTATAGGATTCTTCAAAATCAATATTTTTCGACCGGAATACTGTGTTTAACCTCAGAAGATTCTAAATACCCAATTATTATTTTTAACCATTTTTTCATAGTAACTATATTTCGTAGGTCCGCCAAAAACCCCTAGAAAATGCCAGAGAATGGAATGGGGAGATAAATAAAAAAATCTTTAGTATTAAAAAATGGTTAAATCAACAATTGTGACTTGTTATTGGAAGTCTCCTGAAGAGAACCAGAGTTTTCCGATAGAAAAATATTGATTTTCAAGAATTTTATACCATTTCCATAAAAAACTGTTTTTTCTCATATAAAATGTATGGAAAACTTTGAGCACTTTGAGCGACTTCTACATATTTTTTTAAAAAATAGGGGTATATTTTTTCCGATTTAGAACAATTCCGACTTTACTAATTTTGCACCACCCTTATGTAGTACATACTAGCCCCGTAACACACTGTATCACCACTCCGCCTTGGCATGGGTCTGTTGCAAAATCCATTCACATACACTCTGACACTCGCACAATCATATTGAGTTGCACTTACATACGTTACGCTGTGGTGCGAAAAAGTGAAAATAGAGCAGATTTAATGTTGCTTCTAGCTGCTGCTGCTGCTTAGCTCACTCACACACTTACATACATACGTGCATGTTCTCGCTAGTGTGAATTGTATGCTGAGTTATCTTTCGAGTTAATGTTTGCTGCCTGAGAAACCATTAAATCAGTGCAGAAGCGAAAACTTTTCACTCGGCTGGTATTTGGTTGTGTGTGGTATAACTCGAAGTAGTAACAAAATTTACTTGTAGAATCAATGTGTAAAGATTGCAGCTGGCTCCTAATATGCTCGTGTGGTTTTAGTTCAATGTATGCATGTAGATATGTATGTGCCGATATTTTCCGTACAACTTTTGAAACAAATTGCTGCATAGTTTGTTATAAATTAGTGCAGTCCTGAAGAAGATAATTTTGCTTGTGTGTATTTAGCTGAAACTGCGGAGCATGTTATACGAAATTCTTCATTCAGTTGCTTCTATAAACTGATTTCTTCATTTTTATGAAACAGTCATTATCGCTTTAGACGAGGCATCCGCTGCTTAGTAGGAGGACAATAGAAGTACTGCCTTTAAGCTGAAGCGAAACACCTCCCTGCTTATCAGAAGTTGGTTTGAGCCATCGCTGATAGGCAAGTCTTCAAAGGATCCGTGCACCTCAGTCAATTCCTCCCTAGTTCGGGGTGCTCACAAAGTAACTAAGTTGTTTTCTAATTCTGCAGGCTCCTCTTTGACGATGACAATGGAAGAAAGGTGCCCTTGGTGGAGTATAGGAATCGTATCTAGAACAATGGCCCTTTGGACTTATTAACGGAATAATCGAAGGTGGATGGAGGGATATGTTGCGAATAGGCGGTTGAGTGTTTTCGAAGAAGAGGTTTGCATATATTCTGAAGTAGGGCTGGCCCTTATCACTTTGTTGATTCGCTCGGAAAAGGTAAGGGAATACCTGACTTCTCTCTCGGTCGCATCGATGTTTCGCTATAAAGCTTTTTTGGATTCCACACTTCAGCAGCATCGCAGATAATTGCACGACCGACGAGCTAACAAGAAAAGGCAATCTTCATGCAAAGAGTTGATCTCCACTGGCTACATGTTGTTTGCTCCGGAAAGATGGAAATACAAAGAAGATAGGTTCTTATGGTTACGGGTTAGCCAGTGGTGGGCAAGAAAACTACTTAAACTGAACCAGTCTTCTGTTATTGGTGGGGATACTTCAATCGCAGTTCATGCGGTAATGGTCCCTTAAGCGCCCACAGAAGTTGCTGTGGAATCATCTCTAGATCAGCTACCCAGCTTTCGCGAGATTAAGGTTTTAATATCTTCAGCCTCACTCCTTTCGCTTTGTTGAAATGGACAGTTAACTTAACGTAGCTTACGTTAGCTTACGGTGATTGTCGTAAGTAGGTGGTGCACTTGGACTTTTAGGAGAATGTAAATTTTTAAACACTGACCACTACATAGTCTACGAAATGCCGCTAGTGATTCCACCGCATCATCCTCAAAAAAAACTTTGACTCCTCAAATACCAATTTCATAAAAACCTGTCAGAACCCGACCTTTTTCGACCGTCACTGATCTAAATGGTTATGCTCTAGTTTTCGGCCAGCACTTGTTGAGCCAGTATCAGGCCGACCTATCCAAGAATCAACCACAACCGCAAAATGACTTCCTTTTGCTTTTAGAAAACCAAAAAAAAACTTTCGGAACTCTAACAGATAACACTTAAGTATGTGCGTATAAGGGTCGTCCTTAAAATGTCAACATCAAAATTTTATATTGTTTACCTTTAGAATTATAACACTACAAAAAATGATTTTTTTTTTTAATGTAGAAATTGACGCTGGGACCACCCTAGTGTCTATGTATGCATCTTAATTCAAATATGCCACTAAAGCAATGCGAAATGCTTTCTAGCAATGCAATCTGAAGCAATAAATGTGCGAAATCTTTTCCGCAGAACAGATAATGTAAATAATTGAGATTTCCTTTCCGCGGACCGCAAAGCCAAACGCGGCCTTTGCCAAAACCAAAACAGCAACGTAGGCAGAAGCCGCAGCCAGTAACAAAAAAAAAAAATAAAAATAAAAACGAAAAAATGTAAGCCATTATTACTTGGCCGCATTTAATTTTATGGCCTGTTGCATAGCAGATTTTGCAATTTTCGCGCGCGCCTCTTTCATTACAAGCTGACTCGTTTACTTATTTGCATTTGACTTTGCTAGGATTAAACTGCTATGGAAATGTACATACATAAGTGTATATATATATATATATATATTTGTTCTACGAATGTTTCCTGATTTTTCTTTCGTTTTTTAATTTTCTTTACGCTTTCCTTGACTGCTTGCATTAAATTTGTGCAAATACCATTAAGAATATTGCAACGGCTGTCAAGGCTGCCGGTGTTTTTTTATGACTTTTCTGCCGTCTGTCAAAGGCGAGGCGGACACACGGGAAAGCGCAGGAGTGAGAGAGGAGCAAATACGCTTTGGCATGTTGGTTTATCTTTCTTTGATTATCCCCACTTCGTTGGTGGGAGTGTGAGCGCCCTTTTATGCAATTCTTTCTTTATACACTTTCGTTTGTCGGCTTAATTTTCAGCTTTATACTTATGTATGTATATATTTTTTTGTCGCTTTGTCAATATTGAAATTAAGGAGAAAAAATGTATGCTGAACGAAGGCAATGCAAAGGTATTTTGAATAATATTTGCATTGCATTTTCCAATGACAGTCGCCAGCAAAGCGTGCAGCGAGCACTCATACGCCGTGTACGCCAGCATACAAATTATGAATTGCACTGTGCACTTTTAATTTTTTTTTTAACGTGTGTGTGCGTACTTCTTTATTTTGCGCACGAAAATGTGCTTAAATAAAAATATTCTATACTGCATTATGAATATTGGTTACCAGTGATGGGCAAGTTGGTTTTTAATTAAAAAATAAAAGTTCAAAGGAAATCAATATTTATGATAATAGTAATCCCGTAAAGTCACTAAAATCAAAATTTTGTATCGAAAAGTCATGGCTAACTAAATAATAGGGAAAATTTACCCCGAATAGTGCCAAAAATCTCGAAATAATATCGAAAAACCTCGAAAATCACAAATTTAGTATCGAAAAGTCTCGAAGTAATACCGGAAAAACCAAAAATTCTCGAAATAATGCTGACAAAAAAAAATAAAACACCAAGTACCCATAAAAGTCATAAATGAATCCAGGAAGTGCCGACAAAAACATTTTAAAAAATCTAAGAAATCCCGAAAGTAAAAAATAAATCTTACGGAATACTGTGTATAAAAGTACTTAGCGTGTATTTATGGCTTTTGTAAATAATGAAAAAAGGTAATCCCTTAAAGTCACGAAAATCAAAATTTTGGAAAAGTTCCGAAATAATTCCGAAGGCCGCTTGGCGAAGTACTAAATATTTTTTGGACACGCTAAAAGCTATATAAAAAAGTAGCCGCGAGAATTACCAAAAATTCATAAATTTTTTTGCAAGACCCGAATCCATAAAACCTTTCTATAAAAAATTTCTAAAGCTTCAAAAAGTGTAATATTCATCTCACATATCCCCAAATAATGACAAAATGTCTCGCAAATCCCTTAAAGTCCTGAAAGAACCCAAAAAGAAGTCATGAATAAATCCGGAAAAGACGCGACAAAATTCCGAAAGTACAAATTAAACCTAACAATATTCTGCGTCAGTAAATACTCTATGAAAATATAGCTCCTGGAAGTTCCTAAAACCTCAATTTAATACCGATAAGTCCCTAAATTCTAAAAATAGAGAATCTCGGAAAATTCTGAAAGATGCCGAATGAATTCCGAAAGAGCCCGAAAAATAAAAGTCTCGAATAAATCCTGAATTATTCCTTAAAAGTAGCGAAAAGCTTCAATGTTTGTAAGAAATCCGCAGAAATCCCGGAAAGGTTGGATGGTTTGTTTCAGTTAGGGTCCGAACATATGTAACAGTTATTGATGAAAACTGTCATTAAAAAATTCACTATGAAGGAAATGTTCAAGAACTAAGTGATAAATACCAATCGATTTCTGTTTTCACCGAAATTTTATGCAAAATTAAAAAAAAATATATTTTTGATTTTTATTTTATGAATCCTAAATAACAATCATTTTTAATTTTTGTATTATATGTCTTAGATAACAGTCAGTGACATTTACTTTTAAGTCTTACGTTTAAAAGTCATTAACATTTTTCGCAGTTATCATTTTGTTATTTGCAGATTATTTAGATATATATCAAAAATAATTGTTATTTTGTATTTTTAAAATAAGAATCAGAAATAACCGTTATTTAAGGAGTAATTAAATAAAAGTAAAAATATAACTGTTAAAGAGCGATTTTTTTAACAAGTTCCCATACGAACCTGTGTGGTGCCACCTCTGACTAGCTTCCCAATGATGTCCACCGCATTGAAAACATTCATTGTGGAGCCGCACCTTGCTAGTTCGTGTCGCGGTATCCATATTAGGGTAATTTCGCATTCCATATTTGATCCTCGAGTCCAGTCAATGCGGCTATTAAACTGCATACCCAAAATTTGCATAAACATTTTTATTAAAAAGTTTCAAATTTTGATGCAAATTTGATGAATTTTTCTCAATTTTGTACAAAATTTGAAACTTTTATTTATAAAATTATAACGAAATTCTACCTAATTAAAAAAAAAAAATGTTGGTAAGGTTTGCATGAGCACAATTGTACTCGCACAGGGCCCTACATACGTACATATGACATTCTAACCATACCATTTTCTATCAATAAATATTTGATTGGCTTTTCGTTGCCTTCGTATGCAAATATGTACATAGATGCACCCATAGTTATTTGGGTTTGTGGATGCATATTTATTTATAACAAATAGGAAATAACTAGGTATATTTATGCATATACGTATATGTTGGTATGTATATACATTTGTATGCTTATGAGAAGAAAAATAGTATTTCTGTTGCTATGGCTCTTTTACCATTTATTGAATAGTTCCTTTTGCTGCTGATGCCGCATGACTTATTTGCATAATTCATATTGTGTGCACATTTGCATGCAAATAAATATTTATGGTGCATATGCATAGGTACATACATACATATATAAGTATTATCATGAATGTATGTATGAACATCCACAAGCGTAGTTAGGTATATTAATGTGTTCCTGCAGTATGATTACCGTACGCATTCTTCACATATTCCATCCAATCCTTATAAGTATTCTTTTGTCATTTATGTTTTGCTCTTTATTTGCAAAACATTTTCTGTCTCCTTCATATTGAAATTTTTGCACTACATTTAAATATGCACTAATAAGTGTATACGGCATATACATTTGTATGTACATATGTGTATATTTTGTATGTGAAAATTCTTTGTAGTTGCGTAATAATTTATTTTTCTGTTGCATACATTTGATTGTCATTTCAAGAAATGATGTATATGTATGTAAGGTATTTCTCTTTTGTTGCCATCCCAGGCCATCTTAAATATTAAAAAAAAAAAAAAAATATTTTATATGTCAATTGAGTGTCCTGGCAGCTCTTTTATAGAGCAAAAACGTAATACTCATTCAGTTCTTTTTGAAAATCATTTCTCTGCATAATGGAATCATCCATGCAAAGAGTGGGGTTACGCCTACAACTCAGTTCAGGGAACTAGCCTATGAAATTACGGTCAGTAGCTCTATCTTGCCTGGACTTCTATATGTATATGTATATGTGTATTAATGAGTTAATAAATTGGCGATAGGATTGCCCTCCAATGAAAATTTAATCTGCATTTCCTTGGAATGGCTATAAACTAGAGGGAACTCTTAACTAATCAGGAACGGAGATATTCAAAACAGCAGAAAGCACCGAGGAGAATTTGCCGCAGCTGTCAGTGAGATGCACCAACTATCAGTGCTTTTATTATCGGGCAGAGCCTTAAAATATTTGAAGCGTTTAAAGGAAAACTTACTTAAGTTTTAAATTCTCTAAAGCTGAATCCTAACACATGGCCTGAGCTTACTTACACTTTGTAAACTTTTACTGATGGATACATGACTCAAAAGCTGATCACGGTTCAGCATACACTCGTGGCCACGCAAACCTTACCACCACTTTTTTAATTTTTATCTCTTTTTTTAATAGTTCAAACCGCACCAAAAACTATACAAATAAAAGTTTCAAGCTTTGTACAAAATTTAAAAAAAATTATAAAATAATCATCAAATTTTAAACTTTTTAATAAAACCTTTTAGGAAAATTTCGAACTTGCAGTTTAATAGCCCATTTAATTTTAGAATAACAATGTGAAAGTTTGAAGGAGCCCGAAATTCTCGGTGAGTTTTGAAAATTTTTTTGAAGGTCTTGTGTAATTTTTTCCATGTAACGAATACTTTATAAATGGGAAAAATGCGCAACATCGTACGGGAAAATAATTGTCAAAAACAACCGGAACATTGAGCTTGAAAACTTTAGACTTGTACTTTATTTTACTAAATTAAATGGGCTATTGAAATGCATATCCGAAATAAAAATTTAGAATAAAAAGTTAAAAAGTTTGATGAAAATTTGATCTAAATTTTGTAGAGTTTGAAACTTTTAATTAAAAATTTTTTGTTGCCGATGGAACTATATTTAAGAAAAATTTTAAATTTTGCTATTAATTTACAAAGTTCTTCGAAATCAAAAAAAAAAGTGCTGGCAGTGTTCTGCGTGGCTACGAGTGTATAAAGTCTACATCGGAATATATTTATCTTCATCCTTCTAAAAATTGGTTAAATATTTCAAGTCGATATTATGTTAGAAAATATAGCGAATGAAGATAATGAGCATACGGTTGCTGCTTTATTTACGTGGCTGCCCTCGTCCAGCATTGAAACAGGCACACTTCAAACCATTTCGTTGTTACAAGGAGCGTCGGGATTTTATAAATACTTGCCGCGCTTAGTTCAGCCAGACACTCAAGAAAGTAGTGATAGAACAAACGTCGACAAGCCCTCGCCAATGTGACTTAAAAAATTCTCTACACTCTACGTTCCCTCTACATCGTGGCAATTACGACAGAAGGAATTCCACTGCAGACCCATTTTGTTGGCATCCTACCCCATCAAAAAGTGGTCCGTAGTAGCCCCTATGACTTGTCAGCGTTAAAAGAAGGGTACTTGACTACTGACTGTCTGCTTAAATTACTCGGTTGCAATGGCGTATGAGTTTTACCTCTCAAAATCAGAATTTTGTGCCAAATCGAAATAGAAACTTAAGTTGCTGTAAATTTTCCGTTTATTACGTTATTGTTATGCAGACTACACGCGGCGCAACGGTTGAAGCAACGTTTTGAAGTAAGGGTTGACGCAACCTGTTTTTCTTGTTGAATACACACGAGGCAACCATTGCGGCAACCTGTGCTCTGTTATGAAATGAACATATGTAAGAAAATTTTGTTTTATACCAAAACTATAAATTGAGTTATTAGAATTTATATGGCTAAGAAGCTAAGTTAGCAAAAATTGTGAACTCGTTAAAGACCCAAATTTTCAAGTTTAAGAGCAGGAGTTTATCGCTGGAGCATAGTTTGGTATAGTGAACCGATAAAGAAAATTGAATGCTAAGATGGTCCTATTTATGTTTTTCTTTACTTCGGATATCTGTATATCGAGCCCTAACCACCAAAATAACGTAAGCGACATATTTTTCAAAATTTTGATTTTGATGCAGAAATATTACTAGACCATCGAGATACATTTCTGCATCAAAAAGAAAATTTTGAAAAAAATGTCGCTTACGTTAATTTGGCGGTTAGGGCGCGATATGATGTTTAAAAATAAATATTGGAATTTAAGAATAAATTTGGGAACCAAAATTCGCTATGTACGTCCAATGAACAATCTTTCGCTAAAGCTGATTTTCAGGTGTAAAGGACAGTTGTTGCCTTACCAGTGTGCTCCTCTACATTTAGGTACCCACCAAGTATGCTTACCATATAGAACAACATCAAAGCAATTTACTTGCTTCGAGATGCCATTAATTTTTATTTCTTTTTTTAATAAAACAATAACCGCGTTGGCCAGGTACAGATAAACGCCAGTTTTCCCAGGACAAAGTTTTCACAACGCTCAGATCTCTTTGCGTTGGATAGCATACACATTTGTGGCATTTTTAACCGGAGTTGGAGAGGTTGCAGGCAACAGTTCCGACGACGACAGTTCCGAATATATAAATAGTTTTACTAAACGGTAACGCACACATTCTATACGTGATTTTCTCATTTACCGACAAGGGTTTTCGACCAGCTCGATTCTCCGCGACCCTTATGACTTTTAGCGTTTATCCTCTTTCTGTGGTCTCTGGTCACAGCATGGACTATCTGTACCTGTTATATGGTCTCTAGTCTGCTCATTTAGTATTACTAAAGCTTGTATCTTAAGCTTTTCTATTGCAAAAAGCTAGCCACGAAAAGGAGCGAAACCCTTTTCTATTTGGTTCCTACTAAGTAATACACCTGAGCATCTAAGTATTTGTGCATATTTTTTGGAGTGCCGTAAGTGGTTGGTTCCCTGTGTAATTGTACCGAAAAAGATGTAGTTTTAAATAACAATATTTTTAATTCAATTTCGATTATTTTCTTTCTTTCGATTAGATCTTTCTGCACATCTACATGTAGTTATATATTCCAGCAAAAATAACTTAACTAGCCCTGATAACTATTCACTGCCTTCCGCACCATTTCATATATGTGAGTATGTAAATAATCTCACTAAATAATATCCCCATTACCCATACTGGGGTAGTAATCGAAATAGTGCTATGTAAATTGAATATTTGTGACCCTGAGCAGCATAAATTTTTTTATAATACATAAATATTTCATTTATTGAATGGCCGGCTACCAACTACCAACTATCGCATTCAATTTCATATGCACTAAACATAAAAGTAAGCACATAGAGTAGCAAATTTTACTATTATGTATGTGCCTCTGTTGTTGCTGATATTTTGAAGAAATACTCGGCTGCTTTTCCTTTTTTGCTTAAGAATGCAATTTTAGTGGCCATTACATTTTCCTCTCTCCGCCAATTTCTTAGCACACTATTTCATGCTTAACGCCTGTTATACATATAAATACAACTTTACACAGGCAAGGCAAGTGCCACACATACATACGTACGTACAAACACACATTGAACACAATGCAGCTGTAATGGAAATTCGATACTCTTCCGTCCAATAAGCTTTCATGGTAGACAATTTTATTTTGCCCTCATTTTTCGCCATCGATGAAATATTCACGACGAATGGGGCAGCCAAGCGAGAAAAAAAACCTAAATAAATAAATAAATTGTGAAAGTGTGGGTCATAGTGAAAAAATAAAAATAAAAGCAAAAAAACATAGTTCAAATAAGACTAGACGAATGGCAGCATGGCAGCAGTGCGAGTGGCATGTGTGGCAGGCGTTGTGGCTGCAGGAGTGGTTGCCGCCTGGTGATGAGTGCTTCTTACTGCTACTGTTGGCCGTTCCTCATAAAATATTTATAGGCACATATGTATTAGTGAACTTAAGTACCATACTTATGGATGTATTTATATTTTTATGTTTGTATGCTGTCGCTGGTTGCTTCGAGAGGACGGGTAATAATTTAATAATTTTTCGTGTTGTTGTTTGCTGGTTGCTGATAGCCTTAAGAGTAGTAATGAGTTTGCTTGATATTTGGGTTAGTAATGTCATTTGTTGGTGGTATACATGAATAGTTGAAATTAAGAAATATGAAGATGAAACATTGTATGAGGCTTACTCGCAAGAGGACTGACATTAATTTGCAGGCGAGGCTGTGAGAAGAAACACTTTGCTCTCGGCTCAGCCACTCCACTGAGTGCTTTTTTTTGTCTATGGACTTTGTCTCTGGATTCTGTGTATAGTTTCTGTATCTGATTTTTGTTACTGGTTCTTGGTCTCTGTCTATTATCTCTGTCTCTGGTCTGTGATCTCTGTTTCCGATCTATGTCATTGGTTTCTGACTCTGATATCTGTCATTGGTCTTTGTTATAGTCTAATTTCCATTCCAAGATAGAACATCTTTTGCCAATTAGGGCATAACCATGATGATAGGTGGTGTGAACTCTGGCCACAGCTTCAATTGGGCTTACCATGGGATTGCAGTTACTGAAATGGACAGTTCCTTTTTCCTTTTTTCTCATGGAAACAAAAATAATTTAAATTTTAAATACAATATTTTAGATGAGAGTGATGGAAAGATAATCGACGACTAGATTAAAACCTGACTCGTCTTAAGGCCCTGAGTCGATAGCACGGTGATCACCGACACCTCTGGCCATAAGGCTATATGAGCAGGAAATTATTTCGAAGTTAGTGTTTTTGCTTAGGTACCCAAAAAGCTCTACGCCTGTTGCGTCTAAGCAGCAAGAAGTTGCAGCTTAAGTAGTCTCGGTGCCTGGGTCAAACTATTAGACTATTGTCTGACCGGCTCTAACAAGAAAATCCAGAGACAAAGGAAGGACAAAAAAGGGGTTTCGTCTACCGGAAGCTTCAAAGCAGCTTACCTTGTATCACGCCAAAAAGGGCATCGGCAATATTTTTTCGATTAGCCAGCGAACGGAGCTTGACTATACAGGAACTCAAGTGTGAAGGTTGGGCGAGTGAGGTAGGTTTATATATTTGCTGAATGGGTGTATCCGCTTCGTAGAGGATAATATGTATTCACACTCTTCCTTGTATTTCCTAGGATCTCGCAGCACCTGTTGGCGTTGTTTCGACTGTAGGCGAAGTGCTAGTTTCCTAAAGCATAGTTCACTCAAAATCGGTGCGCATGAAATGGGTTATATCTTTTTAATAGGTTTTCAGAAAATAATATTTAATATGTTAAAATAAAGGGAAAACATTCCGTTATACATACATGTTAGCGAAAGTTTCATATTTTGCTTGGATAAATAAATAAGGGACAATTTCTTTGATAATGATAAAATTATTCTGAACACCCGTTCTAGAGACTTGTGTATTCAACTTGCTCTACCTATGAGCACATTTGAAAAAAATGCAAAAGGGATTAGGACACAATTTTTTAACGTGATTCCCATTTTTTATTTCTTTGCTTTTATTACTTTTGTTCTTAACTTTTCACTTCTTAAGCCATGTACCATTTTAAGGACAGCTAACAGCTGTCAAAAAAATATTACAAGAAATATTTTGCATTAATTCTGTTGCTTGAAAAAGTACTTTGGTTTTGCTGGAGATTTTCTTGAAGAAGTAAATATATTTTAGCATTTTTTTCTCAAGAGCTGCAAACTGATTTAAGAAATTTTGATAGAAGAAACTTTTTTTCCATTTCTTTCGCGTCATTTTATATGAAATTTTTGCTTTAAAAATCTCAAAAAGGCAGTAATTTTAAAATGAGCAACTAGATAGGGCAGATTTTTATCACAATATAATTTGAACAAATAATTTTAAAATTTTAAGGCCATTTTCATATTTTGCTAACAAATTTAAAGAAAGAAGATGCAAACGGTGTTGCCACCTATTTATTATTTTATTATCATTGAAACTATAGAAGAAATAAAATCATTCCTTTCCTACAGGTTGTGCTGTAAGTTTAAAGGGGTTGTCAACTTTTTTGTCTTGGTTAAGCGATTATATTTAAAAAACGTAAGCTTTTCTTATACATATATAGTTGCCAGGCTTTTTAAGTATCTACATTTGCATTTATTGTTTAAAAAATATAAAAGTATTTTTTTTTTTTTTGAAGGCGTCGAGGGGTGTCTCTTTTCTATCTTTATACATTTGTATTCATATTAATAGTTAATTATATATTATTAATTAATTTAATAAAAACAAACAACGAAGCGAAACGAGCAAAAAAATGTTATTGAAATAATTTGCAGACGAAAATAGTTGCCACAATTAAAAAAATTTATAAATAAACAACATGTTGTTTGAAATTTCTATGCGCCGAATCCGACTTATTTATTTGTATTAAATTTTTCTCGGATTAAGAATCTCTCGCCTATGCGTCTTACGTATATATTTTTTGCAATATTTTTTAAAAAGTTTATGTTTGGAAATATATTTTATAAATTTTTCAATGTAAAAATAGCTGGCAAATCTACCATCTACATGTTAAAGTTTTTTTGAGATATTACTGAAGTATGTATTTTTTAGTTAATTTTTTCTTTTTTCACAATTCTCTTCCATATTAATTGCAGATAAAAAGTTTTTTTGTTGCTTTCTGTCATCCACTTTTGCATTTAGAATTCAAAATATTTTTTTCCATTAAAGTTTTAAAATCCACTTTAATTTTAAGTAAAAATGTGTCAAAAATTAAAACAAAATTTAATTTAATATTTATTAATATATCTATATAATAACCAAATACACTACACTAAAAATATCCGACCACAAACTTCCGCTGAATGCATTTTGGCGGATGAAAACTTTAATAAACAAAGTTTTTGAACTAAAGTTTAACATTCCAAATATGTCTGCTGCTTTTTTCGCCATAGCTCACTTGTTTGTTTGTTTTATGACAGTGTTTGAGCAGACAGTAAAGAATGTAAGAACAAAACTAAAAAACAAAATTCATACACGGAATACATAAAAAAAAATGTTGTTCACAAAAATCTGCTTAACTAACTGTGCATAATTCATAATTTAATTAAAAACCCAACCGAACGTAAAACGTAATACACACATACAAACATATGTAAATAGTTGTATCTACAACAGCTCACCAGCAGAGCGCTGTACGGGTATAAGCGCGCGAGTGAGCGCAATGCCAATAGAAGCGGAAGAAGACCCACAAAGCAGGCAGCCAAGCAAAGGCAGTCCACGGCTGAAGTAAAGTAAAAAAAAAAAAAAACATAAAAAATTATGCTACACAGATAGGAAGGCAGTGAGATAAAGAAAAGACTGGAAAGGTGGCAGCCATTTTCGGTCCATTAAAAGTTTAGGACATGCATGGCGGGCGTTTAGTTTGGAAAGTATGCGATATACATACATATACATAGATTTACACTTAAACTTTAGATACATATGTTTTGTGACTTGAGTAACTTTTATTATTGTCACACACACATATGTACGTACATACATACGTCTGTGGAAGTTTTTAACAATGGTCGCGGCGAGTTTTTGGGATTCATAATTTTGCGCCCAACCAAGAAACTGTTTGGAGACTACAATCGCAACTCGTGCTGGCGCTTACACAATATGTTCGGGTTTGGCCGAGCTTCTCCTTCGATTTGTAGCGTGCGCTTTGATGTTGTCACACAGAGGGGAGGGACCTTCAGTTTTACGCCGACTCCGAATGGCGATTGTATTTTATTTTACAACGCTTTTATCAACTTGCAATGTTGTGTGTCCAGAAACTTTCAATGTTGTGGATCCAGAAACTTTCAATGTTGTGTGTCCGACACCATAAAACCTTTGCTTTGAAAAGTTCCTATAAAAACGCATAGTGCATAGGGCGACATCTGTAGTGAATAGGGCGAGGTAGATGACATCTAGATGTCGCCCTATGTACTACGTTTGCTACAGCGGAAATAGACGACACGCCATTTCTTTAAATAAAATTAATTGGTGCTCGTTTGTATGTACATACATATGTAAATGCATGTGTGTGCACCTTTCTATTAATATCGTTGAATTATTTTAATATCTATCGCAAAATTTTATACAGACAAGACAAAAAAGTAGAAAATAAATAATATAAAAAATAAACTTTTTAATATACAACGCTTTTATAAATGGACTAAAAAGTAGAAAATAATATTTCTCAGTCCCATAGAATTTGTTTTGATAACTTTTGATTTTGAAATTTTAGCAAAAGTCCAAAAGTATAACCAATTTATGAGATTGAAAATGAAAAGCGTGGGGCGCATGCAATACAAAGCATTATATTTAATTGACAATAGGCAAACTACATAACATAGACCTAAAATTTCTTCAGCGAAAGTACAAATTTGAGATCGATTTTAAGCGGTCGTTATTCATATATCCACATACATATGAACATATATTACCCTTCATATCAATTCAGGTGGCTATTCATAAGTTGGTTATAACGACTTTTGCTAAAATTTCAAAATCAAAAGTTATCAAAACAAATTCTATGGGACTGAGAAATATTATTTTCTACTTTTTATTCCATTTATAAAAGCGTTGTATATTAAAAAGTTTTTTTTTTATATTATTTATTTTAAGAGAAATTTGAGGGTGCGGCCGCCGTCATAAAATATATTCTCATAAAAAATCCTTTGTCATTCGAAGGCGGTGTAAAATTGGAGGTCTTTTTATTTTTGCGATTATGTTTATCAAGACGTGGTAAAGAAAAAGCGCGGCCAAACACTCATTGGAAATGTAAGCGAAAAATTTTTTTTACTAATAAAATGATCTACGCTTTCATAAATCATTGAATTTTCCTAGCGGGTTAGTTATAAAGAAAAACTTGCCTAAAAGTATGCAACGTAAATGCTATAATGTCTGCAATTCTTTATTGGCGAATGAAGTAATTTGTTGTTTATGGCGTTTAAGCCTCATTCCATCACTACGATTTTGTTATTTGAATTTATTTTATAAATGGGCACAGTCGACTTACCAAGCTCAAGCGTAATACTATTTTTTTCAATCCTTAGTGCATAGACCGATGGGCTTGTCGTAAACTTGTATTTTGTTAGCTTGTTTAGTATGGATTCTCTCTAGCCTCAGCTCCTTACTGTTCCTGAAGTGCAGCCATTGAAGACATACAATTTTAGATGGTTTCGAGAAAAAGGGGGAAAATAGGGTTGCCACATGTTTAAAAAGTTAAATTTAGTTTTGACGTTTTAACGCCATTCCGATTCACTAGAGTATTTTATTTCATTAGTTGAGCTCGGCCAAACGCTACATATGTCATTTGATCCACATCTTTTAAATTTCTTTAAAATTTCCACTCTTCAGATTTTACACAGCTTAAGTACAACATATTTGTAGCTTGGTGGTAACTTCATAAAATATCCAGCTTTCTGAAGTTTTATTGGCCTTTTTGTTTATCGAGCACTAAATTATGGCTAGTGCAGCAATTGCGAACTACTTAAATGAAGAATTTTAAACAGAGTAAAAGTTATTGGATAAATTTTGGCTTGGCCATATGGGTGAAAAGGTTTGACTAGTGGAAAGATAATTATTATCTTTAATATTACGAATTTCTCAAAAAAAAAATTGTCTACGAAAAATTTCCAACCGTTCTTATTTATTATTTCAGAAAGTTCCAAAAACGAATGAAAAGTCCCACAAAACATCATACGGTTCTGAAAAACTCTCAAAAGGTTCCAAATGATTCAAAGAAGTCTTGAAAAGTTTCAAAAAATACCTAGTCCCAAAAAAAAAAGTGTTGCGAACTTTCAACAAATTTTAAAAAATCCGAAGAAACTCCCGCAAGGTCTTGAAAACCCCCTGGAATATTTCGAATAATTTTCAAAGGTTCTAAAATCGTGATAGGTTCGGAAAAGCCGTGAAGGTTTCAAATTATTCCTGTAAATCCGGAAATAATCCGTGAGATATCGAAAAGCTTTGAAAAATTCGAAAAATTCCCCAAAAACACGAAGCTCCGAAAAGCTCATAAAAATATTAAAAACCATCGAGAAACTTCACAAACCCCCGAAAAAATCTGAATGTATACCAGAAAGAGTCCCCAAAGGTGTTGAAAATATCCCGTAAACATTCCGAAAATTTTAAAACTCCCGGGAAGCATATCTAAAAATTTCAAATAATGTCACTTTATAAATCGATACTTAAAAAAATTAAAAAAAAAATAAAATTTTTTTAAAACAATTTTTTCTGCTCTAAAAATATTGGAAAATTTGAACACATGGTATATCCGAGAATAATCAGGTGAGTGGTGAAATTTTAAGTAAAACAAGTAAGAAAGTCTAAGTTCGGGCGGACCCGAACATTAAATACCCGGCGCAAGTATTAAATATATGTTTTCCACCTTTCCGAAAGCTACCGCTACATGATAAGCCGGGGTGTATACATTTTAAGTAAATTAGCGTCCTTAAATTTCGAAATATTGCAGTTTCAAGCATATCTGAAATTTACCGTTATATGAAAAGCGGCCTCAATTTTAGTCCGATTTCAACAATTTTCAACGGTTTGCTTTTATGTGGCAAGCACAATAACCATACCGAGCTTGGTACAAATTGCTAGAACGGTTAGCGAGATACATATATGTGATCACAAGTGGGCGGTGCTACGCCCATTTTCCAAAATTTTGTCATAAACGTATTTCTTGGTAAAGAATTGTTGCAATCATCAATTTTGAATAAATTAGCTTCAATAATTACTGATTTATCGAAGATTTTGTATTTCTCGAAATTACCGTTATATTGGATGTGGGCGTGGTTATTGTCCGATTTTAGAAATTTTCGGCCAGTTGGTATGCTGTAGCAGGACCAACAACTGTGCCAAGTTTGGAAGAAATTGGTGTAGCGGTTACCAAGATATACACATGTAACCATAAGTGGGCGTGGCTACGCCCATTTTCCAAAAATTTATAATATTCATGTTTTCCGTCTGAAACTTATTGTAAGTATCAATTTTGAGTGAATTAGCTTCAGTAGTTACTAAAATATCGCAGTTTTCGTATTTCTTAAAATTACCGTTATATGGGAGGTAGGCGTGGTTATTATCCGATTTCGCCCATTTTCAACACCATCTGTCCCACGCCCAAAAGAAGTTCACGTACCAAGTTTCGTTAAGATATCTCAATTTTTACTCGAGTTATCGTGTGCACAGACGGACGGACGGACGGACGGACGGACGGACGGACGGACGGACGGACGGACAGACAGTCACCGCTTAATCGATTTCTCTTTTCATTCTGATCATTTATGTATACATTTGTCTATATCTATCTCGATTCGTTTTGCCTGTTACAAACAACCGTTATGTGAACAAAGTTATAATACCCTTGTGCACAAGTGCGCTCGGGTATAAAAATCAATATCATTCGTTTGTCGCATATTTATGTGTGTACGGTTATTTACGCCCGCATCGCTCGGTCAAAGTGCCAATTTGTTAGGCGAGTGGCGCTTTAAGCACACACCAACGGACAGACGAACGGTTTAAGTCAAGCCAAGGCAATACTTTGTTGCTGAATAAACAAACTCGTCGTCGGTGTCGGCAAACTTTAGTCATCAACATTTCAGATAGCTGCTGGAAAGCAAAAACTCAACGCTGGTGAAGGGATATAGGGCACTGCCACTACCACAGCCACAATGGCCAGTAGCGAAGCTGGGGTACTAAATACTTGTGGCAAAGAGTATGCCATGCGGCATAAGTGACAACTTCAAAGTGGTCATGAACATATATGGAAAAACATATGTACATATAGAATAAATACATACGAGCACACACACATTTATATGCATTTACACTCACAAGGCGCTTGAACTCCCAGCCAGCAAAATATTCCAAAATGGATTCGGAAAAGGAAAAAAAAGTTTACCGATCCCATTTTCGGATACTTTGACGATCCGTTTTTCCACTAAAGTGTGCGGCAGAATTGTATGCACAGAAAAGTACATTTTCCGGGTACGAAATTTAATAAAAATTGAAGTCGTTTTCTGTACGTTTCCGGATAAGAGAAATTGAACGAGGCCGCACTGTTCGCAAAATTTACGTTTAATTTACGTTGGCTGGGTTAAAGCTCCCGCTTGTAGAGCCAACTGTGTTCATTTATGTTTAAATAATGCGGGACGATGTAAATACACTTACTACGTATGCACATTTGTATATTTTAGATACGTACTCGTACATACAAAGTTTTGCGAGTCTGTTAACATTTCAATGAGACTTACCAGTTGTTGCTGCTTCAGCTGTTAGTCTATATCAAAACCCACATCAAACAGCTCTTTCCCGCTGCAAGAAATAATACAAACTTACGCAGCAACGATTTTGCTCGAAAACTAATATTTTCTGACGAAGCGCAGTTTCATCCCGGCTATGTTAAGAAGCACAACTGCCACATCTGGGGATCGTCACGCGTGATCGTATAGAAGCCAATGCATTCCCAGTGGATGACAGTTTGGGGCGGATTTTGGAGCGGTGGCATCATTGGCCCTTTTTCCTATGAAAATGCTGCTGGAAACGCCATTTGGTTAAAGTTGGTGGGGCCACAGAGGTTTCATAAATTATCTCTTGTGGCCGGAAATTTAAGACATGGACTTGGACCATCATTGATTTCCGCAGAATGGCGCGCAATGCCTCACAGCTAGGGTGATTGACTCGGTTTTTCCAAACCGGTTTCCACACATTTTTTTTTTTGAGATCTTGATTTTTCAAATATCGAATAGACCGGATCTTTTTTTCGGAAAACCCGGTTTTTTTCATTTCACAGAAATCTTGAGCTCCTAGAGCCTTATTCTGTATCACGAACAATAGGCAACACAAACGATTCGTCTGCAGAGGAAAGCTTCAAAAATTAGTCCGGCGGCATCACTCTAGCGGGTTGAAACGCAACCGAGACCAGTACAGACGAATGGTTCGTGTTGCCTATCGTTCGTAATACAGAATAAGACTGCTAATAAAATTTTTTAGTTTTTCGAAGTTTTCGGGACATTCTCCAGTTTAAGGGAAACCCCAAAGTAGTTTTAAATTTATATCCTAGGTTAGTTGAGGATGAACAGGATCATAATAGGATAACAGGATCATAGCAGGATAACAGGATCATATTCGATTTTTTGCTTTTTTATAGCAGAATACACACGGAGTTTTGCCATTGTCTGCTAAGGAGCGATGGCTGTTTCAAAAATCTTTTTTGATGTTACAGAGACTAGAAATTGAATCGTGCATCTCCTGAGTGGCAGTAGACACTTCTTAGCATTCAGCTGCGAAAAAAATCATAAAAAATGTAACAAAGCATCAAAAGAAGTTAAAATAGTAGCAAACGTGAATTTTTCACTGATTTTTTTTTTTTACTTTTTATCTACAAAAAAACCTTGTTCTTATTTTGCTTTGCTGTTTTCTAACTAAAAGCCATCTTTACTGTAAATAGTTTTATTTTTATTTTTGGTAATGACTTCATACCAGCACATGCATTTTCACTGTATGAAAATTATGTAAACTAAAACCGCTTTATCCGTTTTTTTTTTTTTAATTTGAAAGTCGGGAACCGAATTTTCCAAATTGAAATTCCTCGAATAACTTGAAAACCGATTTTGGAAAAAGGCAAATAATCGAACACCCTACATACATTAATGAAATCGCATTCCATTAATAATGGGAATATTAGCTATTTCGAATAAAGTAATAACTTACCGAAAATATTTGAATTTTGTTTTTTTATTTTATAAAAAGAAACCACTTATATGGACCACCCTTTATAAATGTATGTAAATCCATCGTAAGTATCCGCAGTATGCTTGCATATGTTTGTAAGTATATATGTGCATGTGAAACGTCTCATGTGCCATAGATTTATGTTTGTTTATATTTGAGCTTGTACTTTGTTCATGCCACATTTTATACTTTGGCAAAAACTGATGAAATTTCATGCGTTGCATTTGTTTAAGCGTTTACACGCGCGGCACGCTTCGGATACCATATCATATCCATATCCATGTATGTGTATTCTCAGTTAGGTTTGTTTACTTACTTGCTGCTGCTACTATAGCTAAGCTTAAGCAGAGGCGCAGTGTCCTTCACGCGCAGGCGGACATACAAAATCAACAGCCTACAGAGGCATGCTACTGGTACACCTACACAAACGAGCCAATGCCGAAAAGGACACGATAAAGTTGTGAAACTACGTACATATGTGTGAGTGAAATAATAGTACATTTGAAATTCACCAGCACACATAGGCTACATACATACATACATATGTATGTACATAGGTTACTGGCAGGCTCTTGAACGCCGCCTACGAGCAGTCGTTCGACCGTAAATGCGCTAGCAAGTTCACACCCACGCACGGACGTACGCACGCAAGCGTGTACATATATGTATGTATGTGATGTGTGTGTTTGCAGTGTGTTTGTAAACAAGCCAACCAAACAACACGAAGATATTCAAATGTTTACATTTTACATTGTTTACGAGCGCGCTGTCGCTGGGTGGTGTGGGTGGGTGCGTTACATACAAACACACACAGGCAGTTCACCAGTTTGACTCGCTTCAAGCTTCAATTTGCTGTGCGGCATTTTTCGTAGGTACAATAAAATTTAATTTTTAAACATGCGTTACAGTTATGCGGAGCATACATATATGTACATATGCAAAAAAAAAAAGCGCATAAAAATAGAATATAATAATGGGCAAATATTCCTCGTAAAATGGCATCATAAACTTTCGCCATATTGCGCTTGTTCGCATAACTTGTGCGAGTACTTATTACATCATGTGGAAATGTAAATAATTGCACGAAAAAGTTGCCATCGCACAGTAACATGTAACTTTTCATTGGCATATTTTATTTTCTCCCCACTTAAATATTAACTTAATCATTCTTGGTTTTTGGCGGAGAACTCTACTTGCTTGCATTGGCATCATAGCAGTATATTGCTGCAAATATTTTACCCAGTACATCCACCAACTCATACATAATGATCGGCCATTTAACAGCAATAATTAGCCAACGTATGTATTTCAAAATAATGTCTTGTCAGAGGAGTAAAACATAAAAGCACATTTACATGTCTGGCTGTAGCTGAGTTCGCAAAGATGCTTGCCACAATTTGTTAAATTCCAGAGGGTCGGGCTCGAATTCTATTGCAGGCAGCATGGAAATTAAATTTGTATTTATTTTTGTTTATTTTGATTATGAAAAAGCATCCGTGAAGTGCAAAACGCCAACCTTGAGGAGCAAAATGCTTCATTTTAATGTAGGCCTATTTGAATTGAATATTTTCATATTAAAATTTTTATACTAGAATTTGTTACGTGTTGGGTTGGTGTTCTTTTGTATGCGCATTTTCTAATTTATCAGATTTTTTAATTCTAAAATTTTTTTTGCTCCCAGTGTATAAAGGCAAAATAAATATTGAAAAAAATTTTAAGTGTCCTATTTTACTATTTTCAATACGTTTGTTCAATACATTTTTAACGTGCACGTACAGTGGCGGTCGAAAATGGTTTTTAATATTTATAATGTCTTTCAAGCTAAATTTTTTTTGATATTTTTTTGGGAAAAAATGGTTCATGCTTTAACAAGAACTATACAAATTACACTTTCAAATTTTGTGCAGAACTGAGAAAATTTTTGGTACGCAGTTAAAAATAAGTGTTAGTTTTGAGCGGCTAAAAAATCGCATTGATTTTTAATATTTTTTTTTTTTGTAGACGGCGTTTTGCACTTTTTTCCATATAAACAAGAATTTCTTGTGGAAGAATATGCGCAAGACCGTTTGCGAAAAAAGTAAAAAAAAAAAAATCAATGCCAGTTTTACTAAATTTCGCTATTTATATGAAAAAACCGGAAAAGCCGCCAGCAAAAAAAAATTATTCTGGTTAAAAAGCTCGAAATTTAGATAAAAATTTTTGGAATTTTTTAAAGTTCTGTATAAAGTTTAAAAGTATGGCTTATGTAGTTTTTGTGTTGTTGTTTTTTTATAAAAAATATCAAAGCAAATCAGAGCATGAAAAACATTGTAAATATTAGAAACTAAACACCATTTGTCCGTTTTTGACCGCCACTATATAAGGAAATATATTACTCATACGCCATGCTGCATCAATTTTATTTTTTAGGCAATTTTGTACCACATAATTTAATTTTTTTTTGTTCGAAATCATAAAATATTTAAGTTCTAGTATTGCTGCTTATTTATATCAATCATTCCAATTTTTCTAAGAAAAACGGTGTTGGTAGCCCTTATAAGTATAAAGGTGTCAAAAAACGTGCTTTGACAAAAATTTAAATTTTAGAAGAATTTTCTAGAAATGGGCGGGGACATTTGGAGAAAAAGTTAATACCCTGACTAATTTGATGTATAATTAAATATAAATGGACTACGATTTAAGAAGGAACATTTCACTTAAATTCAAAACAATAGCATTTAAGGATCTGAAAGACAAGTTCGATTATTTCATCTTATAAAAAACATAAAAAAATTGTATAAATGAGCACCGAGCTATTAATCTTTAGCTAAGCAAAAACTTTTACTAACAATTTTAAGTTTTCCAAAAATTAAAAAGAAATCAAATAAAAGTAAAGAGCAATGTACCAAATTGTGTTCAACACAGACAAGCAACTTGAATTCCGGAAAAGCTGCCATGAGTAAAAATAAAAAGCCAAGGTAACTGCATTCCTACTCTGTTTTTCGCACATAAAATTTATTAAAGAGCAGCAGTTTGTGCAAATGGTGTTGGATAAGAAAAAAAAAAATAAACTTTAAAAAAAATAAAAATAAAAACTGCATGCTTGAAGAAACGTTACTCAGCAAGTTTGCCGGGTCGAAGGTGATGGCAACATGAAGTGTAAAAAGAGTCGAGAAAAAAGCTAGCTAGCAGCTGGCAAATAGTTTTGCAACATAAGGTGCTGAGCGTGCATACATACATACATAATATGGCTACAGTCTAAGGTAAGGGGAGTATGCAGAAAAAGGAAACAGCTGTGTGGAGGAAAGCGGGTAGGCATTAGCATTTAAAGCGGGCAAGAGCCACCAGCAGTCGAACGGAAAAGAGGAGCGTACCGGATGTTGACAAGGCTGCTTGCGATGAGTGGCAGCATACATACATACATATGTGAAGAAAGCATGTGTTAGGAGTCACACACATACATACTTATATACAAGATTTTTTTTTGCAGCATTTGCCTTGCACTTGAGCAAACATTCCACTGGTTCATTGGCGCGTATGTCCATATGTGCAGGTGAATATTCAGGAGTGGAAGGGCGTGTGTGTGTGTGTTTGTGCTCTCATAGACAGCAAGGAAGGCGCCATAAACAAGTCAAAGTTTCACTAGCCTGCTCCAGTGGTATAACATAGAAAAGAAGCTAACAACTACACACAAAAGTACCCAACGTATGTTACCATTAAAAATTGAGTTGGAGAATGGAAGGTGGAAGGTGGCTTCCGTTGCTTGCTGTTGCTAACCCAAGGCGAAAAAATATTTGCTAAAAAAAATAGTAACAATATCAACAAAAGCAATAACAAAAACTTTATTTGCCGCTCACTTTAATCAGTGAGTGGAAGTGAAGAAAAAAGTTTCGCTTTTATGTTTGTGAGTGTATAGAGCCTCAAAAATATGAGCCATCGAGTGGAAGATTATTAAGTGAGGAGGTTGACACGAAAAATTTAAATAAAAAAAGAAAAAAAAAACACCAACAAAAAACAGCAGTTTTGCACGTACGTTGTATGCATATTGCTGCTGTGGTCTCTCGCCCGCTTAGCCGAAGGATGATTGCTGGACACTTTGGATGCGCAAATAACCACAGGAATGTTGTGCGGAGGATCAAATGGACTGAAAAGCAAAAACAAAAAAAGTAAGCAAATTTAAGCATAAAAATAGGAGAAAGCAAAACACCGGATACATAAACGAAAACTCGGAAGTAAAGTTGAAATTTTTTTTTCAAAGATATGTAGTAAAAGGGAAAAGGCGAATTGGAGTAATGGCCTTTTATTGTAGCCTTAATGGGATTTTATGGTAGTTGCACAGCATATTCACTGCAATTTATTTATATATTTCTTGATTTTATTTTATTTTATTTTGTGGCAGAATCTGCTTTTTTTCGTGCCTTACATTGACGCCTTTAAACAAATCAAGCGGAAGAAAAGAAAAATCCATGTTTTACATTTCACGCCAAAATTTTCCATTAAATCAAAAACGAACAGCTAAAAGTATGCAAAACTTAAAAAAGGCGTTGACCCAACGAAAGTAAATAATTAAACATTTTTTCAACTAAGTACAAATATAGCAAGCATATCTAATTTTAGGCCACACTGCACACTTTCCTGCACAATTTGCTCATCCTACAAAACTAAATATATACCTGTTTTCATTTTTAGCGCACACTGTTGTCAAGCACGCCTCCCACATGCATACTACTACTACTACACGCACGCCCACTGCACTTCTTCAAGCCAAACGTTAAGCTATTTCAATGCAAGCTCACGCGCCTGGCTGTGAGATCGCTTTATCGTTTAGTTGTCGTTTTTGTTGGCACTCAAGGAGAATGGCATTAAAAGGAGCACATTGAAAATTTGAAAAATGTATTGAGTGAAATTTATTGCTGGCGCAATCGACAGATTGGCGTACATAATTTTTGTGAAAAGTGATTTTTGCACATTTTTTATTTTACGTCAATGTTTTGAATTATATGTACATAATAATGTAAATGGAGAAAAAGGATAATATATTCTGTACAATTTTTCGAGTTAAAGCATCTTATTTTTTGACAAACTCATTTTTAGACAAATAAAATGCACTTCTTAATTGAGAAAATTAGTAGTAATGGAAAGAAATTATAAATTGTCGAGAGCGAACCGCATAATGACACAGATTTATAAATTATAATTTTCATATTGGGAATATATTATTCTTTATTCAAATTGGCTCTTGCAATTGTATTTTGAAGAAAACGGAATAGCTAAGCCATTGAATTGGAAAAAATAAATAAGCATACCTAAATGAGCCCTTTATTTTGAAAGTGGTATAAGTCAACTCGTATCACTTGTGCTTGAATGACCGGCTACTTGTAACTGTATGCATCTGTAAATCGTACTATCGTCGTAAACTAATTGCAAAACCTTCTACCATTCGTTGATGAAGTTGACACGAATAACCGACGCTTTAAGATACCAGTAACCGGTCATTTAAGCACAAGAACTGGGAAATGACTTATACCACCTTCAAAATAAAGGGCTCAAATATGCGTGGAAATTTTAAGAACAAAAAACCTAGATTTTATTCCGTATCTCGGCAGAATATCTTTTCACTAATGCCGAGTTTCCACTAGACATTAAAATGATAAAAAATTGTAGACATTTAAAAAATGCCATGCGAAAATTAATTTTATGACTGTTTTTAACCTAATGACAAAAATATTTTTTAATGCCTAGGTTTGTCATTACAATAAATATTTGCCATTTAATGCCAAGAAGAAATCCAGTTTGTTCCACAACAGAAGGAATCTTATTTTGATGTTATTGCAAATGCGTTTTTGCATTTTATTTGATGCTGAAAAACACCAATTATCAAAGGGTTAGCTGAAGTAATATTGGCGTAACAGTAAAGAACTATTTTCGAAAATGTACTGTATTCTGAAGTTAGTTTCTTAGTAAGTTTTCAGGATCATGCGGTGTTTTAAAGTTCATTTTAAAAATTTACAGATAAAATTATCGATTTTTAGGGGTCGGAAACATGTTCCGAAAGTGCCCAAAAAATAAAATAAAACGAAAAAATAAACATAAAATAAATTAAATTATAAGAAAAAAAATAAATTAAATTAAATTAAAAAAATAAAATAAAATAAAATAAAATAAAATAAAATAAAATAAAATAAAATAAAATAAAATAAATAATAATTTTAAGCGTAAGACTTTTGTATAATTTAACTAAATTTTACTTTTGAAACAGGTGGCAACCCTCCTATATTAAGCTAGAAAATGCAACTTATTCAAAACCATTTCTTTTGATACCCATATTGGGATAATTCGTTTAACTTAATAAATAATTTGAATTTGATTTTCGTATATATGGCAACCCTTTAAAAGACTAAAACCATACTGCACATCTGCAGGTCAAGCCCTTTCATGTGACACCTCGTTTTTGAAAATCTTACGAACGAGACAGATTTTATGACTTGATGTTAAATATTTTACGCAACCCTCTGCGGCAGAGAAATTTTGAATTCGATTTTCTAACATGTGGCAACTCCTTTCATGGAACTAAGGCTATGGTGTACACCCGAAGGACAAGGCCTTTCATGTGACACCTCATTTTTAAAAATCGAACGAACGATAAAGATTTTATGGCTTGGTGTTAAATATTTAACGCAACCATCTCCGAACTCGATTAAGAAGTTTCACTTCAAAAATAAAATAACCTTAATAAAACGAAATAAAATAGAACAACACAAGAAATAACAAGATTAATTAAATTAAATTGAATATAATATAATAAAAATAAACAAACCAGGCAAAGTTAAATAAAATATCTCACAAGGCCCTTGGATTGGAAAAAATGTCTGCCCGCGTAGCATCTACAGTGCCAGACCCCTAACATAAAAATTGCCGTCAAGTTCTCGTTCTTTAAAGGCTCGACTTTGAAATTTTGTTTTCAGTGTACCGAAGAGGTATTTTTAATTGTTATAATTTTATTCAACAAAAACCTTAAAGTGGTATTTTAAAGTTAAGGTATAAAGCTTTTTTTTGGTAGTATGTATTAGTAAACAAAAATATCTCATATGAAATTTTCAATAATAAATTAGGAAATATTCTGAAATAGGGCGTTCTTCAACCAAATTCTGAGATAGGGTGCTTTTCAATAAAATTCTTAAATAGGGCGTTCATCTATCAAATACTTAAGTAGGACGTTCTTGAAAAATTTCGTTTTCGAACTGGCTGCGGAGATAGGTCGATCTTTCACTCAGCCATCGAAATTGAATACTTTTAATACTTTATTAAGATTTTGCGGAAATTATTATGTAAAGATCGATAGTTCAGGGCTAACTTGCAGGAGTAAATGTTAAATTTCTATTGAACTGAGTTATTCTAGCTGTGCGAAAACCTTTTAAAACTACAAAGCCTTGCTATGTCCTTCAGCGTATGTTATACATTAACTAAACAGCTGTAAAGGAATTTAATTTGATAAATTGTAGAACTCAATTTCGTCGTCCTTTTTAAACATTGGTCTTAATACAAATCGTTTTTGACGTTTATCCATCTTCAAGCAGTTTTTGCTCCAAGGAACCAATTTTGACAATGGGCAATAAAAATTCGTAAACAAAATATAGTATCTTCTTCTTCCATCAGAATAACCAACCGAACCAAGAAATACAACTTACTGGCTTTAAATGAACACAACATCTAGAATTCCAGCAGCACTTTTTGTTAACCGTATAGCAAGGATCTCAATGCTCTCCATTTTTAAACGTATATTTTCCTTTCTTAACCCGTTACCAAAAATTTTAGTGTAAATTAAATTCCTGCTATTGAAAATTGTTGAATAAATTCAAGAAATAAAAAGTAGCAAACTTTTGTTTTTGTTGACAGAAGTAGATTTTTGTTATAAATTTCTGGAAAAAGGCGGTTAAATACCTGCAAATTTTTTAAATTTAACTGAATGAATTTTATAAATAAAAAAATAGCAAACTGTTTTTGTACCAGAAGTAGATTTTGCTTTTAAATTTCTAGCAAAAAGGCTATAAAATAATAAGCGAGACATTTTTTAAATGCCACAAATATTTTATCATCTCAATTCCCTGTGAAATTCGGTAAACCACGTTTTTTTCGCCTATAAAACAAATGTCTCGTAGAAATACTTTATACGTAAACATCTCCCCACTTACATATATGTATTCTGCGAAAAAAAGTGTAAAACTAGGAAATAAAATAACTTGCACATACCAATCGCTTTAGGTCATTATCCTTGCGTTATCCTTTACGCATACGCCTCACTACCAACGCTGCGTATAGCCAGTTAAGACGGCGAAAAGACGCGTTGCCATGCTAACAACAAACACAACGCGCATCGAGTGTATCGCTACGGAAACCGCAAGGAAAAAAGGGGCACAAACAAATTAACTTTCAAGCCGACCACGAATTCGATTATTTTTTCAACAAAAATATTTTTTTTTTTTTTTTTTGTTCACGACAAGTGTAGTTTCACAGGATTGAGATTTGTTATTATTTTGCGACAAAGTAGCGCAGAAAAAACGAAAATAATTTTCACCAAAGAAAACAATCACTTTTTCCCAATGCAGCAGCAGCAATCACGTGCTGCATTCCAAATTGACACTTTGTTTATTTCGTATCCTTTTTGTGTTTATTTAAAATTTCACACTCGTTGTTTGCATATATAAATAATTCATTTGAGTTTGCACGAATTGCAGCACTTCAAATAACACAAAAAACACTCTCTGCACCGCGCGCAATGGCATTAAAATAATTAATTCATGCAATATTAATAAGAGTGAAATGCCTGCCGCTCGCTATCCTTATTATCCTTTTTTTTCGTTTCAAATATCTTTGCTTGATTTTGCGTTCGATTTCGTTGCGCACCACACAAACAAAACCAACGACGACACGACCGTTATTGATGATGATGATGATGACGGCGACGAGTATGGCCACCGACTGACTGACTGCACGTCACTCATGCAACACGACACTACTCTACCACACTGTTGGCCGGCCGTCTGCTGGTGCAGCGAGTCACTAGGCCTGCTTTTTTTTTTTTTTTTTTTTTTTCTAGCCAAAAGTGACAGCCCAACCTATTGGGCACAGTACTCTTAATAATATTATTGAGCGCGCGCGCGCTTACAAATCAACTAACCCAAATATGTAGTTCAAAGTATTATTCAGAAAAAATGCTTCAAAAGCATTGGAGCGCTGCTCTACCACAACACGACCGTTTGCAGCGGTAGCTCGTCGACAACTGCTCGGCCAAGGGTGTCGCACGCATGCAAACAACCACCCTCGATTTGGAATTCGCTTCGAGCGGTAGCGATAGCGGCCGAACATTGCAAGCCGAATGCAATTGTTTTATTTACCCTTTATTCGCCGCCCACAATTGCATACAAGCCGCACTTTATTTTGCGGGCAGAACTGTCAAAAGCGATTTCAAATAAGCACCGTTAGTTTTCGGATTTCTTCAGTTGTTTACCTATTTTGCGTGTGTTGCATTGCGCTTCAGCTCTTCAGAGGTGAGTCGGCGCAGTGCAATTGCGTTCTCCTTGCTGTTCTCGTTCTGCTATCCTGCTATCTTTCGTTTTCTTGCTCTTCGTCTCGCTCATCGTCTTTTTCATATCCTTTTTGCTCTCTCACACACACCCTTGCGCTCTTTCTCTCTCGGTGTCGCTGCTGGCTTATTGATAACATTTTTCCGGTTTGTTTATGTTTTCTTTAGCGTTTCCAACCGGCTTTTCGACCGAACGTGGCGTATACGTAACCTGCCGATTTCTAGCCAAATGCCCGCAGTCAGCTAAGGAAGAGTCAGCCATCAGTCAAGCAGCTAGTGAATGGGTTATTTTTGTATTCATGCGCCATCAGTTGTAGGTGTGTTTGTGTGTGTGTATGTGTGGGTGTAGCAAATCACTTAAAGCATCAAATTATTTTATTCGTAACTTCTGTGCAATATAAATATAGCTATAACCCTGTCAGTTTCGCGCGTGTGTGTGCGTGTTTGAGCATGCCTTGGCGTACTTTTACATACATAAATGTCTATCCTTCATTGAAAGAGTTTAATACCCTTGTCAATTTCATCTTTTTGGTAAACAACCCCCTTAAATGCTGCGTCTCACATTGTTGTTGTTTGCAAATTTATTTATTTTACATTAGCTTTCCTTTTTTATTGAATCAGTATTTGATGTTTAGGTGAATTTATTTATTTTGAAAGTAGAAGGATGTGCGTGCTCCAGTTCTTTTTTATGGTATTTTTTTTAGCATAATAAAGTGTTCGATTGTGATATGAGCATAAAGCTGTTAAGTCGGCAACTGAGTAGCGCTTAGGTTAAACTAATATTATCAAAAGGGGCATATGTATCTAAGTGATTTAAAATTCGCCAAGCAAAAAAACAAGTTTATACGAATGTTTTTTTTTTAAATTAAATTTAATATGAAAAACTGCAGAAAGGAAAAAATCATGTATGTAAAGTTTCCATACGGAATGACGCACAAAGGCAAAAACAAAGCTGTTCTGAGCAGCTTTTCAGTAGTTCTTGAAAAGGGAAACAGTTTTAGATATTTTAACAAAAACATTTTTTCAAAAATTTTTTATTTAGATTTCGAGATCCCGGAAGCATAACGGAGCTTCCACTCCATTAATCCTCTTGGAAGCACCCATAAATTGACGGTTCAGGAGTGTTTTTCCCGGCGTAATTTTGCAGACCTTTTTTCCTTTTCAGGAATTTTAGAACTATTGGAAAGCTACTCAGTAAGCTTTTGATTTATATATTTTTTTCCAAAATTAAACTTTTTCGACTTTTCTAAAAAAAAAAAAAAGTTTTGTTCGATGTAATTTTGTCGAACTTTATTTCCTTTTCAGGAGCTCTAGAACTATTTAAAGCTACTTAGAACAGTTTCAGTTTTTATTTTTTTTCACACATTAAACATTTTCGAGTTTTTTAAATAAAAAAAGATTCGATGTTTCTTAAAATTTCAGACCTTTTATTTTAAGAAAAAGCATTTGCTAAATTTTTGTTCATAAGGGCTAATGGAAAGCTACTCAGAGCAATTTTATTTATTTTTTATTTTTCTATATTTTTTTTCATTGTTACTTTCCACACAATTTTTCGTTAGAAACGGCCTCAAGCTCAATAAAGTGGTGAAATACTTTTGCAAATATTACACTTCTTTTTTTTTTTTTAAGAAAAAAAATGGTTTTCCTTTTTGTCGCATGTCGTATTCTGCGTGAATCTGTTATAAAAAAATTTTGAAAAAATTTTTCCTTATCTTAATATCTTGAACCTTTTTTCCTTTTCAAGAACTCTAGTACTATTGAAAAACTACTCACAGTAGCTTTTTTAGAAAAATTTTACAGAACACATATTGCTACAGCAAAATATTTCTAAAAATTAACGCGATTTTTTTGCAACTTGAAACATTATTAGGTATTTCAAAGCTTAATGGGTTACAATGCACTTCATCAAATCGAAATTTTTTAAAAAGGTATAAAAGAAACATAATTTGAGAGATTTTTCGATACTTTAAGGCTCTTGGGGTCACCGTTAGTATTATCCGATCGGAAACCGGTTTATCCTGTTTAAGCTCATCCCGAAATAATAACTGGTAGTGGTATGTATTAATATTGAGACTTGTCTTGAAAATGATCTAAAATATTTTTTGGATAAAAAATTCGTTCTGGTGTTACTTTTTCACAAACTTTAGTTGTTATATTTTTGGTTCAAATTTTTTAAATTCTTGATCTTTACACTCAAAACGAGTAAAGCAAGTGGCGCTAGATTTGAGTAATAACTTCAGACGTCGTAATATCGTCGTCGAAGTCTTCGGTGAAATATAAAGGCATTTTTAAAATATCGGATTAAATTTACAGCTAGTTTGAAATGTACTACATTTTCACTAATTTCCTCAGTGAAGTATCAAAACTTCTAAAAGAGTTTACTATTCCAATTTACTTAATTGCTAAGCTTGTTGTCAGTTTTGCATAGATTTGTCATTCTAGAAGTTGACAATGGCTAACAGCACTGTTCTTGCTGGCAATTCCGCTTAACCGAATTGGCTAAACAAGAAACGTGAATCCAGCAACATAAGACGGGTATGTGAAAATCCAAATGTGAGCAAACCAACATACACTTCAAAAAGTTGCAAACATAGACCTACATATGTACATGAAGAAGTTCAGTCGAAACAAAGATACGAGTAGATATGTATTTAGTATACAAAGACCAACTTCAATTCAAGTGTCCCCAATCAGCCGTTGTAGCACGAAATTGGCAATCAAGTCTGCAGCCTATACCGCTCCACGCAACTGCTGCTCGCAATATGTAGTAGAGCGACGAAGCATTGCTCGAAAATTCGAAAATTCCACCCAAATGTTTGTAGGCAAAGCTACTTTTGTGCGCACCGTCGTTGTCAGTGGATGCGCTGACGCTTGTTGTTGCCTTCGATTGGTTGGTGGTTAAAACCCGACTCAATGGCTAAATAAGTGCGGGCTGACTAGGAGCGACAAGTGTTTAATATGCCACAAAAGTAGATGATTCTATAAGTACACTGCGCGCACACTCCCCTCACTTTGCCGCAGCGCACTTGTAACATTGTTGTCAACTTTATTTACAAGGACTTTACATTTCATTGCAGGACAACAGGACAGTAAATGAAAATCAGCAGGAAGAAAACCGCAAACAAACCGCACGAGTAGAGTGTGCCGAATCCGTGGATGCAGTAGCAGTAGTAGTAGAAGAAGAAGAAGAAGTACAACCGCAGAAGTAAGCGCACGCACGCACGTACCCACACACACACAGCAACACACTAGGAGGCAACATAATAAACGAAATTCCAGGAACATGTTGGCCACCGCCGCTACCACCGCGACAGCAGCCACATCTACAAAAGTGACAATGCTGGCTAACATTGGTACAACAAAGGCATCGACCAGCATGCTGATGACAACAACAAAAACAACAAGTGATGCAATGACAAAAACAACAACAGTTGCTAAAATAGCGCCACACAGCGACACAACAGCCACGGCAACGATGCCATCAATAACAACAGCAACAGCTATGCCAACAACAACAACACCAGTAACTAGAACGATTACCTCAGATCCGGGCATTTTGTGCTTTCATCATTGCAACGTAAAAGTTTTCTGCTTTCATTTGCCACACCGCTGCCCCAAATGCAAACAAGTATTAGACACTGGCGATGATGTTGGCGGCAATGGCGATGTCGGCGATGACGATGAAGACGAAGGTGAGGACGACGGCGACGACGGCGACGACGACGCCGATGACGACAACGATGCTGGTGGTGGTGGTGGTGGTGGTAATGAAATGGGCAGCAATGGTTACAACTGCACTGCTGGTGCTGGTCGACCGTTGGGCGGTGGTATCGTTGGCTCTACACGTTTGCTGCCCTTTCGGTTGCCTTATCCGTTCATACGTGCCTCGCAGTATCCCTGTGCGATTGTTTTGCGTCCAACCACAGGCGATTTTCTCAAGTGAGTATCTGACAGTGCGTAAGTTATGTTACTCTTCGAAGAATGAAAACTTCAATTTTGGGAGCTAAATATTCGTTAATGTAGGTTTCAGAAAGTTGTGTATTCACCGACCGTTATATCTACCGTATCCTTCCTACTACAACGAAGACTCAAGTCAGGAGCAACCAGTATAAACTGGTGCAGGAAGTCAGCGGACTAGTTCCTTACCCAAAAAGTAGTATAAGCCTAGAGGTCAGGAGCTCAAAAATTTAGAGACCTTCTTCGCAGAAACCTAAAACCCTGCACCATCTAGTAATATGCTCACCACACTCCTTGGTATATCAGAATCGGTGGTGATTGACTTATCTGAAGGGGCTTGTGGTACAGAACCGAGCCGATTCCGGCATTGAGTCGTTAATGGTTATCAGCATTTATCGACAGTTGGCCCACTTACCAATCTTCAGTTCCATGATTTTGTTTTCCGTAGTCGAAGGCCTTTCTTGTGGCGCATTCATGTAAAAAAGTATGTTCAGCCCTTCTCACGGCGCTTAACATACCAAGCCTTACGATTCTCTGTACTCTTCCAATTATTTTCTCATTGCTGCTTTTGCCCAGGGCTTTTTAAGGGTTCATTTAACACCAACGTCCACAGTAGTGGTGATAAGACCACTCCTTGCGGAGTTCCGCAAAAATAAGAAAGAAGAAAGTCTTGCCGGTAATCCCATGTTAAAATTCCTTGAACTAACCTGAACTTTTAACTGCAGTTATCTGGGGAAATGCTGCTATAACACCCTAATATCGAAAATCAGATTAGACTTTTTGTGTACTTCTTTATTGCATGAGTCATAGACATACTAAATAGATAAGTTCTTTTTACCTTTCCAACTAAATACTGTTTTGGAATTATGATTACGCGCTTTCTTATTTATACTTGTATGCGCTGGTAAGAAAGCTATTGCGTTTCCAATCCGCATATATGCTTTCATAAGATCTAATTGTCCTTGAGCTAAAACCTGATCCCCAGCTCTTCCGCGCCGACTCTGAAAAGCTCAGCTATGTATTATATCGTCGGGTCCTGGGGCCTTGTTTTTTTTTAAGTCACATTATTGCTGCTTTCGCTTCGTCTTGGTCGCGTGTGGGATCTAAGCTTCTTCCCTCTACATTATATCTATAATCGAGCTGTATTCTGGAAGTCTGTTAAAAGATATTCGTCCTAAGATTTACTAGAATCAATGCTGACTTTGAAATCATTTCATCGCAGTCTTACTTTAGATTCAGAGTATTCAGACTTACTTCGTAAAAAGACGGATCTCCTCATATTCCTTATCCTATACTAAAATTTTTCCTTCCACCTTACTCCCTGCATTGTTTCGCTTTCCATTATGGCATTTAAATTTCCTTCCAACATTTCTTGACCACTTGAAATGCCGTTCATTTATTTCTCGATTTCTCACAATCTCCCACAGCGATTACAACAACTCAACCGATTTGCATATTGCCGTGACGACCTCAACGGGCTGCGTTGTGGAATTCGATCGGCATGGTTTGCGGCGACATCGTGCCGATAATACTCGCATGACCGAATGGTGGCAATGTCTGTTGGTCGGCGATGTCCCCGAGCCATGGTATGACTATTGGGACGAGATATTACAGCAGGTAAGTTACATATGTATATAGGTATGCTTGAGAACAACAACAACAACAAAAACGAGCATAGTGCAGCATAAGCATTGCATACTTGTATATGGCTTCAGCATGCTTCAATGCATGCCTACTAAAATGAATCTAAGGCAATTTGTGCTACTACTATTAGTACTTTGTACTTGCATTTGTATTTGTATTTTCACATACATACATACTTGCCTATTCTTGCGCAAATGCTCACATCTGTTTTTATCCACCCGCAGATATGCAATCAGCCTGATCGCTGGACCGTCGCCCATTACCAGGAGGATAGCCACAATTGTTACACATTCGTATTGGCATTTCTGCAGGCGCTCGCCTATGATAAGCTCAGTGCAGCTGCACGTTCCAAAACGAGCTTCTGTGAGAAATATATAGTTCCTAGAACCACAACAGCTGGCAAGTATATATCCTTGTATCGCAAGTTGCGTGATACGGGCATTTATGTGCATCCACATCATCAACACCATCAAAGGCATCATGCTGTGCTCATGAAGCAGCAACAAAAGCAACAACAACAAATACAACACTATCACAGCCTACAACAACAATCGAAGCACCAGCAGCAGCCGCACCAGGCGCAGCAGCAGCAGCAGCAACTAAAGTCGGCACGTGGCAAGTTACGTCTAAATGGGCATATAACGGGAAGTTCAACATCCTCACTGCTGCTGGCTAATGGTGGCAAGGCAACCAGCATCATTTTACGTGCACCTAATCTCTGCACCATCGAAGAGTAACGCGCCCTTTTCGTTGGTCATTCACGCAATCAAACATTCATTTAAGTACTTAGTGGGTCAAGCCAGCAGATATGCAACAATGTGTTAACCAATTTGAATTGAAAAGGCAGCATTTATGTAGAGCACGCAACTATACCACAAACACTACTACATACAAATATGTAAGCAATCAGCGAGAATAGCTGCTAAGGACCACAAGTATGCAAGAATTTTTGTAGTCAAGTGTAGCAAGCCTTTCCTGCCAAACACTAGCCCAATTGCCCAAGTGCCCATTGCCAGCCAAAAGCCAACAAAAAAAGCCAATGTTCCTCAATAATGCATCCTTTGCTCACCTTTGTGATTACACTTTATTGAACTTTGAAAGGATATTGTATTTCTTTAGAATTTTTGTCCAACTTACTTTTAGCGAATATTTAAAACACTATTGTGTTTTTACAAACCACTCTCCTATAGCTTGGTGAAAAAATGTTTTTTCTTCCACTTTGGTCTCTTTATTCTTAAAAATATTCCTAAAAACTTAGTGAAAGTAGTTTATTTTTGCGTTAATTGAATTTTCTTTATGTAAGTTAAAAGTCAATAAATAAAGTTAGTTAATTAAAAGTTGCTATTTTTTACTTTTTTCGTGCGGCAGGTTGAAGAATGTGTGGAGAGATGGGTAAGTGTTTTTTCATAGAAAACTTAATCTTTATTATTTTAAAATAGAAATTTTTGTAAATCTTAAAGTGGGCTTTTTCAGAGAATACGTGCAGCAGGTTAACATATCTAGCCCTAACCGCCAAAAAGAAGTAAGCGAAATTTTTTTTCGAATCTTTTTTTTGATGCGTAAATATACTCTTCTCCTTCTTGATTGGCGCTTTATCCGCCTAAACGATTTTGGCAGAGTCCAATGAGCACGCTAGTCTTGGAGTTCTTTTGCCAACTGTACCAACTGATGCCAATCGGAAATACCCAAAACAGCTAAGTCGTTCCACCTGGTCTTTCCAACATAGGGGAGACTTTTTCCTCCTTTCTTAGCTGCATCGCACCCTGCGTTTAATACTTTCAGAGCAGAGCGTAGTTCAATTCTATATCTTTGTAAAGCTCATCTTTAAATTGCCTGCGGTATTCGCCATCCCCAACGAGCAAAGCCTCGCAAATTTTTCTCTCGAAAACTCTAAGAGCCGCCTCATCAGATGCTTGCATTGTCCATACCTTCGCGCTATCCACCAGTACGGCAGATGAGTGACTTATAGAGTGTGATTTTTGTTCGCCGAGCGATACGACTTTAGTTCTCAGTTGTCCACTCAGTCCAAAGTAGTGCTTGTTGGTAACAGCGACATGGGTGCCAAGACGCTTATGCTCCGAGTGTTTGTCTGATAATAGGATATATTTTGTTTTGTCCTCGTTCACCACCAGACCCATCAACTTTACTCGTCTATCTAATTTCGAGAAGGTAGAACAGAGGTAGCCCTTGCTTTTACCGATGATGTCGATGCCGTCGGCATACGCCAACAGTTTTACGCTCTTGTAAAGTATTCGACTCGAGTTTGTCCTATCCACTACTTTCAGTGTTGCCAGTAGTGTCATTCAATATCGTGGAAAAGTGTGCCCTCCATGATTTAAGTACGTTCTGGGCATCGATCACTAGATGGTTCAATGCTCTTCCCGTATGTAGACATTTTGGGACTCGGAAATTTGAGATTTGAGTGCTTTGTGTGACTTTTCTCTGTGCAAAGATGAAATAGTCTATTCAAGGCACCCCCGCAAAAGGAAATAAACGCGGAGAACAAAAGCTTATTCGTTACAAAGAAAAAAATATATATAAGAATGATTCTGTCGCTGTCGACAGCTAACCTAAAATTAAAAAAAAAAAATTATTTGGAAATGCGCTGATATCGCCATACTGGTAATTTTCAAACACAGGATATTCAAGGTTTTTCGCGTGAAGCATGGCCAGTCGTCTTAATCATAAGAAAAATCGCCGCGCTAAAATGCCGCGCGATCAGTTGGGTACTAACCGTCAGGACGATAGCACTACAAATTCGAGCGTCTTCGACACAAATGAGATTATCATCGGGAGGAAGGGGACCGTTGAAAGTATACCAGAAATGGCACTGCTAAGGTTAAAACTCAGCCTAGCCGTGGCGCAAGAAGTTTGTTTTGGCGAGACCTACATGTTCGTACCTGTCTTCGTTTATTCGCACACTCAGAAGCGGTAACATCCTTACGTGTGTCATTGTCACATGCTGGGAAAAATCTGGACATCCTTTTGAAACCATGCACCAGCAGATTTGGGTCCGTAGACTGATGTCCCTTGGCAGATGTAACAGCATGGCTGCCAGGCACCACACAGAAATATTTCTCTTGCCCGCGTTTTGCTGCCCTTCTCTAAAGGGTTCTTGGTAGATAAGTGCTTACCGACTCACGCCATTTAAATCAAATATTTACCAGTTAATTATATTATTCAATTGTATAAGTTCGCCTGCTGTAGCGAAAAAGGAAGCCAAATCCTATTCAAGGACTTCGCCATTCTTTGCTACCAAAATGCGTTTACCATAATTTATACTGCACGACGAAGCCAGCATACAGTGGTTCAAAATTGGAATTCAATGTCCATAATCCACCGGAGCATTCATTTTTCAACCAATTTTTACTAAAAATATTTTTTTTTGGTGAACATCTTTTTATAATACTTCAAGTTGACCTAGTTTTCAACTAGTTTTTGTTATGTAACATTTATTAACTGTAACAGGAGAATACATTTTCTTCAAAATTGCTACTTTTTCTGCATTTTGCAGTAAAAAACTTAATATAATCAAAAAATTCAGAAATCAGGTTCAGCTGGTCTCTTGCAAATGCTGTAGGCTTTCATAAAAAAAAAAAAAAATTAATCAAATTAAGTGAAAGATTAAGTGAATGAATGCCAGTTTTGAACCACTGTGCAGCAGGGGGTTTATTGTTCTCTTTCAGTGGAACTGGAAACTCAGCGTGCAAGAAGATCCTGGGCACATCTTTCCCTGTGCTTTATAGATTGTATAAAAATTACCGATTGCGAAACAAACTGGCGACGGGTTTGATTATATTTTATAAGGGATAATTTTATTTTTCATATTCTGCGTTTAAAAATTTACCTTTGAAAAATGCAGAGCCGATTTAAAGGACAGTTTAAGAAATAAAGGACAAAAGGCGTCTTCTATTTAAAAAAAAAATTATAAAGGACAGGGAGTTCAAATAAAGGACTGTCCTTTGAAATAAAGGACGGATGGTCACCGCATATATATATATATATATATATATATATATATATATATGTATATGAGAACCTGGGAGAAAGACTTTTAATTCTAAATGAGTTTGTAAGCTTTTTAAGTCCATTTTTAAAGTTTCGTCTGCACTTTTCCAGATATCTATTTTTATGAAGAACTTTTCTTCATGCATTTCTGTGAAAGTATTCTGATAATTTATTTATATTTTGCCAACGAAACGTTTTCAAGATTGCAACTGATTCGCAGAATCTTCAGTTTAAATGTGATAATGACAACAAAGTGCAGAACTGAAAACAACCGCAACGCCGAGTAAATGGAGCGCAGCTTATTTGAAGGGGCCAGCGCTGAGGACGAACGATTACCTCATAACCTAGAAACAAACAACGAAAAAAGAATTATCGAAACAAAGAAAAAAGAATGCAAAAGCAGCAAAAAAGAAGTGGCATAAAAATAAATCCGATTTAAATTCGTAACGAGCAAAAGTCAGGCGCTCGCATTGGCACCAACGTTCTTAACCTACCCCACTGGGCACATCGTGGCGCTGCTGCTCATTATTCGCAAGTTGCGCGATGCCAAAGAACACAATGCCAACAATTAAAGCTGCTGCTGCTGGTGCAACGGCAATAAGCACAGAACAATGGTAGATATATAATAATAATAACAATAATACGAAGAAAAACAATTGGAAGGGAAACATAAAGTGAAAGCAACAACAATAAACAGCAGTGGCAGCGACGACGAAAGCAACAAAAGCAATAATGATGAGCATTGCAACGATAATGGTACCCAATAATGACGTCATAATTATTATGTTTGCCGCGTTGGTTCTGCTGCTGCTGCTGCTGCTGCTGGTATGCTGATAGCACTGATGGCAACAATGGCAACGTCGAAATCGTTGCAGTTGCTATCAGCAGTTGTTGACATTAATGCCACTTTAGCTTGACAGGTGCGAAGGGTGATGATGATGTTGCGCACCAAACAGGGTGCACTAGGGGATGAGAGTTAGAATGAAAGCCAGGGCAGGGCGGTAGGAGAGAGAGGAGGAAAAACCATTCTTTGGCGAAAAATGTTGCTGCATTCAATTGAAAAGGGAAAACGAAACTAAAACTGCAGCAATTCAAATTTCGAGGAGCAGAAACAAATTACAAACAACAGCAGCAATTGCACGCTCAGTTGCCTAGACACAGTGAAGGTATTGTCAAAGCGCAGCAGAGAGGGTACGTATGTTTGTACGTGTGTATGGGTTGCGTCTATTGTTGATGCCTCCGCCATCTGCTCAGCCTTCTTCTGCTACTCTGCCTGTTATACGCCAACCACTTTGTCATTTGACATTTGCGTGTCTGTGCTATTATCCATTCAATTTTTTTTTTTTCGGTATTCCTTTTACCATGCAAAAGGTGTAAAAGGTATTGTTTGTTGTTGCAAAAAAATGCAAAAAGAATGCGGCGTGCAACAATTTGTGGCATGCAGCCATAGAAAGCGAAAAGAAACCTCATTAAAATTTGTGTCAAAATCGTTGCGAAAAAAAGTTGAAATGAACAAAAAAATAAACAAAAAAAATAAAAATCAAAAAGGAAATTCAGTTGTGAGTGCGTGCTTAAATACATATGTATTATGCATGTATGTATATATGCATCTGCATAAGCTGCAGAGGTTGATAGTAGGGATTTGCCTTTTTTTTCGGTACGCTTAAGTACCATTCACTTTTGCTTTAGCACCGTTCTCATTCACACAAATCTCTTCATTGCCGATTGTATTTCAGAAATGTGAGCCTTTTCCTTTTGCTACCCACTAGGAAAAAAATCTTGCTGCAGTGAAATATGTATTCAAATTTTTTTGTTTACAGGTCAATTCTGGCAACTGTCTTTCAACTCAACGCTGTCTTTTGTAAGAAAATTGTCGAGTTTCGGAACTATCTTTAAAGTCTTTTGCTGTCTAATTCAAAAATCTACCTACGAGAAGCGTTATTCTATTTTGCCCTTAGTTAATAAATTTTCTCAAAATAAATTTAATTTAAATATAAACTAAAAATGTAATTGGAAAAAATATTGAACACATTTTAAAATAAGCTTTAAAAATGAAGTGAAATAAAGAACCAAGTTTCCTTAAGAAAATTAAAAGAAGAGTAAATTAAAAAAGGAAATAAACTTCAAAAATTAAGTGAAATAAAGAAAATAGTTTCCTTAAAATAATTAAAAACAAAATGCGTTTCTAAAAATTAAATGATATTAAAAAAACCATACTATCTTAAATTTAAAAGAAAATTCATAAAAAAAGGAATATTTATTTAAATTAAGAAAATAAGTTCCTAAAAATTAAAGGCAACTAAAAAAAAAATTTCTCTCTAAAGCAATTAAAAGACGAAATTAAAAAATAAGAAAAACACAGTGTTTCAAAATATGAAAGTAAAAAAGTACATATTTTTCTTGTTAAGAATTAAATCTAAAAATTGAAAGAAAATTCAAGTGAAAAAAAATTTACTTCAAATTAAAAGAAAAGAAAATAAATTCCTTAAAATTTTGTGAGATTGAAACATATGTATGTTTCTCTCTAAAATGATAGATAAAATTACAAAAAATAAGGAAAAGTATTTTGCTCTTTAGACAATAGAAATTAAAGGTTAATAAAAATAATTTTAAATGAAAAAAAAAAATTATTCAAGAAGGGGAAAAAGAAAGTTCTAAAAAATTAACAGAAAAAAATTTAATATTTTTTTTAAAAAAATACCTAAAATATAAAAGAAAATTAAAACTAAAAAAAAATAAATTTCTAAAAATTAAATGAAATTAAAAAATAAATAGTAATTTTTTTAAAACAACACTATCTAATTATCAAAAGAAAATCTAATTAAAAAACAAGATCTAAATTAATTTTAAGAAAGGGAAAAAATAATTTAAGATCCTAAAAATTAAATTAAATGAAAATGATACTTTTATTTCTGAAACAAACGATATAATCTAAAAATTTAACTAAAAAAAGAAAAAACAATGAAACCTAAAAATTTATTAATTATTAAATTAAAGAGAAAGCAATACAAACCAAAAAAATAATAGATTACTATATTAAAAAGAAAAAATAAATAAATTTAAGAAAGGAGAAGTTAATTTTTAAAAGAAGTTAATTTTTATTCTTTTAAAAGATAAATGAAAAAATAATCTAACATGAATGAAAATTAGAATAGAAATAAAGATTATAAATTTCTAAAAGTTAAATGAAATTTAAAAAAATTAGTTATCTTTTTAACACAATACAATCTAAGCATTAAAAGAACTTAATTAAACAACCAAAAACTAAATTAAACTAAAAGAAGAAAAAATTAAATAGCTAAATAAGTGCTGATTCAAGTCAAACAGAAATAAGCTCGGCATGGGAAACGCATTGAAAGATAATTATTTTTAGTAGTTAATGCAACAATTTATCAAAAATTGATATTTTCTGAATATTTGGCTGTTTAATATGTTTAACCGAGCAATCTAAATATCTCATAAACTTGTCGCGGCAAAGTGCGCCCGTTTCAATTGGTTACGCAATTTTTTTTTTTTTACTTCTTAGCTATTGAATAAAAAAATAAAAAATACGAATGGCCACAAAAAACAAGACACAGAGAACGCCAATATGCCCCAATAAACCACCTCCAATATTAAACACCTAGAATGGCAAAAAAACGAGAGGAGAAATTTGCCAATTTACTTATTTTTGAATATTAAATCATGCTACTAGGGATCTGAACATTTCGCTAACCAGTCACAAAAATGTTGGATACTTTTAAAATCAATCGGGACGTAAATGGCTCGACTGAGCAGATTAGGATGAAGTAACTCATACGCCCTGTGGTGTCAACATGACTAAACTCATTTTCACATATTACTTTTGATGGAAGAACAGATTTACTGTTAAAAACTCGCATTTAAATAAATAAGTTTTATTATTTAACTATAGTTAAAGTTAATATTTTACAATGAAGCTAAATTCCGCCATTAGGTGCTATAAAAAATAAAATAAAGCTTAACTCTTAATGAGCTACAAAACTGCATACCCAAAATTTTTCTAAAAATCCTGAATAAAAAGTTTAAAATTTTTGTATACAATTGTTAACGTTTGTTGAATTTTTATAATTTTTTTACAAAGTTTGAAATGCGGATTTATGTGGCGCTGTCTAGGTAAAGTGCTAGATTTTTATAAAAAAAAAAAATATAAACATTAAATAAATAAAAGATAAAATAGCCAAAACTAGTCAAAATATCACTTGACTTAATCAGCTGACCACAAGTGTACATATGTGCCAGGATCTGTTACTTAAAAGGAGAATGGCCGTGTACTGGACGGGCTTACATATTATAGATTATTTATTGGTACCACCAAAAAAAAGTGACACTGGATCAGGTTTTGGGGTCTTTTTCGAAGATATGTATCCACTTTGTTTAATTAGTATGCATCGAATGACTTTTGCCCAGCTAGCCGCAACTGCGACTACGAGGCATTGATTTCATTGAGCAGACCAGATAGCAGACGTCTTGACTAATTTCTGCCTCGGTACGTCTCATTGCTTTAATCGCCTGAATGTGATTGGCATCAATTAGAAAACTTACTTGGACTTCGTGTCTTGGTGTCGGTAAGACGGTGGATCATTTCTTGTTTGTCTGACCCTCTAATGGCCACAAATATGTATACTGAAGCGATGATTAAAAGTAAAAGCTAAGTTCTAGAATTATATAAAAATAAATAAAAAATGTAAATAATATACAAAAATTTAAATCAATGTCCAATTCCTACAGGGCTACATATACCGATTACGCATACCGACAAATCAAAGCAAACGAAAATGTGCAAATTTTAAATGCGAAAATGGAAAAAGGTGAAAATTGCAAACAGAAAACCAAACAATTGCGCAGAAAGCCAAAAGAAACCAAAGCTTTGAAAGAGTGGAAAAATTTAAGCCGCACAGCGTACGTAAATGGGAGGAGTGTCAAGAAATAGCAAAGTGTGAGAGAGAGGGAAATCGATGCGTACGAGAATTTTAAATTTAATTCAAGGTCCTTGACGGTAAAAGCGGCCAACGCAAGCCTAACACACATAACCTCACACATACATACGAACACAATGAAGCAGCGCTAAGTGAATTGCTACGTACACACGTACATATGTATGTAGGTAAGTATGCATTTTGCAGCACAGCTTACAATATACATAATTGTTCTCGGCTTTGCGTTCTCGTTCGTTTTTAAAATCCAACCTTTTGTGTGGGGCTTTATGTGCGTGTGTGTGTGTGTGTGTGTGCATACATATTGGGCTTCAGGTTTTGTAGGCCGCTTTGTTGCGTTCCTTTGAAATTTAATTACAAACGTTGCCTTTTTTTCGACATTCATTCGGCATTCATTTCACCTACATGCAATACGCATTGAGTGTATGTATGTACAATAGGGTGATTCAAAATGAGTAAAGTCGGAATTTTAATGCTCTCACCCCCTAGGATTGTTCTATATCGAAAAAAGTATACACCTATTTTTTATTTTGGAATCGAAAAATATTTTTCGTTGTTTTTGGGGGGTTTTTGGCGAAGCTATAAATTATAGTTACTATGAAAAAATGGCGAAATAGACAATTGGGTTTTACTATTGCAGAGAAACAAAGTTTTCAGATCGAAAAATATTGATTTTTAAGAATTCTATACCATCTCAACAAAACAATGTTTTTTTTTATATAAAATACACGGAAAACACGCTTTGAGCGACCTCTAAATATTTTTTGATTCCAAATAAAAAGATAGGGATACTTTTTTTTCGGTATAGGAGAATCCCAGGGGGTATAAAAATTCCGACTTTACTTTTTCACATGCCTTTTTGGATCACCCTAATTTACAAACATAACTTAAGCACTGCAAAGGTGCAATGGCAGTATTTGAAGGTACTACATTCACTGGCATGTATGTATGTATGTTTTCCTGTGTGTAGGGCAAAATATGCTTCACTGAACTGCGAATTTAAATTTCTTTCCATACGCAAACGCACTCAGAGCACGTACATGAATAAATATGTATATACAAACACCACCATGCACCATACATACATATATACTAGGTACAAGCACAGGTACGCACCTATGTACATTGTCTTGAGGGCAAGAAAAATGGTTTAACAGCACAAAATTAAATACTTGCATGGCAAGTAGATTTTCTTTAAGTTCATTCTTTATGTAGTTTGCATTAATTGTTTCACTTTTAGCTTTTTGAAGGTAAAGAAACGTGTCAGTAGTGCGTCAATGTGGCGCCGCCCTTATTAGACGAGACATACAAATCTACATTAGAAATATGCCTTTCACAGTTACTAGGCTGACAGCCGCACTTATAATCGTTTGATGATAAAGGTGTTCCTCAGTAAGGGCTTGTAAACATTCCTTCGCAGAATCATTTAATCACACGTTAACGGTATTTAATGAACATTAAAGTTATTAAAAGAAAATCCTCGACTGAACTTTTTATTTGATTGACTTTAACACTGCTTTACTTTTGTTTTTGTTTGCAGTGTGTGCCTTTCTATTATGAGGTGGATTTTATCGAAGGCTGAGAAAAGCTCAGCTGATCCACAGTCGGGTGGTGGTCCCAATAACCCCCGCCAAATAAAACGCACGCGGATATGGCGAAGATCATAACTCAGGCCCTAATGGCAATGGCGGTAGCAGCGGCCCTGGATGGCGCTGATGTTAGCGGTCTTTACAGACACACGGCAAGTAGCGGTTTGCTCTATGGGCGGCAATGACGCGGCGGTCCCGATGATGACGAAGGTGGTAGCTCGGCCCTGATAGGTGGTGGCAGTGGCAGCGGCCCTGGATGACGATGACAAGGCTAGCGGTCCTGGCAGGTGGCAGCGGCATTGGCTTCGGCCTAGGGTCGGCAGTGATATCGGCAGTCCAGTTATGGCGAAGATAGTACTCGGCCCTAATAAGTACTGGCGGTGACGGCGGCCTTGGTTGCTGATGGCCCGGTGGCGGTTCTTGGCCGTGGCTTTGGCCCAGTGACGGCAGATAGTGTTGACTGTCCTAATGGACACCTGTAAAAGCTACGAAAGCTGATAAGTATTACCACAGCGCGGCAAAGGCCTAAAAAATAACTGGGTTGCTGTAACACCAGCTATTCGGATGCAAATAACTAACTCTTTTAGGAATAGTAAACATAAAATGGACTTCATAAAACACCTGTCGACTAGTTGCGGGCGATTTTGCGACTATTTCGGGATTGTTTAGGGACCTGTTCAGAACCGTTTAAGGGCTAGCTGAGGACTATTTTAGCACCATTTTGGGAATAGTTCTGGACTATTTCACGAACATTTCGAAACTAGGAAGCGACCATTTCGGCACCGTTTCAATACTTGTTTAAGATAATTTTGGGACAATCTCACAACTTTTTCAGAGCCAGGTGCGAACACTCTAAATAAACTGGGGGTCGGAGCTGACTTTGTCAGATCTATTTACCTCTTGCTTTGAAACAGAACTGTTGCGGCAGAGTGGGGCAGCGCTTCAATCCGGAGATGTATGAGTTCTCTCGCTGTTGCTTTCAGTTGTTTTCGTTAATGACCTGTTGGTGATTTTGGAAGGAAGTGGCAGTCGGTTGGTTGCCCATGCAAACGATGTAGCTATGATAACGAAGGGACAGTTTCTGGAATTACTGTTTGAACTTAACGGTTACCTGATCTTGCTTTTATACTGGACTTTTAAGTGAGGCTACGAGACAAGCTGCACGGCCGATGAACTGGCAAATAAAAGAAACCATCGTGTGGTGTACTCCCGGTTACGGAAAGCCTGGGTGATACACTGACCTCATGTGGTCCACTTCTGGACCGATGGGCACTCAGTGAGCTCAGCGGACGCTGTGCGAGCCTAAATTTCAAACGCCTCCGTTCAAACTTTTTTCACACCCCCGAAGAGCTTTCGGAAATGGATATCGGCAGCTTAGGAAGTATCGTTGAGAGCATGGAGCGAATTTCTTTTAATCCGGCCTATTCGTTTTCGTCTAGCTTAAATAACACAGTAGACCCGCAATTTTGACGAGGTTTAGCAAGGAGAAGGGTTTTTGTTTGAGAAAGTTTTAGAAAGGAAATTTAAGTAGGAGTTCACCTAGCGACAATACGCACCTGGTAATTATGTCCAATGACACGGGTCTCCCTAGGTAGTTAAAGATATCGTGATGATTAGAGAGTTACGAAACAAAAAAGGCGAGAGTACCAGGTACTCATCAAATTCCATGCATAATCATCTGCGCCTCGAACCAGACCCGTCCCAAACTACACCGAAAATGATCCAGAAGTAATCCCGAAAAGATCACGAACTAGTCCACAAATGGTCTCGAACTGTATCCAGAAAAGTACTGAACTAGTCCCGAAAGCCAAAAAAAGATGACTGATTGAAGATTTTCCTGAGATAGTCTACTACTTTTCGCCCTATATGCCTTGCCATGGCCCTTTGAACTTCGGCGCTGAGGAAAGTAATTGATGAACCGGTTCTAGCAACTCGACCGTCAACTGACATTTGGCTTTGGCCTCCAAAGGATGCAGGGTAATTTACCGGCTATATTAGTGCCCGACAAGAAAGAGAAGAAACAAATTTGACTTAGTTAAAAATAAAAGCAATGGATAACAGTATGTAAGAAAGGGTTACGAGTTCTTTTATCTAAATACAAGCATGTATTAATTTTAATAAATTTATATTGAAACTAGTTGGAGACAAAAATGTACATATTTAATTTTTCATAGAATTACAACTATTTAATAACATTATGTAATTGTAAATTGAAACAGACTAAGATAAAGTTAAAGCTTACCGAAAGCGTGAAATTAAATAAACAACTTCAATAACTAATTCATTTGAGCCCACAAATTCGTATGTACATACACTCGTAAATACAATATAAGCATGCAAATTTGTAAAAGCATCTAAGCTGAATGCTAAACAAATGTTGTTAATTTAAATCCTTTTATTGCTACAACTTTTTATTTGCTGGTTCTAACACACAGATAAGCGTATTGTCGCGTCCCATAGGATTCCAGTACACGGTGGCACATTACCATTAGCTATAGTGTGTGTGTGTGTGTGTGAGTATTTTCATGTTTATGTGCGTGGGATTAAATTGTACACGCATTTGTAATGTACACATGTAATTACTAAACACTGACAAGATAACAACAAAAATGGGTTTGTAATTATACAAAATACCTACATAATTACTCGCTCTTACATATGCACATATGTAGATATGTAGATACATACATATGTAGCATGCAACACTGTTAAAAAAGGTAGAAATTTAAATTGTTAAGTGAGTTGTGGGAGAGGAATGTGTACGTGGATGTCGAATGTATGTACGTATGTACTAAATAAATACTTAATATGAAGAATACAAATATTCTAATGGCTGCATATCTAAAGACAATACATAAGTACCTACATACTTAGTTTATGCTTTAATATGTAGGAATAGAAGCAAAAATATTTGTGATTTGCCCATACGAGTAGTGACATGTGAGGAAAAAAGCGTTGTAAAATACTTCGTACCCGCCTGGAAACCTTAGGTTTCCAAATTTACTGAAATTTGATGTAGTTGTAGTTTTAATGAAATACTAGGGGTATTCACAACATCACTAACTGCCGATAAACGTAATAAAATTATAAATTTGTATGGTACTTAGAATTTAATCACGTTTATCGGCAGTTTATTACGTTATACGAATACCCCTAATGTAACTTGTTGACATATTTTCTACGTCCTATAAAAAAAGTTGTTTGTAGAACCCACGCGCGACTGAAATGAAATTTCTTCCTATTATCCATATAACTCGCTGCATAATAATAAACAATTATTTTAATCCTAATCCCATTCTTAATCTTAATCTTACCTTTAATCCCTATCTTAACCTCAAACCTAATCTTAATCTTATTTTTAACCTTAGTCTTATTTTTAATCTAAATCTTACTATTAATACTTTTCTTAATTTTAATCGTAATCTTAATCTTCACATTAATATTATTTTTAAGCTTCGGTGAATAAGGTGAAAAAATCCACACCTATATCTACATCATATAAATATGTCAGGCGTGTCGTCATCTGGCTCAGGGTTCATATTCACAGGGCAGTAGTTTTCCAGAATAAATTGAAAATAAAGCTCTACAGCAAAACCACCTGAGGATAAGGATTTTCAAATGTTGAAATCTGAGCGCCACGCTTAAATGGTTGCCAACCAACCTTAAAAAAAAAATTATATAGATCATGACAACGTAAGCTTGAGATCCTTCATGGTCTGACAAGCAGATCCAGGATGTTCGTTTTCGAAATAGTTAAGCTCAAAAAAAGTCAGTAGGTCAAAAAAGTACTAAAATTGCTATGCAAAAATAGGCAAATACCGGGAATAGAGCTCAGATTAGCGCCATTTCAATTAGTCCCAATGCGGCTAGTTCTCGACTAGTTTGCTGAACTTTTTCTTACAGCTTTTACTTTAATATATAGCATCTTCCCGTTTCGACTAGTTTCATTGCGCCTAATTCTGGTCTAGTTTGAATTATGTAGTGTGGTTCTCCGCTTGGTATTGGCTCTCTTTGCCTGTTTGCGAATGTTTTAACTAAACGAAGTACATATTTATATGGGGACAGATTTATTTATATGTATGTACATACAAATATATTTACGTATATACATTAGGGCGGGTCAATTTGTATGGGAGATTTTTTCGACCATGCGCGTATACAGACAAGGATTCTACATGTAATTAGGGCGGGTCATTTTTTTTTTACTATGCGCGTATAGCATAGGAGATTCTACGCATATTTCCAAGCAAATTGTCCGAAGAAACTATTGGTCTAAAATCAATTAGGAACTTGCAAAATTGTGAAAACTGGTTTCTTAGCATTTTGCTGTAGTGTGATAAAGAAGTGCTTAAATTGTATACGAAAACATTCCATAAGGAGTTTCTTGGTAGTAAGAATGCATTTCTGCACTTATCTTTCTTAAAACCTGACCAGAGGGCGCAACATTTGAAACCTATTTTCGCAACTTGGCAAACTCCAAATTGATTTTACGCCCATAGTTTCTTCGTCCAATTTGCTTAAAAATACACGTAGAATCCTCTTATGCAATATGCCGATAGTAAAAAAAAATGGCCCGCCCTAATATACATACAAATATATTTACATATATGTATACATTAGACTGCATCACTCCCCATACAAAAGAAACAATAGGTACTTGGAATTATAAAATCTATTATATTCTAAGACATGCATCAAAATATTTAGGAAAAATTTTATGATTTAGGTGAGCTGAATCAATTTAAAAATACATCCAAAAATTATTTTTTTTTCAAACAATTTTTTGAAAAAAAATCACCTCAGATAACAGAACTATTTTAGGTTTAATAGATTGCATAAAAATATGAATTTAAAAAAAGTTTCAAAGGAGACTTTCGATGCTTTTTTTTTATTTTTTTTTCAAATATTGGTATAAGAAAAATTAAATAACTCAGCCAAAACTTTAACGATTTAGACTTATGAGGCATCAATGAAAAGGTATTTTCTCAGCTCACTCGTGGAAGTTATGAAAGAGTAAGGTATGATAAACGAGCGTCATTCAAAGTTGATTTAAAATGTGTTGATAAATATTTGAAAAAAGGTTACATGTTTTCCGCTGATACTTCATAAATCTAGATCGGCTAACTTTGGCACAGTTATTCAAGTTTTTCTAAAGCCAACCTTTGATTAATATTCCGTTGAAAAAAAAAATTTTATTATTTTTATGCAGATTTTTTAAGCTTAAACTGATTTGTCATCTGAGAAAATTTCGTTCACAAAATCCTTTAAGAGACTATTTTTATTCATAACAAACTGCATTTTCGGAGGTATTTTTTGAAATCGGTCCAGCCCATGTAAATCTTAATATTTTTCGGAAATATTTTGGTAGACGTCTTAAAATATAATAAATTTTGTAATACCGGCGGAAAAACCGCAATTTTTTTGGTGATGCAGTCTAATGTACATATGTATGTATGTCTGTTCACATTTGTATGCTGCGCCTGTGTGAATAACAAAACTAAACAATTAGGCATATTGTTTAAAATTCAATAACCTTAATTGCAAATTAAATTATTTCGAAAATGTTGCATTTAATAGCTGCACTGATAGAGATCTCTGTATATATACGTACGTATAAGTATTATGGATTTATGCAGGCAATTATTTTCATCTATGTATGTGGGTGTTTGTCTGCAAATTTGTGTCCTCGTAAATGTTGCACTTCACAACAAATCAACGTCAATTAGCCCGAATTGTAATGAGTTAATTAAGTTGCGCCTTTTCACAGTTCGTGCACTGCGCGCAAATAGTCGAATTATGCCAAGCGCAAAACCCAAAAAAAAAAACAAAAACAACTAAATTTATTGGTAAATATAGCAAATAAAATATGTAACTAATATATTGCAATTATTTTCTATTCACGGTAATTATAGCTGTAACCAAATATGTTTAGTATTGGTGCTATATCGGCAAGTGCATCGATTTGGTTTTTTTTTTTTGTTAATTAGTTTTTGGTTATTGTTGTAATTCAATTAAGCTCATTGAAGAGGGTATGTGTCCCAATACTTGTTATGGTTGTTGTTTGGTTGGTGGTCTATCAGCTAATCGCACCTGCCTAGAATAAATAGTTAGTTTTTCAAGTAGTCAAGCTCAGCTGAGCGATAGGCATTCGAAGAGGTCGGTTTGTTGTGCGTGGAACTTTTACATGCGCGACATTCTTTGTATACCTCAGGATGGAGTCAGGATAAGTAGAAGTTTTGTCACAACAAAACCAGACTTTCAAGGCAGTTGGAGCTCTTCCTCTGAAAAGGGTGGTGGTTGAACTGCAATGACGGCATCTACGGCCTGTAGATCAATACATAATAGGGTCCAATGATTTTTTTTTTTAGTCGTGAATTTCATCCTTGCGTTCATAGAAATGTCTGCCAAAGTGACTAAGAAGAAATTTTGGTTCTATGTAAAGGGCGCCTATTTGGGCAGCTACTCACGTCGGTGACAAGTATTGTATTCGTTCAGCATCAGAATACATCCCGCTTTAGTCCGGAGTGTTATGTTGCGGCATATCTGCAGCTTCGTACAGTGCGTCCTTCTAGAGTCCGCGGTAATTACACTAGCGGTGGACAGCTTAGGACCGGCCGGGTAATTGTCTCCTATAATGCCAATAAAGTTTACTTGCCCTTGCTCCCGGTGCTGCTGACGAGGGACTTTGGGACTTTGTTTAGGTTGTGAAGTTTACTGGCGATTTCGGCTATGTGCGCTACCAAAGATAGATCAATACAAATAGCCATCGACATCAATCTCCAACTGCAACCTGGCCTCTTTTGTGCAAATGGTGAAGGTGATAGGAGAGCGCAGCCCAACAATTCCATTTACGCACTCCAGTAGCAAGTAACTGTTAGTGTATGAGATCGTGGAAAAGACCTCTGTTGATAAAAGGAGCTTGGATATATAGATTTGATTGAAGAGGAGCATGAGAGAAACCGCCTGTGCCACAACTGTTTAATGGTTTTGGGTTCCGATGATTGAGCACCTGTGCAAGAGGGGAAGACTCAACGTCCTATCTGAGAAGTGTTACTTATATGTAGGAGTTTGGTTGGTTGACGGGAGTGAGCGTTGTCAAATATCTTGTGGCATGGATTGCGAAATATTTTTGTAGGAATCTTTCGAAAAATCCAACGCTACTAGGACGATGCTCTCATAGGGTTTTTTGTAGGTATTAGGTGCTGTGGTGGTGCCACGTATTTTCTTTTGCGGAAGCCGTAGTGAGGAAAATACTGCTGCCGGTTGAATTTTAACTTTTAGAGTAAGTGGCAACCCCAAAAAGTATATTCAAAATATTTTAGAGATAATGTTTACTTAAACCTCGGTGGTTTGACACATACATTTGTATGTATATGAACATATTTAATTTAACTTTTGAATTGAATTGATTTTAATTTATAAATAGGTGGCAACACGCATTCAAAATATCTACAGATGCAAGTTTTCTTAAGCTTATATCTTGTTTTATTTCGTATAACTTATTGATTAAATTGACTTTTAATTTATAAACAGGTGGTAACCCCCGTCAAACTACTTTCGAAATAAAAGTTTCTTAAACTTATTTCTTTTTAAACCAATATTAATATATACCCTTTAATTTGTTAATAAAGTTGATTCCGAATTCGGGAAAGGTGGCAACCCTCATCAAAAGGTTTTTCGAAATAAAGCCTTTTTAAATATAATTGTTTTGGTACCCATTGTAAAATTTTTCATTTATCGAGTTAATTAAAATGATTTAGTATTTAGTAACAGGTGGCAGCCCTCTTAAAAATATTTTGATTTACATTTTTGTAACATTTTGTTTAACTTTTCAAATAATTGATTTTATTTTTTTTTTTTAAGTTGGCAATTCGCTTCAAAAGATATCCCTTATGTTAACCAATGCTATAGCCAATGGGTGTTAAATTTCACTAAAATTTGTTCAGTCGTTTTAGCGCGAAAGAGCAAGAAACATATTTGCGTACTCGCTCACTCACTCATAAAGTTTTACATTTACATATCAACTCGTATTTATATTAGAGCGGTTAAAAAAAAGTATAATCGTAATTTTAATGCTGTCAAACCCTAGGATTCTTTTGTATCGAAAAAATATAGCCTTATTTTTTATTTCGAAAAAAAAATATCTTTAATACTGAAAAATGGTAAAATGAGCAATTGAGTATTATTATTGGAAGTCTGCTGAAGATGAATAGAGTTTTCCGATCGAAAAATATTGATTTCCAGGAATTCAATACCATTTCTTCAAAAAAGTGCTTTTGCCCCATTTAAAATAAATGGAACACTTCATGGGCTTTGAGGGAGTTCTGAATATATATTTTTGTTTTAACACAAAATACGGATTTTCTTTTTTTCCATTTCGAAAAATCCTAGGGGGTGAGAGGTTAACGTTTTAAACTTTTTTTTTAACCACCGTAATGTACATACTAATACATGTATTAGTACTTAGGGTACATGATTCTAACTTATTAACTACGCAACTAAATATCAAAAAGGTACAATATAATTCCAGCAAAGCTATTAAACGAGTCATTTATAAAGAAAGGGATGAATATTCAGAAATAAAATCAAGCGATAGATTGACAATTTCAACTTTATCGCCAGCTGAATTGCATAATGGAGAGCAATTACAATTTGTGTTAAATAGTACTAATTGTGTTGCGTTTTCAGCAATTTAATTGGAATCTACCAGCACTAGCATTTATTCCACTGTACTACCGGAGAAAAGCGAACTAAATAACTAGCTAAGTAAAAACTTTATAGCGGCGTCATTTCAAATTACTCACACATTACTCGCTTACTCAGAACAACTTCACCGAGAATTGAACGAATGAAATAACCCGTTTGGCAGGCTATTATCTACTAACTACAATTAGTACACCCAAATGTATAAAATCACGAGCAAAAAAAAAAAGTACATGGAGATATTGAGGAAAAAGTGTAATTCCCATATACATATGTATCAAATAAATGTCGATTCAAATTTGGATTTTTGCATTCATGGCAAAATTGCAGATAAATTTGCGTTAACAGCCGCAGAGTCGCCACAGCTGCATATGCGCGCCACTTTGATACGCATTTAAGTGAACATACATATAGCGATATACAATTGAACATGCTTGCATAAACACATACATACATACATGTGTATATGTATATGTGAATATACATATTTATTTTGTTATGTAGATATGCTTATGCAGGCTGCAGTGCACCGGCTTTATTGCTTGGTTTTTATATAAGTAATTTACCCCGCCGCATTTGGTTGTATGCAAAAAAAAAAAAAAAAAAGTAGTGCAAAAAAATATTGAATGGCACGCGCGGGAATCCCCTGAATGCACCAATTCAACAGGGGGCTCTGACACATGCACTCATTCATTTCGTTTTGATTCTGACGTCGCTATTTTTTTTAGCTCTTCGCCTTATTCGAACTCAGCATACAAGTTTTTTATGCGTTTAGTACAAATATTTAGCAAAACTTCTCTATCAAACTGGTTTCTATAAAATACTAAAATAATTGAGTCAGAATTGGTGTGGAATGCATTAAACTTTGCGGAACTCCCCAAGTGTAGCCCGTAGAAAAAAGCAACCAGTTTTTTCGGGTTATGGCGACAGAATAGTTAGCGTATGAGTATTAAAATGTTTAAAATTACTGGTGTGTGGATATTCTAAGTTATTTTCACTTGACAAACATGAATCGGGTCAAGGTGTATTAAACAAGGTGGTGTTGGGGCGACAGCTGAGGTTTTCGCCGCGGAGGCCATTACGTCAAAATGATGTGTTTGTTGTAATTCATACCAATGACAGTATGGACATCAGCGTATAATTTGTTAGTGTAATTTTTTACTTATATACGGCCAACACCACCTTGTTAAATACGCCTTGAATCGGGTTTTAGGAGTCGTTGCTCTTTGTGAGCAAGTAGTCATCTATATGTATAACAGGAAAATACTCTTCAAAGTAGATCTCATCATAGCGGACAATCTCAAATATCCATACATAAATATTAGGGAGATTTACTCGGTTTTTCCAAACCGGTTTCCGCCGGCTTTTACGGGAGATCTGTAGGCAGTTTTTTTTTTAATCTTGATTTTTCGAATATCGAATAAACCGGAATTTATTATCGAATCAGTAAAAGTTTGAGGCTTTTTCCAGTTTAAGGAAACCCCTTAATTAGTTTTAAGATTATAACCTTGGGCTTTTTGGGAATACACATTTGATTCCATTAAATGAATGTTTGGCGCTTAAACGTTGTATACGTTTATTCGTGTGCTGTTTCTTGATGTTGAAAGATCTACACTTTCACAATTGCAAATTTATTGAAAATTTTCGAATAACGCGAAATCCGGTTTGGAAAAAGGCGAATAATCGAACACCCTAATAAATATGTATTTAGTCTTGACATGAAATAGGTGTCTTATAAAAGCTTATAATCGTCATATGTGGTTTTAAAAGGGCAAAAAAGGTATATAAAAGCGACCGAAAATAACTGTTAAACATAAAAAATTTTTTTTAAAACATTGTAAAATCTTTTTTTTTCACCAGCTTTTATTTAACTTGCTTTGTTGTCTAAGAAAGATTCTGAACATCTTCACTTCCAAATAGGTTAAGTCCTACTAATGTATGAAAAATACCAAGGTTGTATTGATGGCATTGGCAGTAAATACCTGGTAAATAATGCAGGAATAAATTTTAGAAAATCAAAAAATTTTACTGTGATGTTAATAGGTTAATATATGTAGTTCAATCTCCTACCAATAATTTCTGAAACACTGATCCTTGATCGTAAAAAAAAATCCATTTAAATACATAAATTTTTTATAAGAAACAAATGAAATGCATAAAGTGCCACAAATTTGTTTATAGTTTAAGCTACGTACATACATACATATATATCACACACTCAATTCCTACGCACCAAAACAAGTGCATATATGCAAAAGAATGCATATTTAACTGTACTAAGATATGTGCATACGCACTAAAGTCTGTCGCTGCACTAGCCGCAAATATGGAATTCCGTATTAATTGAAAGCTTTAATCGGTGTGCAGCTCCCTCCGACCACATTCAATATCAGCAATGCAACGCAACGCAACGTAACGTCAACTGCACGCAGCTCCCAACCACCCAGCCAGCTATGTACTTACATACATACATACATATGTATGTTGTTAGCCAGATGCCAATAGCTGGTCCAGCTTATACTTACTTACTCGTCGTGTTATGGCAATGCGCGAACAAATCGCAATTGCAATAAAATACAATCGCACCACACACATACCTACATACATACATACATTCGTCCCCTATTTGTTGCATTCATTGAATGGCAAGCTGTATAAAAACGCCCCGAACAATGATGCTGCCGCACAGAGTTCAATAACAGCTGCTGCTGTGATCAACAAACAGAGCCACAGAGAGAACCATTGCTAAGCGCGGATCAGACAGTCTTTGCTATTACGTACATACATACAAACATATAACTTCACGCCTTGGTTATTGTTGTGGTTAGTTATCCGGTTACACTCTAACAACAACTGCAGCATTGCACGAAGAAGCGACTGTTGGCAGTGTGAAGGAAGGCTTTACGACTGAATTGTTTGTGCCAGCAAGTGATAACAGCGGTTGGATTATTGTAGCTGTTGAATTGAAATAAAATTAAATTAAAACTCAACGGACCAAGCCAATTAAGCGAAATTTAAACGTGGCATTAAATTAGCAGAACGTTTGAGTTAAGTTCTTGCGCATTGGTCGTTGGCGGTCAGTGCGGCGCTCGTTGTGGTTAAGCGCGAATTTTAAAATAATTAAGTTTTTTTTTGTGTGATTCACGACTTTGCTAAAATGTGCGATAAAACTAGTAAGGCTTTGGAGTTGCTATTGTTGTTGCTGCCATTGCTGGTAATTACTAACAAGTGTGGTAAGTTAATAACTTCATCAAGATACATACATACATATGTGCTGTATTATTTTGCTCAAGGTCAATTCTAATTGCAACCATAATAATTAAAAAGTAATGAGGTGAAATGTAAAAAAATATTGCGCCAGCATTAATTCTAAATATTAGAAATAAAAACGACTCTGTGATATTGCGATCTGAAGGTTTGAGATAAAAATTTTAATTTAAAATTCGTAATCAAAAAATCTAAATAAAAAAATATTCGCAACGTAAAAGCATAGATCAAAAATATACATGCAAATGTATACGCATAAGTATTTAAAAATAAAAAATCTTATACATATCTAAATATCTAATAAATAAATTTTTTTTAATATTCAAATAACATAAAGTATAAATTTCGAAATAATTTTTTTGTAATTCTTAGTGGCCACCCATAGCTAATGACTAAAAAATATATAGATACAAAGAATTAAATTTTTATTTTTTAATTTCAAAGTTCAAGTTGAAATTTCAAATTAAAAACAAAATTTTATAAACAAAAAAATTGGGAAAAATCATTTAATTATTATTTAAAAAAGTAAAGCTAAAATGTTAAAATAAAAACTGAACAATTATAAGAAAGATTTTGGTAAATCAATTTTAAATTAGTGAAAACAATAATTTAACTTAAATTTAAAGAAAAATTCTGTTCACTAATTAAAAGTCAAATTTCAAAAAAGTATTTAAGAATCAATAACGAATACATTATTGAAAATTAATAAACAAAAAACATTTAATTTTACATCAAGCCTCTAACACGAGATTACTTTTTGTAGTTGAAATTGTAGTCCTAAAAATTGTAGTTTCAACTGAATTTAAAGTTTTTCTTTGTAGTTTTAAATTTTAAACATTTTCAAACAAATTTTGTATGTATGAAGTAGATTTTATTTTGAATGGAAATTTATTTTAAAAACAAAACCACACAGTTAAAAATTTCTAAGGAAAATTTATTCACTCTTAAAGTTAAAAAAAAAATATATAAAAAAAGAATTCGCGGTTCGAGCAAAACAAACTGAATTGTTATTTTTAAAATCGAATTCAAAGCTGGTAATTAAAAATTAAAAACTTTAAAATTTATAGCTAAGAAAAATAATTAAGCTTAAATTTTAAAATAAATTAGTATTCAAAACTTCAAACTGGCAATTCCAAAATATATTTAGGGAGCAAAAGCTCAAAAAATTAAAATAAAAAAAAAATTAAAAAAAATAAAAAATCTTTAATTGCAAAACATAAAACTCCTTACAGACTCATATAAACTCCAAGCTTATAATAGAAAATATATGACTAAAACTTTACAGTGTTTGTTTTAATAATTTTGTTTTATAATTTTTTTGTTTTATGATTTTAAATCTCTAACTTAAACCTAAATACGAAAACTAAAAATTTTAGACAAACAAAAAATTTAGAATACAGGCCATCAATGACTAAGTAGGTCTAAAAATTTTCTTATGTAATTTTTTCGCTTAAAACATAAGTCCCAATTGGGGCCGACTAGAATTGAAACAAAAAAAATATATGCAAAAATAAAAATATGCTAAAAAATTTTAATTTCAATTAATTTAAAACTCTTATTTCTTGAATCAAATTTCTAAATATTTAAGTGGAACTAAAAATTAGGAATGCCAACTTTTTCTAAATTTTATAAAAAAATGAAATTTTTTTTAATTATGATTTAAATTTTAAATTATATTTATAATCAAAATTTGAATTATTTGAAAAACTTGTATGCACCAAATTCCAAAAAAAAATTTAAAATTAAAGTTCGTATATTAACTTCAAATATTGACTTTCAAAATGTCCGATTTAAAGCTCAAATTCTTAGAAGTCCGAATTGTGTAAAATTGGAAAACAAAAAAAAAAATTAAAACCTTAACAAAAATATACATTTAAAAATATTTTTTTTTTTGTTTAATTAGAATGAATGTCCCAAAAATTATACATATACCATCATAAGCAACAAATTAAAAAAAGACAGTATGAAGTCAAAATTCAAATTTCAAAACTTAAATTTCCAAACAAAGTATTCATATCAGAGATTTAACATAAAAAATGCATACATATAATTCTTCAATAAATTTTTTAAATCAAAATCTTATATTGAAGTCACATCAAATCCCATAATCACATCATCACAAAATAACATAAGATCATATCAGTTCTTTATCACATCACATATTTGACCAATTCAGCACTTAACTTTAGAACTGAAACGCGACCTCGACAAATTAGATCTTATATGGAACAACACATCGCATTAACATATCACATCGTACATATTACATCACATCGCGAACTGCACATCACATGGCCTCCTATATCTGTATTATGATGATTTATATCGCTTAGAATATTCACTCCAGTTAAATAGATTTGATTTATAAATAGCTGTATCTACTCTTCTTTCAGCTTCGGCAGCGATTTTGGAGCCCATGCGCGATCTCGAATTCAATGGGGATATTGGCAGCGATGTACTTGCAAATTTGGAGCAAGAAACCTACAATGAGCGCCTGAGAGAGCGCAATATGAATCAAATCATGAATATGGATGAGGAAATGGAAGACGAAAGTGAAGATGATGAATTCTGCGTGTGGCATAAATGTGACAATGATTTGCGCGCGTCGCGTGGCTTCAAAAAATACTTTGATTTTTCATTTCTCAAGAAGTTCATGAGTCATTTGAATCCCTTCGGAATGTCGCGCATGAATATGAATTTCTATCTGTTCAAACAGGATTTCCCCGATTGTGGACGTGAGCTGCGCCTAAGCGATACGCGTGAAGATATATTGTACGCCGGCTTCAATCCACGACAACCGACGCGGTAAGTACTTCACCACTCAAAATAAATCGAATAATAAATTCCGCTGTTTTACACCGCCTTCCGCACAGCATCATTATACACGGCTGGATGAGTCAATCGCGCGGCTCCTTCAATCGCGATGTCAAGAATGCCTACCTGAAACGCGGCGATTTCAATGTGATTGTTGTCGATTGGAGCGCCAGCGCCACCAATGTCAATTACTTTGCGGTTGTCAAGATGATTGAGGGCTTTGGCGCACAATTGGCACGCTTTACACAGCACCTGAAGCGCAGCGTTAACGCTGATTACGATGATATGTACTTGATAGGACACTCGCTGGGTGCGCAAATCGCTGGCGCTGCTGGAAAGTTGATCAAACCGGCGCGCTACAACACCATCTTTGCCTTAGATCCTGCCGGCCCGAAGTTTCGTCATCGCAGCGCCGAATTTCGCATAGATCCCACCGATGCCAAGTATGTCGAATCAATACAGACTAGCGGCAATTTGGGTTTCCTGGAACCCACCGGCAATGCGACTTTCTATCCAAATTATGGCTTTTATCAGCGTAGATGCTACTATGTGGGTTGTTCGCATATACGCGCCTATAAAATGTTTGCCGAGTCCATTACAACGAATGTGGGTTTCTGGGGCACGCGCTGCAAGCGACGCGAACCAGAATGGGAATGCAACGAAGAGGCGCCGGCAAGTGATTTGTATCGCATGGGTGGTGAGCCGGCGCAAAAGAAGAGTGGTATTTTTTATGTGAAGACGAGCACGAATTCGCCTTTCGCGTTGGGTTCCAATTGGAAAGACGGAGAATGACCGGACCGGGTGACAAGTGGGAGAAATAGTGGTAATCTTGATATGTGAGATCAGTAGTCACAGCATTATAAACTGTGATATTTTAAGTAGTTTAATTTATTTTATATTGCATTTTGCCAAAAACAACGAATTCATCAACTCTTGCATTTAGTCATTTATAAAAGTAGTACTTTGTACTTTAAGAACAAATCGAATTATTTTTGTAAAATAAAATGTTTATTTTGTAAAAAGAAGTCTTATGCTTGCTTGGTGCTGTAACCGCCGAGCTTTATTTGATTTCAAAAGGCTCGAGGAAGTCCTTCCTAGCTCCTTCCTTCGTGGTTACATTTGCGTTACATGAGCTTTGATTGAGGTTATATTTATATGTGAACATACTTTTACGTCATTCTGTTAAACTACTATAAATAAAAATTAAATAACTCAAAAAAAAAAATACATACCTAGTAATTATATTGCTTAAAATTGATTCTAACAGTAGATGTATGTATGTATGTAACATAGTGGTTTTAATTGCTCTTAGATCTCTGATTGGTTAAATTTATCACCGCTTTCAACCAATCCACAGTTATCAACGATCTTAAATACAGCCTAGAAGTAAGCAATGTATCATAACATAGTTTTGCTACACATTTTCCATCACAGGGTGCACAATCAGAGCAAATATATTGATGCATGTCGATTTTTTTTTTAATTCGTTAAATTTTCGACATTCTTTTTAGGGCTTAAAAGCCAACTCTGGCATAGAAAAACGCTCGCTTGCGGATGCCAGGTTGGGCTGGCAAGTCGGGCGACCCATTAATTCCACATTTCAGTGCTAAAAACGATATATTTGTTGCAGTGAAGGAACATAATTTTTCGTTGGTTGGGTTTCCTCAATTAACTTAAGACTTACAGCACACAAATTGGTTGTGTACCATTCAGATATATGATTATTCTTTGAAAAAAGATACATTTTTAGGCAATTACTTTTCCAGACGAATTTATTAGCGGAAATTTTTTTTTAGTTGGCTTTTGTGGCAGCTACATATACATATATAATGTACGTGACAGTTAGCTATGAAGGTGGTGTTCGGGCGACATGAGAAGCCATCTCATTCGTGCGTTTTGACAGGTCTGCAGCTTCATTCACAGCTTAAACAAACTGGCACAGCATAATTTAGAAGTGGCCGAAAGTCGCCTTGTTTGCTGCCAACAACTTTCCTTGTATTTGCCCACAAGTTCTGCCGGTGAGCGAATTGAGGACCTTATTGAGGCTCTGCGCTCTATCAGCAATTGCGAGAAAGGTCAGGGACGTAGACTTTTACTTTCAAACACAAGCTGTGATTACCATGCTGTAGAAATATCGAGCAATCTTCAGCGTAGAAGATCACTGAAACTCGTTCTGGTGTATAAGTTAAACAGAAGGTAAACGTTACGCCGTTTTTGATTCTCCGCCAGAACGCTAGCATTCTTTAAAAGAGCCTTAAATTATGGAATGCAAAAGAACTAAAAATATTTAAAATCATTCGTTTTAAATCAAAGTTGGATAGGATACTGAAAAACTAGAAACGGGTTACCGGCATTTTACAGCAGTAAAACTCGATATATGTATCGCTGCTCCTCTGCAATAACGACACAATTCAAAACTCAAAAAATAAAAACTCTTACTACTGTTAAGTTCCTTAAGTCTCTAATCCTTGTCTTAGGCATGTCTAATCCTTACTACTTACTGTAGTACCAATGTTAGTAGTAAGGATTGTACATGGATTAGGCAAGGATTAGAAACATGAGTCACTTTACAGTATTAAGGGATTTACTTTTTAAATTTTTTTCGTTATTGCAGAGGACCATCGATATGTAAATTATTTAGGTTAAAAGGAAACAAATCTCTGACATCCTAGTTTAAATATTTCAGTACTCAAATTGACATCATCGAGATCCAGATAAGTTTGTATGTTCTAAGCCATATGTAAATTCACACCTAGCCCTGCAGAAAAAATTTACCAATTGATAAAAAAATAACCCACTTGTAGTTAGCTTTTTTGCGGGTTTTCTATAAAATATATAACTTGTAGTTAACTACAAAAAGCTAACTTGAAACAAGTTGACAAGTAATGCAAAAGTAATGAAGGAGATGGTTTTCTTTAAACGCATTTCTCTTAAAATATCCTGCACTTCGCAAATACTTTTTTCTAATTGAGGACAAATGAAAGGAAGATCGAAATTTCTTATTATCATTTGGAAGTTATGTCTGACGGAGTTCGAATATGGGACCACCTACAGCAGAATATGAAAACAAATATGAAATCTGATAAAATCGACAAAGTAAAAAAAATTAAAAAAATAAACAAAAAAAATTTAAAAAAATATTTTGTTTTTCCTATTGATATTTTATGCCCAAAAGTAGTTCGTTACAAATAAGTTACATCAAATGCAGAGGTACCCACCCTTGACTATTTCGCGGCCATCGCCATAGAAATATAGTTAGCTTTCGTCAAAGAAAATATGTATACAGATAATAAGTGACTTATAGCTCCTTCCTAATCAACTTAAAGTTAGCTTATAGTTAGATACATTTCCTGCAGGGTACATACATACATACATATGTAAATTCGCACTTAAGATTCTGTTGACTGTTCATGCAAAGCGATATTAACTCGGAATTAGCAACAGATTATTTATGATGCTAAGCTTTGCGAAAAGCCGGGTATTTACAAACACACACTTAATGGCTTGGCACCTACATATGTATGTATGTATGTATGTACGAAAGTGCTCAAATCGTGAGTAACACACATGTATGTGCGCATAAGTACTTATACATAAATAAAAAGGGCTTTACATCAAAGTTGAGCTTTTTTCAGCAGTCAATATATACATATGTACTTACATACATATTTAAGAAGGCAATAATTGTCAACGCTTTTAAATGGCAGCAAGGGATGCCGGTTTATTGAGGGAGAACCCAGCCCATTGTCCATTAGACTAATGCTCCTAGATTGCTGAAGTAATGGGATATAAGAGAAACAAGGCCGCTGGGGTCGATGTCATACCGACTGAGCTTTTCAAAACTGATTGCGAAGATCTTCGATAAGTTCGAGCTTATGTCTAGCGTACCAGTTTATTAGCTTTCATTTCAAAAATTTAAATTTTAAATTTTAAATCAAATCCACAAGAACGGAGTTTCTACTGTTTGCCCCAGTTATAAAGGAATAGGTCTATCAACGATACTGTGTTAAGGCTGAAGCCTTTCATCAGTGTGTTGGCCAGCTTTCTACAGTGCATCAACAAATCGATAAGCACCCGTTTTCTGTCAACTTCAAAGCCGCTTGTAACAACACCAAAAGCTTCGAGAGAACTTATCTCATGATCACAAAGGTTCGTAAAGGTTTGCCCAACAATCGCCGTACAATCCGTACGATGTGTCTCTCATGCGGAGTATTTTTTTTCTATTTTTTATCGGAGGAAAATGAAGACGAAAAAGAAAGATGTAGAGGAATACAGATAAAGCAAATAACGCAAATAAGGATTAGGACAAAGACAAAGAAAAAGTAATATATAAAGCTGGAGCCGGAGACAGAGTCAAAGACAGCGACATAAACAAATACAAAGGGTAACACCAAGAGAAAGAACAAGACCGGAGCCAATACCAACACCAAGACCTAGACCAAGACCAAAACCAATGGCAAGACCGTGACAAAGACAAAGACAAAAAACTAAAAACCGAATTTAATTAATTTAAGTTTTTCAAAGTGGTATCAAACCTCTCCAAGAAATGTTTGGAATTTAAGCTTAAACCACTTTATTATGGTAAATAATGCATTGTCATATGGATGTCAAATATTGCAACATATCATTTACCTTATCAATTGATTTCAGTTAACTTTTTAAGCAGGTGGTAACACCCTCCAAAAAATATTTTGGAAACTAAGCCTTAGTTTGGTACCCAAAAAAAAAAATAAAAGTGCGGGCTACTCTATACTTTTTAAAATTTATCCCATACGGAACTCACAGCGAGCAAGAAAAAGCAAGAACTTACACCTTTCACCCTAGTTTATCACTATAAAATAAGTCTTCCTCGAAAATTCTCCACAAATAAACGATTTTGTATAAATGTTAGAATCTTTAGATAGCGCATTAGTTAAGTTATCAGCACCACTCCCATTTGGTACACTATTCAAGCTTCAGCGCACATATTTTATGATCTTCACTTCAATTGAAAATTTCTCATTTTCCGCTTCAATGAATCAGCGCATTATAACAACGAGACTTATCGCCTCGAAAGCACACCCATCACTTTGATGGAGGCTCACACACATACATACCTATGTACATATGTACATTCATTGGGCGCTTCAAGAAATCAATGAACCTTAATCTTTATTTGCATACATTTTTATTTGTTTTCTGGAAGTACACAAACATTATTCATATGTACACTTCTTATCATAGTACGTATTCATATGTACATAGCACAAGTTCTTTAATTCAGCCATAATTTTCCAGTGGGTGTGTCAACAAAAAAAAAAAAAAAGCATCCATCAATGCGAGTACTCTATATGAAAACGCTTCATTACTCCAGTTCATAAATGCTAGTGTTGCAAATAGTTTGCTCGCATCGCACAAAACGTCTTCGAATTTAATTGAGTGAGCAGTGATGAGCGAGTGACTTCTTTCAGTAGATGTATTGTCGAATTGTCATCTGGAATAAATTCATTGTGTTTAATTAAGCTTTCGTATCAAAGGTAATAAGCATATTTATTGTATAGGGTGGTTCAAAAATGCATGTGAAAAAGTAAAGTCGGAATTTTTATGCTCTCACGCCCTAGGATTCTAAAAAAAAAATTTACCGCAATTTTTTGATTTTAAAAACAAAAAATATTTAGAGGTCGCTCAAAATTTTCCATGTATTTGATATGGAAAAAAACACTTTTCATAGAAATGGTGTAGAATTCTTGAAAATTTATAATTTTCGTACGTCCGCCAAAACCCCCAGAAAATCCCAGAGAATGCAATGAGGTATATTCTACGAAAACCTCTTATTCCCGTATAAAATGTATGGAAAGCTTTGAGCGCTTTGGGCGACCTTTAAATATTTTTTGATTTCAAAATAAAGGCATATTTTTGTTCGATATAGAACAATCCTAGGGGGTGAGAGCATTAAGATTCCGAATTTTCTTATTTTGTACAACCCTTATGTAAAATCATCTGTGGGTATATTTATACACACAGAAAAAATTATATATGCTTTTTGTTGCCTTTTTAACGTGCAGAATATGAAGCAAAAAAAAAGAAATGAAAAAATCGCATATATGTACATATGTATATACTTGCATGCAAGTGAATGTAACTTCTAACTACACACCAAGGAATGTTTGACTAAATGAAATATACTTAATTCATTAAGTGTTAAATAATTGAAAGAAATATGTGGGTTGAAAATGCAAAAATTCTTTTAAAGCTTTCAAGAAGTGAAATGTTTTCCATATTAACGATATATATGTACATACATATGCAGTAGAGTCAAATTGGGAAAATCTTACGATTGCGAGGATATTTAACAATGCTTTGAGTAAAAAGCCAACGACTCTGAAAATGGCTCCAGTTTTTGGAGTGACATGGATATTGAAACGAGAAGTAGACAGTGGAGCGATCGTACAAGAAAATCAGCGATTTTTTAACTAGAAATAGAGAAGTATTTAACAATAGGAAGCAAAGAATTTCCAAATAATCTTAAATCCTCGATATTCCGTTTTCATGATTTGAGAATATGTGGTGCGTGTTGGGCATGCGCTGCTCACTTTGGTCACTTTGGTCGTTGTATGTCACGCTTCTTAAAACCTCACCGGAATCCTTATGAGACACTGAGCATCCTATGAGAGAACTCCTAGCCAGAGCTACCCGTCTAACCGTACTTAACCTACAAAAATCCTCGATCAACTCGTAACCTTTGAGTTTTTCAGAAACATAAGCGCTATGATTTCACTCAAAACAATCAAATATAATGCCTGTTATCGGCCTTTTCCAAAAAATTTTAAAATTTTAGATTTTATAAAAACCAAAGCAAATATTTAAATATAATTTTGGACCTGGCAGTCCTTGAAAAATCCGCAAAGCTCCGATATGGTCCGAAAAAAAAATACAGTAAAATCTCAAAACTACTTTGAAAGATCCGGAAAAAGCTACGAACTGTTCCGAATACTTCCGAAAAATAACGAAAAAGTACAGTGTACAGAAAGTTTCCGAAAAACTCCGATAAGTTCCTCAAAAATTCCGAAAAGTAAATCGAAAGAATTAATGAAATGTGAGTTTTTTGCTTTTCACTTCTGGATGAATGTTTTTTTAGGCATTCCTAAAGAGCACACTTAAAATTTCAAAGCAATTTTTTACCAGAAAATTTTTGGGCTATCCCCAAAAATGTCTATTGACAATACACAATACGAAAATATTACGAAAATTACAATACAACGAATTCCAAAAAGTCCCGAAGAAATCTGAAAAGTTCTTCGAAAAATATACACGCACAAATTAAATTATGGTCTAAAAAAATTTGTATTTTTAACTGTTTACCTTAAAAGTGGCATTTTATGTGGACAAGAAAAATATCAAAGATATCCCAAAAAGTCTCAAAAGTTCCCAAACAAAACAAAAAATCTCAAAAAGTCCCAAAAGACTCCTAAAAATAGCGCAAAATATTCCTAAAAATATCAAAAAAAAAATACAAAAAAAACGCGAAGTACTCCGAAAAGTGCAAACAAAACACATGAAAAATTTTTAAAATTTTTCCGGCATGTAAAACAAGAAAAAATTCATTCTCGTTTTATAAAATTTTGAATTCTTGCATTTCATCTCCGGTTGTATTATTTGGGATATGAAAGGCAAAAATAAAATTTAAATGCTCGTTTTTACTTGAGATTTTCGGAAAGAATTTCCAAAAGTCCTGAACAATTCGGAAAAGTACCTTCCGAAAAATGTCCATAATATCTTGAAAGGTCCCGAAACATTCCAAATACGTTCCGCAAGATCACAAAAAGTAAAACACAAAGTATCCCTAAAAACAATCCGAAAAAATTTTTAAATGTAAAACAGCAACAAATTCAGCTTTTCATTTCTGTTGTGAAAGGCAAAGTTAAAATTTCCGAATTTAGAATTCCGAAAGATACCGAAAGTATCCCAAAAGTCCGGGAAAAAATAGCAAAAGTATTAAAGATATCCCATAAAATTATTAAAGATCCCGAAAAATCCCGAATGGTCCCGAAAAATTCCGAAAATTTTCAATATCTGGAAAGCAAAACTTTAATGATGTTTCTGCGCCAAACTGAGTGGTTTTAATTTTGGTTTTAGGAAAACTTATCGTTATTTCTTCTCAAAAATATGATAAATAGTCAAGTTATTTTATAAATTTTCGGCAGAAAAGATTCTATTAAAATTTTCGCAAAATCGTTACGGTAGTTTTTATTGCTATTGTCTTCTTGATCTCAAAATAAAAACAAAATCCATTTCCCTATTGACATCCTTAGTTACTCCACTATAAATACTGAACTTCGTTAATTTATCGCAGGAGTGAACAAAATATGATTCACACTAAATTGTTAAGTAATTTATTTGAACAACAGGTTCAACATTTGCTATTAATGAATGAGTGAGCATCATTGCTTATCTTTTTTTATCTAAACAAATAAATAGTAAAAAATAATGCGTAGCATATCGTAAAAATTAGTGATTAATAAAACCAAAATTTGTAAAGTTACGGTTATCAATAAACGAGCCGGCAGAACAAAGCGCTAAAGGAAGCTTACATTCCCACATACAAACATTTTATTTACTATTTGTTTACATTTTTTTTTTTTTTAATATGTATGTATGTATGTATGTGCATAGGAATATTTTTACCCACTGGGAAAATAGGTAAGCACCTTACGAGGTAAGCCATGTTTTCTTTCAGTTTTTAGTACCAAAATTGTCATCATGGCCAATGTCATCTACTAGTAAAGCACAAAATGAACACCTCCAACGACACATTACGTTGTCAGTTGCAAAGTAACGTGCAGCCGAAGTTATCTCCAAGCGCCGAACTACTCCGAGCGACTTCTCTGCATTACACGTAACTTACTTTGTAAAGCGGCTCAGAAGTATGTCTGATACCAAATGTACATTCTAAATTCCTAATTACATAAGGCGGCCATGCCTTTGTAAAAGTAAGGGACGTTCGGCAGGGAAATGGCAATGACTGCCAGGTGAAGAGTAAGTTGCTAATAAGGTATTATTACGTGCTCCTAATTCCCACTGGGTATATTTACACACAAATACAACTATGTGTGTACTAATTTTCCAAATTCTTTAAGACCTTTATTTAATATATCATTACAACCGCTGTGGCCGCGCGAAAAGCTGCCTCATAGGCATACAATTTTATCAAAATTGTGTAGTATTTATGATAATAAGTACTACATATGATTACTCACATCAAAACTTATCAAAGACCCCCTGACACGTACGCATTAAAAATAAATAACAACAAAATCACAACTACTCGCAAGCAACACCCTTTTTATCAGTTGCTATTTTTTATTTTGTAAAATTTCTGTAATCATTTATTAAGCGCAAAATTACATTTACATTTACCATTCTTCAATCAGACTTGTGCAAGACGGTACAATGTACTTCGGCGAGTTCGAAAAAGATTGCCTTGAGGCACACAATCAGTATCGCGCCCGCCACCACAGTCCACCATTGATACTGGATATTGGACTCTGCAAATATGCACACGAATGGGCACAAGTTAGTGTATAAACTTTGAAATTTATTTAAATTTTTTGTTATAACGAGATATTTACTAAAATCCTTTTTTTTTTTTATATGTGCACAGCATTTGGCCAGCAGAAATACGCTGCAGCATCGCTCGAATAATAATTACGGCGAAAATATTTTTATGTCAATGGGTCGCACAAATATCAGCGGTAGAGATGCTGTGAGAAGTTGGTACGATGAGGTGCAAGATTATAATTTTCATGGCGGTGGTTTCAGTCAAGGCACAGGACACTTTACACAAGTCGTTTGGCGAGACAGCAAACGTTTGGGTGTTGGCATGGCAAAGAGGTATGTAGCAGTACCAATTTTTTATTTTTTTTTTGAAAGAATGAATTTTCATTAACACTATTTATTACAGGGGCAATAGTATTTACGTGGTTGCCAACTATGATCCACCGGGTAACTTTAGGGGCGAATATGCAAAGAACGTTTTACCGGCCGTTTGTTAGAAGGGGGAGATCTTCTTCTATAATTGTACTTTTAAGTAAAAATTAATATATTTACTAAGTAGGCAGTTTCACAAAATCCATATTAGGTTATGCATTATTTTTGATAGAAGTCAGATAATAAAACTGTAGAAAAGAATGGACATTGAAAATTTCTTTAAAAGAATGACCGAAGGTTACGCTGTCTGTTTGAATTCACTAATCTATACATACATACGTATAATGGAATTGTAACGGGCCTGTACACCGTGCGACAAAAATAAAAATAAAATTCGAAACACATGAAGCAATCAATATACTCACGAAACTGTGGGCCAAAAGTAATAAAAATTAGGATTTTTTTTAAGGACTTTGTAGTTTCAAAGATATGATTTATTTAAAAAAAAACATTTCGTTCACAACGACGAATAGCTATTGAAAATGTCCTTTTAATTAGTTTTATTTTTTTTAAGCGAATAAAGTTAGAAGAACGAAATTCGAGGATGTGTTCTAGGGAATATTCATCCTTAACATATAATTTTTTCCGAAAATAACTATTGTAAAATTTTAAGGATATTCAATGATAAAATGTTAAAAGAACATTTTAAATACCTAATCGTCCTTATGTACCAAAAAAGTTTTATTCGGCCTCAATTCTACAGATTTTTTTTTTTTATTTGATAGTCATATTGTTTTTCTTCAATTTTTTGAAATAATTATATTTTTCTAATTTCAAAGTCCCTCAAAACAAAATCCTGGCGTTAGAGTGAAAAACTAAAAACGGAGTTTTACTATATTTGTCCCATGGTTTCGCGAATTGTTTGTTTGTAAAATGTTTCGTCGTTCGGTTTAGTGTTTGAATTTAAGAGGAACATATTTGTGGTGTAATGGTAAGCAGTGCATGCTACCATATCGCAGGGCCTGGGTTCTAGCCCGGTTCAAGCCAACATCAAAAAATAAAAACAAAAAATTTTGTTTTCTTCTAATAGGGGCCGCACCTCGGCTGGCAAGGGGAAAACTCCGAAGGAATTTCTGCCACGAAAAAAATTCTAAAAATTCAACGGTAATATTAAACCACTAAAATTAAAAGGGCTCAAAAGGTTTCTACCAATTCTGCGAAAAAAGTTGAAATTTTGATGAAAATTTATTGAATTTTTTGTAGTCTTTTAAAAAGTTTTTAACTTTGCTTTATATGAGTTTCGTTAGAGAATAAACTGTATTTAAATAAAAAAATCCTAAAAATAAATAAAGAAACATGAGTGGCAAACAATATCACTTTGAAATGGCGGTGCTATTGTATTGGCTAAAACTGTACGTATATGTAAGCTCAAACCTATTATAATTATTATTATTATTATTATTATTAATGTTCACTATGTTCTATTAAAATCCCCTAACTTTTTAAAATATAAAGCCATAATATTGGACCACTCATTTTAAATTTGTGTAACCTGCTTTCATCTTCGTAATCACCTACATAAAAAAAAAATCCTAAACACTACAAAAAACCCCCATCGAAATTTCCTTTTTGCCTTATATGTCGAAAATCCGAGGATGTCTACTTTCAATGGCCGCCGAGCATATAGATAGGCAGTGATACATCTCATTTGATATTTGACAATAGCATTGTAAAAGGTGGCAGTATGCGAAGATTTAAAAAAATCTCCTTCTTATCAAATTAACCTTTTCTCATTTTATCTACCTATATATGTAGCTCGAAAATAATATTCTCTGCAAATCCGGCTTATAAAAACTTTGGTGATTAGGTAATGCATTAATAACCGCTCCACATTTTATCTGCTCGCTCAATTCGCACTTTAATCAATGGCGAAATTGCAATTAAGTTACTTTAAATTTAACCTAATTTTGGGTGTTAATCTAAGCACTACTAATTTATTTTAGTAAATTTTCGAATTCGTTAAAACTTACACAGAGCTTTTAATTACCAATGCTATTTTGTGGTTTCAACGCTATCCACCCACAAATCGCATATATAGTATATAGCTAAATTCTCATTGCGTTCTTATCGAACTATGGCTCTCAATTACAGCTCGTGTGCCAATTAAAATGCAAATGGGTCTCCTAAGTACAGCAGTGCTGAGTGCTGATGGATGGATGTTGATGTTGTTACTATTATTATTCCTGTTACTGCTGTTACAGTTGGTTTGTGATGATAATGGTGATGTTGGTGGCATTAGTTTAGATTTCATGACATAATTTTTTTTTTTTTGTCGACATTCATTTGCTGTTGACGTTGTGTACTGTGAATATTTATGGACATACATACATCAATAGAAATATGTGTGTGTTTGTACGCGTATACAAACGAACTTAGGCTTGCGTATTTCTGAGGTGATAACAATTTGCAATAAAAACTGAATGTTTATTTGTACATACCTACATACATATGTACATATATATGGAAATAAGTGTGTCAACACGGTCATTGCTTGCTATCAAATCAGCATTTTCATCAAAAATGGCAATGGCATCAACGACCATCAGCCAGCGGGCCAGCCCATCCCCCCCCCCCCAAAATGGTAGTACAATGCCAACCCTTCTGCTACTCTCGAGTGCTACTGCCTAGCGACTTCTCCTCCAAAGGCAATAGGGACACGCATTTTATGACCAAATAAACTATGTTAATGGCAATTTGGGTGAAAGCAACACGAAATACTGCAACACATACACACACACTCACGCATACAGTTCACTGCCAACCAGCTTAAGCTTTTTGCTGTCTGTGTCGCTTACGCCCTCTTGCCGCTGCCAGCCTTCATCGAAAAATCAGTCTTGCTAGTCGTTTGTCTGTTCATCGAGCTTCTCTCGTCCTGCCATTCTTGTATGTAGTAAGTAACAAATATTTATTGCCATTTTGGGATTAGTTTTTGGGGTTTAATTGCGCTACCGGAATACCAGGCAACTTACATATGTACATACATACACACTCCTAATGCGAAAACCACATTAGATGTAAGTACATGTGTATGTATGTATGTAAGCTATATTCGTATTAACTGTTTATTTTCTCCTGTTACTGCTGCCTTTACTTGTTGGCAACTTTAGTCTGTTATTGCATTTACCTACGCCTGCGCGTGCGTGCGTTCGTCTCTCCTTGCGCATTTGCCTGCGGCTGTGATTTCTTTGGACTTTGATTGTTTTGCCAAAGTAATTTAAACTTGTGTGCAATAAAAATAGTTGTAAAATTTTCGTTACTCAATGTCATACACGCCTGCATATTAATTTCTGTTAGGAAATGCTCTGCAGGGAAATTGGAGCAAGTGCCTGTTAATTATAGCACTCAGTTGTTTTCAAACTAGTTTGGCCTTGACCAATTTTTGACCCATTGAAAAGAGATGATATTTGCATTACAGATGCATAATACGGGCGAGTCTTAGCGTTGTCTTTAGGTATTTAAAAAACTTTTCCAAGAAATCGCTATTTAATAAAATCAAAAAAGTTTCTGGGGAAAAATCCGCCAAATGTACCAGGAAAAAAAATTTTGTCAGCATTTTGTTAAAACTCCACCACGTTGTTGCTGTAGTTACTTGTAACCAATGTTGAAAATAATTTTGTTTCTACCGCGGTGTTTTGGCGAGCTATACGAGTTTAAACATGGAAATATCAGCATTTTTTCTTTAAGCCAGTTTCACCAGTCATTTAAATGGAAAATAATTTTTTATTTTCTGTAAATTTCCACCATATAAAATTCAGAAAATTAAGATCATTTTTCACTTAAATTGCTGTCGTGAAATTGGCAAGTTTTAGAGAATGAAAAATTGCTGAACTATTTCGGTGTTTTTTAATGGAAACTATAATTTTTGCAAAAAAAATGCAACCAAAAAATTATTGCATTTTTTATACGATGTACCTTTTTTCGCAAATGGCTTATTTAAATTTTTGTGCACAAGGATATATATATTTATTTAAAAAAAAACTCTATGGTCACGGCTGACATACACAAGACAACATCCTCGAATTTCGTTCTTTTAACATTATAAGGTTAAAAAACGAATTAGAATGTCATTTTCAATCGCTATTCATCCTTGAGAACCAATTCTTTTTTTTTTTAATTTTTCTTTCATTTGCTACGTTCTTACATAGTACAGATGCATATTGTAATTTTATGTAAATATATTGCACTGAATTTTTACAATGATTTTTTGAATTAATCATATCTCTTAAACCTCAAAGTCTTTTGAGAATTCCTGACGTCAGTTCCACCTTTTGTGTACCTTAATAGTTTTCGTCAGTTTTTTTAAATGGTTATTTCCTTTATCTTTATTAGAAATGTACGCTGTATTCCAGACTCTTTATTGTTTTTCGAATTATGCCAATATATTATTATTAATACTTGAAAACTTTTTGTAAACAGCCATACCCATCCGGTGAGTCAAACATCCCCCGAAACACCTTTCATATATAAGTACACAGTTGTGCTTATGTTGTCGAAGAGAGCGTCTGAGTAACCAAAACATTTTCTTACTGAAAATAGCCCACTCTTGTCTTAAGGATTTCATTCCCATTGACGGTATTAGAGAGACTGATTGATTTATATGTATGTAAGGCAAATGGTTCCTAGCAACAACTATGTCCAGCGTGTGATAGGCAGAGGCACGCCACTAGAAGGCGTCCTCTTAAGTTTTCTCTAGATCTTCGTCGGCAAGGACTTTCTGGAGGAGCTAGAGTTAAGATGCTATCTGATTATTGCTTATGCCAACAACGGTTTAGTTACTTTCAAGTGTAAATTTTAGAAAACACTTTATGGTCGCCTGTGAGGGAAGAGATCGTTCCTCCCAGTAGCCAAGCAAATTATATAATATGGTATCATTGTTTGGAGGATCCGCTTCGCTATAAGGGGCTAAGTAGATCAGGGTTCTCCTTTAACCAATGCGTAGAATCTCAACGATCTTTGGAAACTGCAGCAAGGTAGCCTCTTGGACAGGGGTCCAGTTAATTTTTTTTGCAAATGTATCCAGGTTGTACAGATGAGTGTGAGGGCATCTTTTCAATCAGGAGCACTTCGTAAACCTTAAAGTGTAGGATCTGGATTTTAAGCATAACATCTAACGCCTCTCTAAGTCTATTCGAAGTAGTTTCAAAGGCTTTATCGCAGTTGGCAGGAAAGGTGTAGCAAGATGGTCTTTTAGACGGCTTTGGAGCGCTTAGCAGAAGCCCTGGCTTTTAAAATTACAAAATTCTTCTGGCCCTTTGTGAGCCGTAGACGGTCGAAAAAGCAAATTAAGCTCAAAATCTACATGCTGTTTTTACAATAACTCTCCAGCAAGAAGTGATAATTATAATAAAGTCTTTAAAAGTGGTAGTTACAGCATTAAACTTAGCTTCTTCTGTACTTTACCTTAAACAAAAAATTCAACTTGCATTTGATAAGAATACTATCATTTCTATATTACGTTTCTGATATTTTTATTATTTTTTTATGATTTTATTTTGAGGCCTCCGTGATTACGCTTTGATTAGTATGTGGTTGAAATGTGAAGGAACTAAACTAATTTGACCAAAAATATTTATTGAATTCAATTTAACATAAATCTTTACTGTACGCTAGTACATATTAGTTGTTTCCTTTACTGGGTATCGGTTCTTTTCAACTATTCAACACTCGCTACCACTTCTGGTATTCTGCTCAAACGTGCATAAGAAACCCCGTGCATGCCTCTGCAGTCAATTCGAAAATGTGCGCGTGGCACAAAATTTTTGAAGCTTAAGTTTCAGTATCTTGGAACCACAAGCATGTACTTATCCATACATACTTACATTTGTACATGCAATACATGCCTAATCTTACTGTCTGCTGTACACACTGTACAGTGTACACGTGTCACACACACACGAGTGGCCTAATGTAAATAATATATGCAAATAAGATTGAATTGAGTTTCTTGTGCGTTGCTTGGGGAACTTTACGGTCATTTGTCTTAACTAACACGTATGTACATACATGCACACTTACTTACTTAATGTATAACTTTAATTATAGTATTAAATGCATTCAGAGTCCAGATGGGTTAGAACACAAGTTTTCCATAGTTCCTTTTATCTTCGTCAAGCAAAATATTTTAGCAAAGGAAAATGGAGGGCTATCATTTGTCCAGTTGTGAATAAAGAAGAAATAGGAGTAGACCATACTTTTTTTTTATACTTTTTTACTTTTAACTCAAAAAAAATGGTTCATAGCATCCCCGCCTCCTAAAACTATTTATCCTGTTTCAAAATCAGAAAGTAAATATACTAAATTAAATTATGCTAACAGCATTAAATACGAATTCGTTATGTTTTAAATACAAAACTAAAATGAGGAAGCAGATGCGAAAAGTTTACGTAGACTAGAATTGGACATAAAATAGTTAAAAAACAAAATTAAATTAAAACAAAGAGCACTTTCACTGCTCTCCTATAAATTGCCAGGTATTTTAAACGCCCCATTTTATGAGGCCAAATACATAAATATTACCCGGCATCTTTCGCATATTCGGATAGCAAGAATTTCAACACCTATTTATTTAAATGCTAACGCCTCAGGTGAAGCATTCTACCCGAAAGCCAAGTGGGCAGACATTCAAGTGCTGCTAGTAGAAGTGTGCTGAAGAGCACTCTGCGGTTTGGTTGGAGAATGTGTGTGTGTGTGTGTGTGTGCATTTACGTCAGGTAGCAATGGACAAATGAGTACTTATGAGTATTTTGGCATCAAAGGGTCAACATAATTTTGCGGGAATGCACAGGAGTTTGTGTGTTTGGGTGAAAGTGTTAAAGGGGAAACTTTAATTAGTTTAATTAATTTATGCTCGTACTCGCTTTTAAATAATTTAAACTTAAAAACTTTCGAAGCAACTCAGCCTTGGCCTTTTGGTTTTTGGGACACACAAAAAGACAAATAAAAAATTCGGTCATGAATTTTCATTCATTATTTACATTTTGATTTCAAAACATTCTCTAAATTTCGTAACATACAAAATTTCCAGTAAATACACATTTCGGGCGCTCTGCGACTTTGTGATGTGTGCCGTAAAGCTGGCCTAACTAATTTGGTTCTAGCGGCATGGCGACTGTTAAGCGTAAGGTTATTGTTAAAAAGATTCCGCCGGGTGGTAATCCAAATCCACCGAAGCCCGCACCCATTACAATGTCGCAACAGGACTATGAAAAGGCTTGCGTTGAATCGCATAACAAATTTCGTGCCACACACGGCACACCGCCGCTCACCATTAACCCCACACTGACGCAGGTGGCAAACAAATGGGCGCATGTAAGTTGCTAGAAATTATTAACCAAACAATTTTCAAGCAACTGCACGTTTGCTAATGATTTACATACATCTCCTTTTAGAATCTCGCACAGCGCCAGAAAATGGAACACAGCCCCGATGGCAAATATGGCGAAAATATTTATTACAGCAGCGGTCAGCAGGTGACACCTGAAATGCCTGTGAAAATGTGGTATGACGAGATCGCCAAATATGACTTTGCCAAGTCGCAATTCAATCCGCACACTGGCCATTTTACACAGCTTATATGGCGCGATACAAAACAAGTGGGCGTGGCGTATGCTGTGTCGTGAGTTGAGAGTTGAAGAGAAATATTTTATTTCTTATAACCTATCTTATTTAGTGGTGAAAAGGCTTGGATTGTTGCCAATTATGACCCGCCAGGAAATGTGAACGGTTTCTTTCGTGAAAATGTGCCGTCAAAAAAGTGAAGAACAAAATGAAGGAATGGAGCTAAGACGAGTATTTTAAAGCAGCAGCAACGAGTCCTTTCTGAAAGAGGCTGACATTTTTAATGGAAGGTACTAAGGTTGAAATTTCCACTAAAAATGTCTAAGCGGCTTTAAGGCATAAAACAGTTGTCCAAATTAGCCGAGTCATAGCGCGAGGACGAAAAAACTTATCTTAAACAACAAATATTGGCGCTGATATCTGGTTTGGTTTAGTCATCATTAGAAAATACATAGTGCAAATTTTTTTCTCTTAATATTTTTATTTTTGCTAAAAATAGTACCGACTAGTTACAAATCATTTGTAGCTAACTGAAATTACTTTGAAGTTGTTAAGTTAATTGTATTTTATTGTTAAAGGAACAAAAAATACAATTACAGAAATCACACTAAAGGGCCTGGGGTAAGCCTGCTTAAAAAAAAATATCCCACAGGAGCATATTTTCCGGAGTTAAAGAGCAAAAATCCAAAAATGCTGATTTACTCAATATTATGTCCCCCGATACTATAGGTAGTATAGTAATACCGTTTTAAACAGAAGAAAAATTAGTAAATTAACAAAACACGCTGACTGCACTAAGATTATTCTGATAACTGATCCGAATTGCATAAAATTTTATTCGGATAGTTTTTAAGACAAAATCAATAAAATGAGGGAGTATGCATTAAAAAATAACAACTTTGGTTTTTTAGGGACAAAAAAATTTTTTTTTTTTTTTTTTTTTTTAATTGCAACATTTTTTTTGTTTAATTTTTAAAAATGTAAAATTTTAATATGCACATGTGTATATGTATTTGAGTTGGGCACCTTAGTTCTTTTAAGTGAGCCGTTCAGTTGTAGTTCGTTTACCGCAGTGAACTAGTTCTTTAGTTCGTTTAGTTAGAGCTCAAAAAAAAAACTTACATATTACATTAGAAAGCTTCTACGCTAGTTTAATATTTGCGAAAAAACAAGTTAGCAAGAATGTGAAGTAGCAACAATCCATGAGATTTCAAAACGCATCAGTAAAGATGGGGATACTCAACATAGGTTCGCGCCAATAATATTTGCATCGCGATCCAAAATGAGAAATAGTAATTGAAAAATTTAGTTCATTGAAGAGACCGAACTAGCGAACTAGTTCATAGAGATGAACTAGTTCTTTAGTTCAAGAACTATCCAAGCCTAATATGTATGTACTCTGATTTTAAATGTCAATAAACTTTCCCCCTCTACAACAACAGTTTTGGTTGAGCACCTAATTGTGCGCTCTAATTCTTCTGAGCGCAGTGCGTTGGCAATGCATCCATGGTTGAATTAACTTCATACACCATTTTCGCGAATTAGTCGGTTGATGGTAATTAACACTAAATTTAAATATACAAAGCATTCACTATGGAACTTTGCTGCATACAAAATACATATAAAATAGTATATCTAACAAACATTCGCCGGGTTCTCCTACATGCATAATACTTTTAAATAATGCGCATACACCTACAAAAATCCAAATTCAACTATATTGCCCCCATTAACTCAGTTTGCCAATGCACTACTCAAAAAGCGAGAATGAGTTTAGGTGTCCGCACGCCCCTCGCATCTGTGTGTACTTGCGCCATGCCCTGCTTATTAAAATTACACATCATCCTTAATATTAAACAAAATTAAGTGGCATTGAGGTGGGCATACGAACTCAACACAGCAGGCGAGAGGTATGGCAGGGAACTTGCAGCGAGCAAGTGGCTTGTTTGCCTCTCTTCCAATATTGGCACGAATTTCTGCGCTTGCTTGCTGTGACAAAAGCGTGGCGGAAAAGTTGAAACATTATTTCTAGTAAAATTAAAATATTTATGCTGTGGACGTGCCTCGTAATATAGAATGCAAGTTGTATGTATAAGTATTTGTATAAATTTGAGTGTATGCCGCTCACGAAGCATTGAAGTTTTTTGAAGTTGAAATGAGTATTGTCTTTGTTTTGAAGTTATGGTGGAATGTGTAAATATCTGTTTGCGAAAGGTGCTTTAATGAGCGCTCATAGATTTTTAATTAAAAAAAAAACGTGACTTTTAATTTAAAACGTATTTCCAATAGTACTGAACAGGCCCCCCGAAACTGTCGAAACAGGCGCGAACTTGTCCCGAAATGATCAGAGAAAAGTCTTAGAATGGCCCCGAAATGGTCCCTTATAAGTCGCAGAATATCCTAAACTAGCCCCAAAATGATCCTAAACTAATCCCAAACGAATCCTGACCTAGGGTCAAAATTGTCCCCAAATAGTTTTGAACTAGTACCGAAGTGGTCCTGAAGTGGACTCAAAATTATCACGAATTAGGCTCCAAAGGTCTCAGAACTAGTCTCAAAATTTCCCTCAAATAATTGTGAACTAGTGACTGGTGACTTTTCATTAATTTTGTTTTTAAATTCAGTTGTGTGTTTACAACCATACCACTTGTTTATTTACTGTACATGTTGTTGTATGAAGTTTGTATTTGGGGTTATTATTTTGTCGGCGCTTTGCAACTAAATTTATGGCGTTATTTCCGCATCCTGTTTCCGTTCAACGCATGTTTTACGCTCCATATCCGCTACTACGCGTATGCAAAGCAAACATAAACAAAAAACAACAACAACAGTACGTAATATAATGCCTAACAATGCCTTGCTATTTAATTTAAAAATTATTTATGTTCCTGTATGATATTAAATGTCAACGTAATTTACGCGCCTAATACGCTTTGGCAAGGGAGTGTACGCTGATAGCAGCTACTATGCACTAGTTTTCTAGTAGGTCGTGTGTATGTACGTGTATGTTTGTATATAGGACTCACCACGGTCACGTAGCTGTGAAAACAATAAAGCTGGGTGTAAGTATTTGTGTGTGTAGGTACCACATATACATATGTAAACAGCGATGTAGATTGGCTTATGCCATTACCCACATTGTAAATGCATTGTGGTTGCAGTGAGCGTACAAGGATGTTTAATATTGTTTTGCATTCAATTAAATTATACAACTCATTTTATGATTATAGTTATCTAAAAAACAGATATTAAAATATACTAATTTTCGGTTGCATTACATTTCATTTGAACTGGAAAATTGAATAGATATGCTATCGAAATACAATATTAGAAGAGAGCACATGGCGTATGAGCAACATAATTGCAGTATACACTCACAAGATTCTATAGTATGTATAAAACGTAGGCAAATAAATTGCCTGCAGTTGGTTTTAGATTCAATTATTTTTGGTTTTATTTAAAGTATAGCAAATTACAGTTAAATATTAGTGTAAAATTTTGTACTAACAATGAAAATAATTATTTTGACTATCAAACGAAAGATGCCAAATGTGCCTTTAGGGGTGCATACTTCCACTCCGCAGGACCTGGGTTCGTTACCTGGTCCGAGCAAGCCAAACCAATCGTATATGACAGTTCGACAAAATGCTCTCAATTTTTGCTTTTACCAGCAGCTAGCATCGACAAGCCATGAGCAGAGTATTCACTTAAGGATCTTGCCAATTGAGGTATGAAATTTTTCTTTCTATAAAGTAATCCAGCCGTTCATCGAACTTTTACTTAACATTTTTAATACCTTACTGTGAGCGCAACAATTCTTGGAAAATAGACGCAACAAATTTCTAATAAATTTTTTTTAAGTTGCATTTAATAAAATATTTTTGATTGGATTTTGTAAGAATACACACGCACACATACTTTCATTTATAAACTTGTATGCACTTCTTTATTTGTGCTTTGCCAAAAGCTGAGTAAATCTCCTCCTATCCAATACCCATAAAATACTCGGCGAAATAAACTTTTATTAAGTAGCGGGCAAAAATCCAAACCAATCCCCCCTCCAATCGTTGAGTACAGCTGGAAGACGTTTTAAAATTCGATTCAAATTAAAAAGTTTACACGCATTTAGACTGCTAAACTCACGTCTGCCGGCTTTCATTGTTTTTACAGCAAATGTTGTTCACCCTTGAAATGGGCAGCAACGCAACAACAACAACAACAACAAAACAAAGCGGAAAAGAGTATAAAAGCAGCATTACAAACAAAAGCTTCCAATGACAGGCATTTACAAAGTTTTCACAAACTTGTTGAAAATAATTGTACAAATTTGAAGACAACGCAAAGATGTGTAATGCTGTTGCTTTGAGGAGTAGGGGGTATACGAAGATGGAAACAAAAAGAATGCCAGGAACGGTATTCAGGAAATTGCTTTAAATTAAATTCATTTAAAAATTATATGTGAAATCAAGGAAATTTTGGTGAGTAAAGACAATAAAGACCTTGGACCGTACAGTTTTGGCAGTGGCTTCAAAAATATAAACCTCTGCATATCTACACACCGAAAATGCCTTCACGTATTATAAAGGGTGTCCAACACGACCCATCCACTTTTGTTTGAAACTTTTTTCTCGGAGTAGCTTTTTTTAGGCAGAATCCACATCTGAGTTAAAAACTCATATATATGTCCCATTAAAAAAAAAATGGACTTCCGATCAGTGTGACCCACTTCGCGGCAATAGAGATAGAGCATTCCCGACTTAGTTGTTCATACTTTTGCGTTTTCCAATCAAAAACATTTTCCTCCATTTTAGAAGAGGTGGACGGAGGTCTAGGACACCCCTTATATAAACATAGTTATATAGATAAGACTTTTCGAATAGGTGGCCACCCTTGTCATACAAATTTTCAAAACAAAGCTTTCTCAAAACTTTCATTTCCAACTAAGTAATATTTTAATATTTCATATAACTTGTGCTTAATTTAACCAAATTCGCCTTTCAAACAGGTGGCAACGGTATAATTTAAAATAATACCTTCTTTAAACTATTTTTTGATACACATTTCAATTAAGTTGAATCTGACTAGATAAGTCAAATAGAAGTAAATATGTCGCTACCCTATTATTTAGATACGGTGTAGCCTCTTTAAACACCCTTGTTTTAAAAAATTTATTTTGCTTATTAAAACATTTAAATTTAAATTTTTAAACAGATGACAATCCACTTTATTTATATACCTTAGAAATATTCAAAGTAAATAATTTTTAATGCGACCTTAAAAACAGGTGGTAACGCTCTTCAAAATATTTTCAAATGAAAAACTTTTTAAAGCTCTTTCGTCTGTTACTTATTTTGTGATACATATTTTGGTTACTTTATTCCCTTAATTCAAGCTAAATTTCACTTTCTAAATAGGTGGCAATCCTTCCACAAGTAGCTTAGAAATAAAATCTTTTCAGAAACAAATAACAGCAAGCAGCATTTACCATAAAAAAACTAAACAATAACTTGGTTGAAAAACCATTGTACTTTGGCTCGGTGTAAAGGCACGATTACGATTGGCATTAAGATTATGATATCGATTTTGATTCTAATTATGATTACGATTACGATAACGATCACGATAACGGTTACGAAAGCAATTACGTTTGCGACAAAGTTTTTAATTTATCGTTTGAACTCTCCGTATTTTTGATGAGGAAAATTTCCATCCAAGTTATTTAATAAAGTAGAACAGATCTTTCAAATATACATATTTACATACTTCTAAAAAAAATATTTTCGTTTGGTCGTCCTCAAAATTGTATTGTGTAATTTTTTCTTTAAATTCTTCTAAATTTAAGGCGAAACGCTCAACAAGCTGCTTTCTTTGCTTGCGTTACTGAACTGATTCTCTGCGTGTTTACTCCTCATCAGCTCTGCTTCCTAATGCCATGGGAGCCGGAAAAAGCCATGTGAATTCAGCGCAATGCTCTAAGGCTGATTTCAGAAATGAAGAAACGCTAAATACCATTGTCAGGACGCATAATACCGGAAAGGGAAACAGCAGAGATCACCGCAGGCAACAGAAGGGCGGCTGCAGTAAGAATAATAATAAGGGTTTTACATCCTTTGTAGCGCTCGTCGACTCCAATAATTGCAACAACTTAGTCGATGCCTTGATACCCGGGCAGCAAATGGAAGAAATCACGAGGGCAGAAGAAATGTCAGAACACTATCGAAAATTCAATGGTAATGGAAAAAGTCGAAGGACCTGCTGTATTTGCAACTGTAATTGTTCAAGGAACAAAAAAATGGATTATCAAACGGAACAGCGGAATGGTTTGCAGAGCATAAGTAAGCCGATTGAAGAGTGTAATAAGCGACGTTTGGCGCAACTGAGCGAAGCCGAACAAATAGCATATGCAATAAGAGAATATTGTTGTAGAGCGCGTGAGAAAGCGGAAAGATCGAAAGCTCGGAACAAATGCAGATGTTGCAGGTGTAGCGGAGAATTCAAAAATAACTGGCGGCAGCAAAGCATGGAGACGGACGACGATGACGAAGATACAGACACAGAACCAGATATCGAAATCGAAGTGGAAAATTATTGTTGCAGCGCTGAAGAAAGAAGAGTTCACGCGAGGAGAGGGAAATGTTGCAAACGCTCTGCAGATATGAAACGGCGAGGGCGAAAGCGAAGGGAGGAAGACGAACTCGAAGAGGAATATTCGGAAGAAGAACAGGCAGTGGAGAAACAAGATACGGCGGAAGAGGAGAGTAACAAGAGACAACATAATGAAGAAGAAGAACCATGTTCACAAAGTAGATACACTCAGCAGCATGCAAAACATTGCAGATGCTATGATTTTAAGAAAACACATAGTACCACAGATCAGTCGGATGAAAACGAAGACAAGCTGGACACCTCGGTAGAGGATATAGAGTTAGAAGTGCAAGAAGAGCGGTACGAAAAAATCGAGAAAATATCAGCATTAGCGCCGCAAAGCCGGCGCCAACTCCAGAAAAATGAGGGGCAAAGGCCAAGAAGTCTCACACAAGAACGATCTCAACATCTGAGAGAGAGTAGCCGTACAAAAGAAAGTGAACAAAAGCCATTTAAGCAGGAAAATAAAGTGCTGTTGAAAAAGACAAACCTTTACGCACGGCCAAAGCAAACAGACAAGGAGGTGCAGACGAGGCAAAAACCAAAAGCAAATGAACTCCAAGAGAGTAAAACAAAGCCGCAGAGAAGTAGAAGCGAGAAAGTGCAGGGAATAGGGGCTAAAAACCAAGAACAACTGCGCATGGAAGACTGTGGAAGCTGCGATTTTGAGAGGGAAAAAGCTGAGGTGGAAAATCGGAGAAAAGCAGAGATTTCGACAAGGACCTTGGACATAGAAATAGTCTACGAAAATCAAAACGGACACC
>NW_023458560.1:67929630-68005911 GCF_013731165.1 Rhagoletis pomonella
AAAGTATGTAAAACGATTTTGAGGTTTTACTATATGGGTATCATTCCGACCCCAGACAATGACCCTCAAATTATTGCACAGTGTTATGGAACTTTCTCCCAGAAAAGTGTGTACTTTTCCATGCGCTAATCGGTGGAACATTCGAGCATTCAAATGATGAGTTCTGCTTATCAAGGCTTTGGATTTAAGGCAAATGCCGTTCAATTCGCAACTTGCTATATGCTTGGCGAATATCGCCGTCTCTTTTATACATTCATTAGCATTCATTAGAACTGATTTTGTAGTGTAAATCTTGACGACTTTGCTTATGTATGTATGCGTGTATCCTTTAGCCCTGCAAAAATCGTTGGAACACGTGGTCCTCTGTAATGCAGTATCAGACTGGCTCGAGTCTCTGGGTATACCCAACAATTGATCGTGTTTTAACGATCGTAATCCCTACACGATGTTTAATGGGCTCGCAATGTTAATTGCACCACATTTTTATACCCGAGCGCACAATAATTTTATTTCACCATGAATTATACTTGTTTCTTTTGAAATATGCCAAGTGATAAAAAAAAAACAGTTGAAATATTTTTCCATTTATTCGTTTTTATTTCGTAGCTTCATATTTTTGTTTCCACAAAATTTCTGTTGTATATAAAACAAAAAAACATACATATGTATGTATGTATGTAAAAACTGCGCTTTCCGTCCGACGTTTCATTGAAAATAATGGGCTGTGGTAAAAGTCGATCTCAACGACATGATCGACAAAGAAGTAGTGGCCAAAGATCCAGACGAACAAGTCGATATCAAAATTGTAGCCACCACGGAAGTCTAAGCCGCAGTCATAGCCGAAATTGGAGAACATCAAATGACACCAACAGAAATGATTCCCGCCGCAATAGATGTGTATCGTGTGGCCAAGAGCGAAGCAATTGTCCATGTTGCTGTGGTTCTATGAAAATAGCTAGCTATCCCATCGAAGGGCAGCATACAACACAACAAAGACCTAAATGCAGAGCGCAGCCACGCAGACTACCGCCACCCACAGCATCGTTTACGCAATCAGAAGCATCCTCAATAGATAATCCAAGCCGAATTACATGTTCACGTCGCACCACGCAGCCGGCATCTTCTACAGATTGCTGTTACTCTGATGATGCGGAAAGTGATGGTACATACGAGGAAGATGCGCCGTCAAATGTCAATGAGGATCGCAGTGGTGGTGGCGTTAAGACTGTAATATGTTTGACATTCAAGCCACCACAAACGCAATCGCCACCACCATCGTCTCCACCACCACCACTGCGAAAAAATCGTTAGTTGGCAGCGTGGAACAGATGGTAAAATAAAATTTGTGGAATTAAAAACTTCCCAAAAAAATTGGGCGCAAAAAACCGTACCTTTGCCAACTTCATTACTCTGATTTTCAACAAAAAGTACCAACTTGAAGTCAGCTCCATTTATAAGTACGCACCACATAGGACATGCATACACAATTGGTAGGTATGTACATTAGGGTGACTCATTCTCCATACCAAAATATATCGGTACTTGAGGATTATTAAATATTTGAAAACTTCCGCCAAAATGTTTCGAAAAAATATCAAAATTGATGTGAGCACTTTATAAGCGAAATTAGTAAAAAGTAAAATACTCAAAAAATCCCCTCAGATAATAGAAAAACGTGAGTTTAAACTTTCTGCATAAAATTGTCTAATATTTTATCAAACAAAACAAAAAAAAATTAGATTTTTGAGATATGTATTTTCAAACCGCGCCAGCCCGCATTAATCTAAATAGTTCATTAAATATATTATTGGGGTATTCACAACTGGGTCGAAGTTGTCATAATGTTGTACATATGTCGTAAACTTTAAACGGCAAAAAATATATTAAGGGGCTTGGCAAGCTACGATAAAAGTCATATTATGAGTTTTCAGTGTTAAAAAAAAATTGGTTCTGGTTTCAAGTTTTCTAAACATTTATCTAAGCTTTTGAAGTTCACGACACTAACGACACCGTTGTGAATACCCCATACATAATTCCGGTTGATTTTTTTTTTTTTTTGGCGATGGACCAGAAAGCCCTAACTTACATCATCACTGAAATGCAACAGGTCGTGCCTAATAAATTTTTATTGCATAAAACGATGTGGAGAGTTAAAATTCGATGAAATTTATCATATCAATCCAAATGTGAATTTTAATTTTTTTATTATTTACGAGTTTTTTGCATTTCAGTGGCGATCCTAGCCAGTTACTTTTTGCACATCAGATGACAATACATTGATGTTGACTTTTTTTGCCTTTTAAGATACTTGCCTTTAATGCCTTTTCTTCCTTTAAAAAAGTGATTTCTCTTTTTAATTGTAATATCAAAATTCTAACATAAATGAATTTTTTGATTATTTTTCCGTTTTTGTCTTTTTTTTAGTGCCTGTTTTTGCCTTTTTTGCGATTTCTAGTGCTTTTTCCTGCCTCTTTTGTTATTTTATTTTGCCTTTTTTATAGGTTTTTAGGTGCTAATAATCCGTTCCCTGCTACATTACATTGGGCAGCCGTAGGGCGCTTCAGCAGGCCTCCCTTTCGATCAAACCAGACAGTGGAGACTGGCTTGTAACTTAATAATTTTCCTAAAGGCGTTGATAAATTTGGTTTTTTTCCAATTTAAGAACTTTCTTGTTAAAGATTTATAACCATTAACTGCACCAGTTTTAGTTTCAAATTTAAATATGCAGAAGATGCATTTTCTTTGCTATCACAAACTTTTCAAGCGCCATAATAAACTTGAAAACTTCTTAACTCTGTATGCCTAAATATCTCAGCTTAAGTATCACATTGTGTGGCGCATAATCAAACTGAAATATTAGCTTCTTTTTGGTTGTTTGTAATTTATTGCTGCTGGTGAAAAGTGTCGCAAACGCATTCGAAAACTTTATTCGTTGGCTATGCTAAAAGTATATGCGTGTCCAAAAATGACTGTATGGAAGTTATATAATTTTTAACAGCCCATAGAAATTTCAAACCTCTGAATATTTATCAGCTAAAGAGTTGGCACAAATCAAAATGATATAACGAGTACGAAAATGGGTTAATTTTTGCAATAAAAACGGCGAGTCAGCTTATGAGGAAAACTAAGCAATAAAGATGAACAAATTTAGCGGATTATTTGTACATAAAATATTTGTAATTCGGAAGTATTAAATTTTTAAGGAATTTTGCTACAAAATTCTTTAAATATTAATTTGAAAATATATGGCTGGAATTTACTATTCAAAATAGTACATAGCTTTAGTTTTTTAACCGATTTCAATAATTTTTTTTTATCTGAAAGCTAAAAAAATAGAAGATATTTGCCGAGCACAATTTTTGAATGTTTTGACATAAAATTTTTTTTTTATAATTATTGCAAAATTTCAAGGATATTCAAGGATAATATTTTAAAAGGACATTTTCAATATGTAGTCGCCCTTATGCACCAACAAATTTAATCTGTTTAATTCTACAGAATTTTCTCTTTACTGTTTTTTACATTGCACTGATTTTTCGTGTGTGAAAAATTGACTGCCTCACGGCTTAATAAATACAAAATTCGGCTGCTAATACAATATTCTATATTAAAAATATAATTAAGTGCTTAATTTACATCTTCTTTATAATAATTTTTCCCCCTGTCCAAAACCCGCATCTATTTTCGCGCAAAAGGCATACATAAGTGGAAGTTCCTTAGTAAGTCTAATCTCGCTTTTGTTTAACTCTAAATCCGCCTCATTCATTTACCTTGCATTTATGTTATGCCGAAAATCTTGATTAATTTCGTTCACTCATTTCATTCCTTATCCAAGACTTGTTTCTCACATTTGTTCATGCCTCGCTTGCATATACATATGTATCTACGTTTATTAATACCATTCATTTTGTATGTATGTATGTTGTTGCTTTTTAACATTATCAATAAAACTCATATTCATATTCGTTAAATTAAAAGTCGCATATTCTGATAAAATTTGTTCAAACAAAAACTTTTTATCCCACAAATGATCAATAGTACTACAAATTCAAATTCTCTAAATGCATTAAATTTAACTCTCTAGATAACACATCTATAATTAAGTCAAAAATTAAATGGCACTTTTAAATACGTGCACTTACAATTTGCCGTTAAGTGAGTGGTGAGTGCCACTTGCTGCAGCCAGACAATGTAAAATGGTCAATAGCCCGAATAAAGAATGTCGGAAAGTGGCAGAAAAATGTGTGGAATTAAATTCATTTAAAACTCATTGAAAAAGTGTAATGTATGTACGTGCGGAAATCTAAAAGGGAAGTACGATTACTTGACTGTGGCATCAAGTTGTAAGTTAAACACAATGAACCACAATTTCGTTGAGTGAAAGCATTAATTACAAGCACGTTTTCACACAGAACTAACTGCAATCTTCATTGTTGAAGACTTTACGGTGAACTTACATATGTACATATAAATGCACATACATAAGCATCTATGTATGTATATACAGGAGAGTGGTGAAAAAAAAACAATAAAGTAGGAATTTCATTGCCGCCACCCTCTAGGATTGTTCTATACCGAAAACAAATATACCGCTATTTTCTTATTTTGAAGTCAAAAAATAGAGAGAGTGCTCGAGAGAATGGGATGCAGCACTGCCAGTAGCAGAGGGAGGTATATCCATCTACATTGATGATTCAAAGATAGCAAGGAACCGGAGCTAGTTTCTACTCGAAGGACCTGCAGATCAATCGGTCCTTCCATCTACCGAAAGATTACAGTGTCTTTCAAGCACAGATCTGCGCTAAAGAAAGGATGGCTAGTCTTTTACCTAGTAGTAGAGTTCCAGAAGAAAAAGCTATATATGTATCTTTGTCGATAGTCAAATAGCACTCAAGGCGATGGGATTTCAAAAAGTTAAATCGGCGTCACTCTATGCTGGGTCCTCGGTTATAGCAATATTGAAGAGAATAAGTCGGCTGATGAGATGGCCAGATGCGGTTCAGACATGCGAACAAATGAAGCGGATAACTCCGCATTACCACCGTTTAGTGATCCACGTTATGAAAGTTGATGAATACACCGTGACTACGAGTAATGACTTGTGGAACAAACGAAAAGACTGTGAGATTACAAGAGCTTCAAGCACTTGGATACAGGATTCTTCAACACAGCGAAGCGGAAACTGCTGGATCTCCTCGGCTTCATTAAGGATGGTAAGTAATTGGTTCAGTAGAATAATAACTTGAAATTACTTAGTTACCCACTTGCTTAAACCTGGCACTAGCAATGTACAATTCGGGTCCGAATAAAAGTATGGAATATTCCACACACACGCCCTCCTAAGCTAACCTAAATCATTGCGTTAAATCTGCGGTTTCAGTCAGTCATTCTATCTGAAGCTATCTATAACTAGGCAGACATGGATCACGAGGGTAATGGAATGTCGTTCACCTTGTTTTATAAACCTGAGAGTTGAAGGGAGTACTAGCTTGACTCTAAAGAGTGAGATAGGAATTCATGTGGTTCGACCTGGGATATTTTCAATTCACTATTACAGAGATTTTATCGAATTTGCAGTAAGAATATAGGGTATTTTTTCTTAGCTGTTTTGGCTCTAAAAGGCAACAATTACGGTCTCAGCTTTTTAGCACAACTGGTGTCATCATGTGTCATTTTGAGCACCAAGCTGAGAATGCCAAAAACGTTTGGGGAAGGCAAAGCTAGTGGACACATGCAAGATATGGGAATTGAGTACTGTTCTATATGTAGATGCAAAAGTCTCTCTTAGACCCATCCTAGTGTAATGCTCTAGTCTGCTGGCCGCATCCAGATAAAACTTATTTCAAGCGAAAATTCACATCATCATACTTATGTATGTACATTTTTAGGCGTTCTCAAATAAATCATAAATGTCACATGATATTAACTTTCACAGCAGATACTACATTATCCATATTTCCCCCGCCCTTCATTCACCACTTCGCTTACGAAGTGTCCCTCACATGCGATATGCGAACCCATATTTGTTTGGTTGGCTTAATGGCGCAGAGCGCATCGCAGCCGTCAAATTACAAAATTTTGCTACAAAATCAACCAGCAATATCAATACCAACAACACCCAACAAGCAAACATTTTTCGAAGCTTTGACTATCGATTACCACCAACAGAGTAATCTGAAATTTATACGCTTCCGTCTCCCGCTATACTCACAAGCCATCAGTTGTTATCTCTGCCAGCCACAAACTGTACCGCCTTTCATTTTGAATCCCCTACCACTGCCACACACTCACGTGCATCCATGTTTTTGTTTCCGCCGCAACAGGAAATAACCAAAAATAGCGCACAAGAGTGTAAAATAAATCGCCAACATTAATTTTATTACTTTGAAGCGCACATGCATACCCACACCCACACACATGCACATTCGTGCGCATCTATGCGCTATATTTTAGTTTGCAAGTAGAGAAAAAATATTACTTAGTTAGTTACCCAAATGCCCGACTATTTTTGGTTGAGCTGGTTAGACGGCTGGCTGATCGAGCGGTTGGACGCTTGGACGCTTGGACGCTTCGTTTGGTTGAATCGTAGCAGTGGCAAATTTCCAACTGTGCACAAGCAGCATCGAACTGGCGGTAGCTGCAACCACTACCATGACCGTCACGTCTCGATTATAATCGATTGAGTTCCTGCTGCTGCTGATCGCCCAGTGACTGTGGGCTGGCTAGCTCAAAGCTGGCTATTGGCTGGTCGGTCGTCGTTCGTCGGTCGTCTGTCGCTCGTTGCAATGAGGCTGCATTAATCTTTGCTCATTGTTCAAATTTTATTAGAAATTTCAACTGGCAACAATCTAAGCGAATGAGGGAGAATATTGTTCACAACAGTTGCCAACCAATGCTTCAATTCGCCTTTTCATTCGCCCGCTTTTCCGCTATGGTAGTTAGTTGGCTGTAATATTTCTTGATGCCGCCCTAACATTGAATTATTATGGCTGTGGGTTTTCACAAATTTTAATTGAATAGATTGTGTTCTTTTCCGGAGTTAATTTATCTTCGACTGTGATTGTTCAGTTTTATAGTTTTATAGATTTATTGCAATTGTTCAGCGTTTAACTGTGCGCGGTAATTAATGGACCAAGCATTTTTAAGTGGCGATGCTTTAAAATGTGTCACATATTTTTATAGAAAAAACTGTGAAAGTGAGAAGTGTGTACAGTAGTGGATAGCTAAATGACCCAAACATTGTTTTTCAGCGAGTTATTTAGAATTTGGATTACTTATAAATATCTATTGAAAATTACAAAAGTCTTTCGTAAGACAATTGTCAATTCTGTCAACATCTCGAAAGCTCTTTACTGTCTTTCGAATTAGATACTAACTGAAAGATTTGCCTACGAGGAGGTTTTATCGTTATTTTGTTAAAAATTAAATAAAACTAAAATAAGAAATGTAGTTTTCTCTTTAAAACAATAAAAATTAAAAAATAATAATTGTAAAAAAAAAAAATTACAAAAGCGAGAGTAAATAACAAAATTCAAAACTATTAAAAAATTAAAAAGAAAATTTTTCTTTTTAAAACAATAAAATGAGAAAATTTTATGAAAATGAAATTAAGTAGAAAACATGTAAAAAAAATAAGTTGAAGAAAAAAAATTAAGTTCGTAAAAATTCAATGTTTCTTAAACAATAAAATAAAGTAAAACACGTTTCTAAAAATTTAATGAAAGAAAGCAAATCTAAAAATTAAAGAAAAGAAACAAAAATAAAGAAATTCTTTCCTAAAAATTAAATATATTTAAAAAAATAATTTTTTCTTTTAAAACAATAAAATCTAAAAAAAAAAAATTTTTTTTTTGTAAGATCAAATAAAATTTAAAAAATATATACGAGTGTTTTCCTTTTTATCATAATAAAATGCAATAGTTAAAAGAAATTGAAATTGAAATAAATATTTAAAGAATTTAAAGAATTAAATATAAAGAATTAAAAATTTTAAAGACAAGCTTTTACTAGTGGTTAATAAAAAAGAAAAATTCAACAGTTGAATTTCAACCCCGCACCACCTAACGACAACATTTTTTGTAGAGTTATTTCTTTCCATTTCAGTAATATATGTACATACTTACGTTCTTTTTATATATGAAAAAAATCTAACAATAAAAATGGATTTTTGAAATATATTGACTCCTGCGCCACCTATCGGGCAAAATTTTTTTGGGGAGTTATTTTCATTTATATGTAAGTAATATTCATTCCGCATAAAAACCATATCGGACTAGAAATACGGGGTTTTCATACATCTCGACACCTGCGCCACGTTCAGGTTCTGAGCTAAGTTTGAGAGACAAGTCTCTAGCTCATCAGAAAGTTGGCTAAAAATTGCAAACAGGTGAAACATAATAAAAGCTTGTAAGAAAGAAGATAATTTAAAGTAAAAAAAAATAATAAAAAAACCGCTCCCCGAACTCGTATCTCTCGAATGACACACGTAAGCCAATTGCGGCGTAAGCAAGATGATATAAAAAAGATTTCTCTCAAAATATCTTTTAACCACGAGTGGTGAATGAGAGAGCTTTGTTTCTAAGACTTTTGCGCAAGAATAACCAAACACTTTGGAACTATCTCCCAATCTGTCTGTTATGACTTTTTACTATCTTAGCCAGAATCGCCATGTAAATATAGAATATTTTATAAAGAGAGTGGCCATCCTTTCCAAAAATCAAAATCATGTTGATGTCAAACGAAACAGGCTTAAAAAGATTTATTTCGAAAATAAATTTGAAGAGAGTTGCCAGATAAAATTAAGTTAACAAATATTTTTTTTTACTTTATTATTATTTCTTTTTTTGAAGAGGCTTGCCATTTGTGTAGAAATTCAAAATCAATTCAATTAACAAGTTAAATTAAATATTTTAATATATATATCAATCGCGATGTCTTCATTTAAACTTTATTTCTGAAGAAGGTTGCCACCTACACTGAAACTTTGTATGAAGGTATCAATCGAAAATAGTTTTAGGAGGCTAGAGGTGGCCAGCTGTTTAAAAAAATCAGCATCACTTTAATTAACGGTGAAATATTTAAATATCGATATTTAAGTATAAATTTAGAAAAGTTTACTTCGAACTTTTTTTGAAGATGGCCACCTGTTTAGTAACTCAAAAACACTTTAAATAACAACTAAAATTAAATCTATAACATATATACATAACATAAAGTTGCTTAAAGCTTTTTACCAGTAAACTCTGTTTTCGGGGTCCGTACCGGAGAGGAAAAGGTTCATATCTAAGTTAGAATATAAAAGGGGTGACCATCTGTTAAAAAGTTGAATTCAATTAAATAAAAGTAAATACGGATATCTGCAAAAAATATGTAAAATAAACCATTTTGGCTAAAATATTTTTATAAGGGTTTGCTGCAGTCGCGGAGAAAAGCTAGTAGCGAAATAATATAAAGGATGTTGAAACTCTTTGTTCTTTTATTTTGGCTACGGTTATCCAGCAAATCGAAAAGGGCAGCGCGAACCTTATGTATTGCCAGACGCAAGTTTCTCCTGCAAATTCGCTACGAGTAAAATAACGACGCCGGTTTTTCTGCGCTGAAACTCCTCCACCACTCGAAGCGGTTTAATGTTGATAAGGTCTTCACTTTGAGGCACCCTTCAAACACAATCGTGGAACTGCCCTTATCGGTCCCATAGTTATATAGGGATGGTTATGCGCAGACGCATACCCTTACGAGGCATAGTTTCTCAGTCGCTGCGAATGTCAAGCGGTAGTACTCTCAGCCGCACCGGTGCGACCAGCTTGAGGGCGACGGGCTGAGAACGTACTCTGAAGCCTATTTGGGTTTAAAGGCGGATTCATCCTTCTAGCTCAGAACTTTTCTTCCATATGGTTGTTGTTGTGTTTCTCTATCTGAGAGAGCAACTGAAAAAAGTTCTAAACTCTTCAACTTTACTTCAAAACTAGAGCGATGAAGCCGGCCTAAAGGGACGGAGTCAGTCACGGAATTAGCCTGCCAGCCTCTTCCGCCGTGAAGCACTTTTTTATGCCAGGTTTCGAAGCTTTTGGTTTAAGCAAGAATATAAATCCGAATCGCAATATTTTTTTAAAAAGAATGAAATATTGGTTTCCTATTTTTACACAAAACTAAGAAGAATTTGTACCATTTTCGGCAAGTAATTGAAACCTCCAAACTGCCGCCACAAATCACTTTAGAAAATTGCAACATCTTGATATGCTCCAATAAACAAAAATCATTCAGCGGTGAAGATATCTACCAGCTGCGCGCAAACAGCCTGCCTGCTGCCAAATCACAGCTAAACAAATCACTTTTTAATAGGATTTACAACTTCACAGCAATCAGTTAAGAAATAAATTTTCGCCAACAACAATAAAACCAACAGCAACAAATGTGAAAGTGTTGCTAAGGAAAAAAAAAAAAAGAAGCGATCCAACGCGCGCTTTTGCCAGCTGTAGTATCAATACGAGTATGACCGTACTTTTACATAAATACATATATATTTGTAGAGGCATGTATGTGAGTGTGTGTGTGTGTCTCCAACTGCTTATGCGCTCGGCCATAAAATATTCAAAGAATATGCTAAAGAGCGCAAAAATAGAATGCCTGACCGAGCGCGGAGGTCGCCGAGGTGTGCGCCGCTCGCCCAAGCGTAGCAGCTGTGCGGATTGCGAAAAAATTTGAGAAAAAAAATGCATATCTTTTACTATTCTCTCGATCTCTGGAAGCCTTTTGCAAAGCAAATTTACGTTAAGTTGCAAATCTAGTAGAGCAAACTGGGCTTAAAGGCCAACGTCATTGGCGGCTGGTTCACACACTGAAGGCGCAATAGGGTGTGAAGCGCAGCATGGTAGGCAAAGCAAAAAGAGAGGAAAAAAAAAATGCCACCCACCAATTCATGCAACAGCGCGCGCCAAATCAAAGGAGCAGCCGCGCCAGCCAGCCAGGCATACCCGCCACTGGCATTTGGAAGGGCATTCGAACAGGGCGGCAAGTGAAGCGCTAAAAAGTGAAGATTCACTTGGAAATCAGACACCGCCATTTTTATGCGCCTACAAGTATGCTATGTGTTTATGCATACAAGTAAGCTTGTGTATGGGTGTGTGTAGAAGTGTTTGTAGAGTTGTAGTTGCATGCATTTGGCACGCAAGCAATTTGTGTGAACGCGCCCATGCCAGCGTATCGCGCGCTCGCTACGAATGAATGCCAACCATTTCGCGTAATCGGCAAGTGAGAAAGTTATTGCTTGGATGAGCGGCAGCCAGTAATATTAAAATTACAATTCGCATACGTAAACATTTAAGCGCTGCATTCACATAGTGTGATTAAGAAGAGACGAAAAAGATATATGTATTTTAATAAATCATATAAATTTGGATCTAGTAGGAGTAGGATTAAAGGAAAAAGTAGGTTATTCGTGAGTATGTTTTCACGATGCTACTTTAAAATGGTTGAAAGTTTGTGGAAGGCATATTAGAGTTGCTATTTTTGAAAAAAAAAAAATTATTTCAAATTTGCAAAAGTCTTTCCTTACAAATAGAATCGTATCTACAGCTCAATCTATATGTGAATGCTTTGCGTGCGTTAACATAGCGCCCCGAATATACGCCACAAAAATCCATAGCGTATATTTTCGAAACGGGTCTGAGTGTGACCCTTATTGGGTGGCTGGTCTTTTGTACGTGGAAGTAGGTGTAAAATGCTCTAAGTAGCGTCGGAACAGCGCCGCCCTCAGTACCTGCCAATATAGAGTTCTAAAATCCTCGTTGAATAACCAGCGTCTTACTGATATAAAAACCCTTGGAGAGACAACGCTGTATCTCCGCTTCGCTGTACACCTCGGATAAGAATGACCGCAACTAGGTGGACTACCTGCCGCTGAATCAGCTCTGTCTGCTATAGGATGATCTGCAGGCAGACGAAGGAGCGAAGGCGCCCCAAGGTCTCACTAATGATATTCATCGAATTATTTTGCAGAACTATAACTAAAAAGGGGAGCGAAGGGTATTATGGACCACATCAAAAAAAATTTCTATAGAAAAAAAACGGAAATATGAATTTTTTAATATTTTTAATGGATAACGTAGCCCAACAAAAACAGAAAAAAATTTTGGTGCGGCAAATGTTAAAGCTGTTTTTGAAAGAATTTTTGTGCTGATTATTTATGAGTCCGTAAACATAAAGTTTCCATCAGTTACAGATTTTTTGAAAAAAGAGGTCAAAGCGTCAAGAAACAAAAGGTGGTAGAACCAACTGCACCTTGACTCAAGTCACTTAGGTCACTTAGTCATTTGTTATATAGTTTTGTTTGTTTTTATTTTATTCTACAAAAAATTAGGAACAAGTTGAATAAAATTTTTGAACGTAGTAGAAGGTTTCAAAAAAAAGTATCATTGGCAGTGGTTATTGTGGTACAACAACTGTACATTGAATTCTTGTAAAAAAATATATATTTCTCTTGATTCTAGAAAATTTAAAAACAATAAAATAAAATAAAATTATTAGCTGATACCTTGAAAGTACAAATAAGCCACAATACTCGCTTTTGTATTTTTTTTTAATTTTGTACATTCCAAAAAATAAATAATAAGTATTCAAAAAAAAGTCTAAAAAATACATTTTTAGCACAAAATGGTTTAATTGACAAAAAAAGTACGTTTCATATTAGTTGAAAACTTAAATACTACAGTGAACGCAATCCTTTCATCGAAATGTATCAAAATCCAATGCATACTGCAAACACAATATTTAATATTTATTGGTTTCCTTCACACAGTTCATTGTGTTTGAATCGCTATTTTAAATAACCCTCGCCTTTTTTTTAATATGTGGAACCCATTAGCCGCTGTCATTGCCTGATCAAGACTAAATAAAAACAAAAGTTTGTTCAGTTATGCCAATTTTACTTATTTTCGTTTAGAGAAGACGTTGCTAACATACAGCACCTTTCATTAGTCCGCTACTCCCAATGGATCCATTCTGATGGCCGATTTAGTCCATTCCCTGCAAAAATCACGCATGTTAGGAGTACTCCTTAAGTTCAAGGCTACATTAAAATTTAACCGAAATACATATAAGAAATGTGGTCCAACTAAGGTTGCTATGTCCTAGGGCAGAATCAAATTCTCCAGCTCTGCATTAAATCAGAGTAGCCAGAGACCGAACATAACAGTTATTGATGAAAACTGTCATGGAAAAATTCACTATGAAGGAAATATTCTACAACTAAGTGAAACATACCAATCAATTTCGTTTTGCACCGAGACTCAAATTTGAAAATAAATTTTTATTTGCAATTTTTATGCAAAACTTAAAAAAATAACAATTATATTTGATTTTTATATTATAAATCCAAAATAACAATTATTTTTGATTTTTATATTATATGGCTTAGATAACAGTTATTGAAGAGTTTTATTTATAAAAGTCATCAATAAAAATCAGTCAGTGACTTTTACTTTTAAAAGTCATTAATATAAATCAGTGACCGACTTTTATTTTTTAAATCAATCGTATAAAAGTCATTAACATTTTTCGCAGTTAAGAAGGTGTTGGAAAACAAAAGTTTACTACGACTTATTCAAATGACTTTTATAAGTATGATTGAATAAATAAAGATCAGTGACTGATCTTTATTTATGACTTTTATAAATAAAAGTCTTCGATAACTGTTATTTAAGACATATAATTTAAAAATCAAAAATAACTGTTATTTGCCGATTATTTAAATAAAAATCAAAGATAATTGTTATATTCGATTTATAAATTAAAAGTCAGAAATAACGGTTATTTAAAGAGAAATTAAATAAAAGACAAAAAATAATTGTTAAAGAGTGATTTTTTTAATAAAAGTTATAACTGTTACGGTCTCTGAGAGCAGCAAAAAAATTGCTCCAATTGATTACTCCATGGAGTACCCTATATCTTAGGGATTACGATCATTAAAACACGATCAAATATGGGGTACACCAGAGACGCGAGTCAATCTCATACTGCATTACAGAGGACCACGTGTTCCAACGATTTTTGTAGGGATAAACATAAACAAAGTCGTCAAGATTTACACAAAAAAATCGGTTCTAATTGCTAATGAATGTATAAAAGAGACGGCGATATTCGCCAAGCATAGAGCAAGTTGCGAATTGAACAGCATTTGCCTTAAATCCAAAGCCTTGAAATAAACAACCCCTAACGAGCTAAGCACTTACGAGTATGTATAACAATGCGCGTCTGTGTTTCTTCTCTGCCTGCTAACTTTATTGTTGTTTCACCTTAAGCTAGCAGCGATGAACTCAAGCGAGCAGAGACATGGCGTATCAAAAAGGGATATTTTGATGCGACTCTTTCCATTATAAATACATACATATGTACATACCTACCTATGCAGGTAGATGTGAAAAGGAGTTATGTATAAAAATGCGCGCCTGTGTTCTTCTCTGCTTGTTAACTTTATTGTTGTTTCGCATTAAAACATTTTTGAAAAGCTAGCAGCGTTGGCCAACGAAAGATTTCAAATGGAATAAGCAAACCATTGGTTCTTGCCGCAGCAGGTATATAAAAGCGATACAACCATGAAGACCGAGTCAGTTTTAAATAGCGAGCAATCGAGTGAAGTTCAAAGTGAAACAAGTATTGATCAGTAAAATAATTGACGAGCAATAAAGAAATTCTGCGTGTTTTATCCACAGATCGTACCCAAGGATAATTAAGGAAAAAACATCGAAAAGTTCCACGAATAAACAATACAGCCTGCCGGAAAGAGAATTGAGCACAAGCTAGGTTTATCAAAGTTCCAAATCAAAACGGAATCACAATCATGGTTGCATCTCAGAGTGTGGATCTGAGCATCTTAATGGCTGCAATGACATCGCAGATAGCACAGATTTCGTTCCAGCTGCAAGCTCAGGAAGCGCGTATAACGCCACGGTTGGAAGCACAGGAATCACGTATATTGCAGTTTTCATCACAGCTCAAAGAAATACAAAATAAAATCGAAGAAAACTATAAGGAGAAAAAGCATAACATCGAGGCTGAGTTATACGCTGAGTTGAAACGTCATGTCCATGAACTGCAGTTATATCGTCCATTAGTTACTTCAACTAGTTCTCTGAAGGTTGAGGAAAATGAGAAGCCTACTTTGTCATCTACTGGTATGGATATTAGCATATTAATGGCTGCAATGACATCGCAAATGGCCCAGATTTCATCCCAGCTGCAAGCTCAGGAAGCACGTTTAACATCGTGGATGCAAGCACAGGAAGCACGTAGTATATTCCAGTTGCCATTGAACTCATCAGCGATGGATGCAAAGATTACACAGCTACTGGATAATTTAGTGCGAGGAAGTGCGCAACACAATATTAGGCAGGATAAAATAGAAGAAAAAGATATAAAGAATATCGAGGAAAGGCAGGATAACATCGAAGAAAAGCATGACGAAAAGAGGGATCAAATCGAAGGGAAACAGGACAACATCGAAGAACCCGATAAGGAAAAAATCGAAGCGAAACAAGATAAAGTCGAAGAAATAGATGAGGAGAAAATCGAAGATAGACAGGATAATATCAAAGAAAAGGATAAAGAGAAAATCGAAAAGAACCAGGATAGCATCGAAAAAAACGATAAAGAAAAGAAAGATAAATTCGAAGAGAGACAGGATAATATCGAAGAAGCCGACAAAGACAAATTCAAAGAAGTGTATAATGTTAGTATCGGAGCAAATGATAAGTATGGGAAGGATGAAATCGAAGAAAAGCACAAGGTGAAAGAGAAAGAGGATAAACGCGAAGAAAACCAGAATGGAATCGAACAAAGAGAGAATAAAACCAAAAGAAAAGATCTTATTCGTCAATTACAGTTGAATCGTTCGATTACTTCAGCGAATTCTCCCAAGGTGGAAACCCCAACTTTTGACGGCACGACTTCTTTCGGGGTATTTAAGCTACAATTTGAAAAGACGGCAAAAGTAAATAACTGGAGCGTGGAAGACAAAGTCGATATGTTGATTTTGAGTTTGAAAGGTTCTGCGGCGGAATTTTTGCTGACTATTCCCGCTGTTGATATAAATAGTTATGACGCGATAATTGGTGCATTGCAAATACGCCATGAGGACGAGCACAATATTCTGGTGGATAAATTGAATTCGGAAATTCGCAACCGGAGGGAGCAGAAAGAAATGTATCTTTTCGTTCCTTGGTGCCCTTGAGGATGATTCGCTAACGACTCGCCAGCGAACGGCAAACCGATGCTCAAAATGTATAACAAATTTAAAGCAAAAGTACATTTTGATACCAAATTTAAAAGAACTTCATACCCACACATTTTATTTCTTATTAATAAGGCCACAATAGAGTAAAGTTTACCTTTATAAAAAAAATAAATAAAAATAAAATATGAATACTGAAAAAAAGATGTAGTCGACTTAATTTTCTCAGTACAAGTGAACATTGTGGACTCCGACGTCGTTCGGGTAAACAGTAATTCAGCATACAGTTTCTTTCTGTTTAAATTAAAGCATCCTTATGAGCCATACTTTAAGCTTTATCGTACTTCAACTAATATATGCTGATCATCACTTTCTGTACTACAAATCCTATACCATTATTAATAGTTGCGTTGCCTAACTCGCAAGAAGTTGCAAGAATTTACAGGAATTTACCAGAAAGCGTTGCCGTACTCGGTTGTCTCGCTCTAACCCGTTTCGCTGAGTGTATGAAATTTCTACGTGCTACATTAGATGTAATTTATTTTAATTAAACACAACATACTTAAAATATGAGAAAATCAGGCGATTTAAATTTTTTTAATATCTTCAAAATATTTTCATACTAAAAATAACTTAAACCTATCTTTTGTGATACTTTTTCATACTTATGTATATGTATATATAGTTAAGAAATCAAGCCATTTCAAAATCATTTCGATTGATACCTATATTATAATAATTCATTGAAATGATTGAAAATTTTGAATTTTACTTTTTATACCGTTAATCCATATAATCCAAGTTGAATTGAAATTTTCAAACATGCGGAGAGCCTGCTATTCATATGTTGCTTAGAAAGAAAGCCTTTTCAAGACTCTTCCGATTAATACATAGATTGTAATAACTCATTAAACTTATAATGTAATTGTATTTGAATTTAGATTTATAACAGATGGTAACCCTCTTCAAAGACCTTGGAAAACTCTACATGTTTAAGCTGAACATTTCTAATTTAAGCTAAGTTTTAAAATAGGTGGCAACCCTTTTCAAATTATTTTCTTACAAAAACCCTATTAAATCCCGCTTGTCTGACGTCCATTTTGAAAACGTAACAAATAAACAAACTCACTTTCGGATTTATAATATTAGTGAGGATACCTTACTATAATCACCTACCATAGATATATCTGTGTACCAAATTTCAAGTGCATGTCACTTATGGTTTTGAAATTATATCTGTTAAAATTTCCATGAATACGGGATGAGCCACGCCCCCTTTTCCAAACCCATTTATATATTCCTTTCTATAATCACCTACCATAGATAGGTCTGCATATCAAAATCCAATTTCATGTCACTTATGGTTTTGAAGTTATAGCTGATAAAAACTTTCACGCCTATGGGATGTGCCACGCCCCATTTTACAAACTCATGTATATATAGCCCACTATAAGCACCTACCATAAATATGTCTACCAAATTGGAAGTTAATGCGACTTATGGTTCCGAAGTTACAGCTGAGAATAAATGCTTCACGCCTATGGGAGTGCCACGCCCCCTTATCGAATCCCAGTTTTTTTCTTCCTGTTATAAGCCCAGGTGTCATGGCAATACTCTGCCAAAATTTCATATGATTCTGTCCATCCGTTTATGTACATACATACGTACTTCCTCAGATATATAGTAGATATCTATCATTATCCCAGTGTATAAGAATTTTAGGAATATCTCTTCCACAATGCCACCTATCGTGTACATTTTTGGTGCCAATATTTATTTTCAATTGGCTATATTGTATTCTAAATATGAGCCAAATCTGCAGGTAAATGCAATTTTTATGAATATCCCGACCCCAACGCCACCTAGCGTTAACATTTTTTAGTCGAAATATTTCCCATTAAGGTGCTGACATGTGTTCCAAATATGAACGAAACGACTTTACCAGACCAACGTCGCAACGACTTGGTGAGTAATTTCTCAGAACGTGAGGAATTTCTGGTGCGCTTGAGTATTTTTTGAGAATTTTTATTTTGAGGAATTTTTGAGCAATTTTCTCTCGATATATTTGCAGATAACAAATGCAATCATGTTTTACACAATTGCAAATTTTTGCACAAAAAGCTTTCCGAAGTTTTATAAAGAGCGAAATACGCTACACCTATTTTTCCCATTTCGCCATACATCATGCAAACAGGACTCGTTCAAGCAAAGAATTTTAGAAAATCAAAAAAATGTAGATTTTTGTTCACATTTCCCTCAAACGGCTTGTCAAAGCTTCAAATACCCCCATACACAACATATTTAAATATCTTTAAGGAAAGGGCTGCTAAATATTCAAAATGTCATCGATAATTTTATTCATTCCATCGTTATATTTTTTTGGGATTTTTCATTTGTTTTTGAGGAATTTGGTTTTTTTTTTTTGGTGACAACACTGGCAACGACTTCGGATTCGATGAGTAAAAACGACGTCGGAACGATTTTGAATTTTGTATGGAAAAAAACGACTTCGTTTCGACGTCGTTTCGAGTTCACCAAAACAACTTCGCCATAACGACGTCGTCTTCGCGCTGTAGCAAATTGGGTAGTGACATTAGAGTTTTGACACTCATTTAACTCCCTTACAAAAGCTTTACACACACACACACACGAACCCACACATAATGCCTTGCTAAGGGAGCCGATTTTGTCAAGAGGGGGCGTGAAAACAGTTTTCTGAGCAAACCCTTTTATTATTAAATCATGGTTCTAGAGCTCCTGAGAAGGGAGAAGGAAGTTCTGCAAAATTATGTCGAAAAAAAACTAAAAATTAAAACTGTTCTGAGTAGCTTTTCAAAAGTTCCTGAGAATGGAAACCATTGTACAATAATTACAGGTATTGTCTTCCCAGAGAGTTTTGCTTCACATCGAAATTCATGCTCCCTTATTTTCATTTTGACGCAGTTCAATTTTGATTCTTTTTCTTTTATTTGGCTTTGCTTTTTGTTTTCGCTCAATTTAATTTCTATAATTTTTCAAAGCAGAAGAAAAAAAGTTTGAAATTAAGTGAGCCACACAAATTTTGAATTTTATTACAAGCAAATGTTTTTTACCGGCTTTTGCAAATTGAATAAGTTCTCTGTAAGAAGATTTGTTTACAAAAATACGTGTACACATATGGTATATGGAGTATGGAAAAAGGGATATTTCCAGCAGTAAACGTTTTAGTGTGGGCTACAATGTTATCTTTTAAATAAGACAGATCGGAATATGTGCTCTCTGGGAGACAATACCTGTAATTATTGTACCATGGTTTCAAAGCAATTTATTTATTATTTATTTCATGGTAGGAGAGCTTCTCAAACAATATAGAAGCAATTTTTTCGATTCAAGTTGTTGAAAAGCAATGAATATCTAAATCCCGTTACTAATCTCGGGATCCCGGGATTGCGACCACGCCATCCCGAAAATCCCGGGATCGGAAAAAGCCGAAAAATTAACATCCCTAGTGTCTACATTAGGGCTGATGATTTCACCCGGGTACCCGGGTAGCGGGTGAAGCCCTACCCGGGTATTGAATTACCCGGGTAGCCCGGGTACCCGGGTATTTTATAACCCGGGTAGACCCGGGTAGACCGGGTACCCGGGCAGTATGGTAATTACCCGGGTACCCGGGCACCCGAAAAAATGTGGAGAGGTGAAAATTAAACGCATTTACGATCATATAACGCAAACGAACGTACATAGGGAAAATCTATAAGAATCTTCCGTACCATATGGGGAAATATTATAATATACAACACATACATTGCACTTGACAAATCCGTCATTCATCACACAAGCGTACTTCCAAACCCAGCTTGTTTTAGTCATGTCTAAAATATTAATATTTACGAAGTTGGTAATGCACGTACAGATATCGGATCGGTAACAAATAAAATTATTGAGACACACCCACCTGCGAATCTAAACGATGACCGACAGTTGAGGCAATTTTTGTGTTGGAATGAAAAAAATTTTAAAATTTCTTCCACAATTATTTCACAACAATACGTTCATCAACCTACTTCTCGTATTAAGGAAACTTCATTAAATAATTGTGATTTTAAAAGCTTTAAATATTATGAGAAAAGAAACTATAATTTGAACAAGCTGATACAATAAAAGTACAAAATCTTTAGGTGAATGAATAGCATAAGGCTTTGTTACCTTACTTTTTGTGCCAGAAGTGGCCTACCACAGGGTTTAGTTCTTATATAATTCCCAATGAGAACGTTCTCGTCAGTTTTGTTCTCATTTTGGTTTTGGTTTTGACGCGTTCTTGGGAACAAAACTACGACAATGGCATTTAGTTTCGATCATACATTTCGTTCTCAGTCCCTGTTTTAAAATATTAATATTTAATATTCTTTAAAATATACATACATACATACATATGTACACATGCATGTATGTATATGCATTTACAAAAATTAGAAGTTTGAATTTAAGTACAGAAACTAATGTTTTAATTTACTTTTCTTGTCTCCGTCTACTCAGGCAAGCGGTTAGGTGTACATAGTCGCGTACACTCTAGACATAAAAAAATAATTATAAAAAAAAATTTTCTCACTGAAAAAATATTTATCCTCACCAAAAAGATTATACAAGAAGCTTTATGTCGCATTACCCGGGTGTTTTTCGTTTAACCGGCACCAACATATGTATATTACCCGGGTACCCGGGCAAATCGGGTAATACCCGACTACCCGGGTAATAAAAGCCCCGGGTAATACCCGGGCACCCGGGTAATACCCGGGTAACCGGGTACCCGGGTATCATCAGCCCTAGTCTACATTATCATAATGTTGTCTCTATGATTATGTTCTTCCTCATTTTCAGCAAAACTGTGCACACAATGCAATTTCAAAACATATATAATAAAGGTGGCAAAGTTATCCCAAAGCTCATAACATCCATTATTATAATATCATGCATTTTAAGCAACACATTCACTTTTGTGTGAGCCGAAAATTGTCTATGTCCAAAATAACAAGTAACCGCCAATCGTACGTGACTTATTTTAAAATCTAGTCAATTTCTTTCAATCCAAAGTTAACAGCACTTAGTTGATTAGGGTGGACGACAAAAACAGCCATCTACTTAAAAAATACAAACATATTTATGCACACAGTGTAAGCAAAATTTGACACTCTGCAAAAATCATCATTGCATTTTGTCTACAAAAGCACATCTTTCGCATTTGTCTGTCGAATAGCATTAATCAGCATTTGTGGTATAGAAGTGACCACAAAGTAACACCTACATACATATAATCACACACTTGCTGATATAAATAAATACGTACTCGTTCATACTGGCATATGTACGTACATAAAGTAAATACGGCTTTTCGTTGCCACAGCACCCAATCAAGCTTAAAAGTTGTAAAATTACCAATAAAGAGTTGATTTGCCTACGAAGTGGGCAGATACTACTTGCCTGAATGCTTACTATGCCACAAAAGTAGTTGGAAAAGTGGCTGGCGTTTATCTTATATTGGCAGCAATTCTGTCAACTTTATTTACAGTTAAAGTTTGGTCTCCACTTACATACATATGTATGTATATATGTACATAGTAGCCAATGTCTATTTACTTGTACTCTACAAACATATGTATGTATGTATGTATGTTTGTAGCAATTTCTACCGCAAAGAATGCATGCAACATCAGCTCCTTTGATTGCAGGCTATCCCAGTTACATACATATGTGTCGGTGGTCGTATTTGCATACATACAAACATACAAACAGATGGAGAAACTCACATGGCAGCAAATGATCACCAACACTAAGCCTAGTTAAATACCTCTCCTGCATCCAACAAAGTAAAATTTTCAATCAAGTCAGGGCAAACAGAAGCCTATTTATAAGGCAGTGTAGCATACATATTTACATAAGGGCGGGTCGAATTTTTTCTCAACTTTGTTGCGGTGACTGACGTATTCTTCTAGCAACTATGAACAAAAAAGTCAAGGGAAACATAGCTATAAAATAGGTTTCGAGCCTCCTTATTCTAAATTTAATTATTAAATCATAACCAACTTCAAAAATAGGAGGAGGTTATTAATTCGTCGGATTTTTTTTATGTATGTTACCACATCACTTTGAACCACGGTACCTCAGCGGTGGTCCCATACTAATTTGCTTTACATCCGATCATTAGTTTATGAAGAAATTAACGATAATCTTAAATTTTTATATGATAACTGAAGTCGTTTTTGTTTTTGCTTGAAAATTTCTTGTTTTTAACCGACTTCAATTCAATTAAGTTGATGTGATAAATAGCATATTATTACGAAGTGGGTATCAACTAGCGAAGTAGCGTAAGCAATACTATTTTTTAAAACAATTTTGCAAAGGGTTGCCACTTTCTTAAAAAAATTTAATTTAATAAAATGGATAACAAAGAATTTAATACTAAATATTGGTTTAAGAAAGCTTAATTTCTAAATATTTTTTAAACAAGTTTTTCCACTGTTTGAAAAATTTAATTGAATAAGGGGCGTTTTTTAAGTAGTTTTTAAATTTTATTTGCCCTTAAAGCACAAATTTTTCCTGCCTTCATAATTCTAAACATGTTAACAATTTATTTTCACCAATTTTTCAAAAACTCTTTGATCCATATATTTTTAAAAAGGGTTGCCACTTATATTAATTTTTATACTGATGACTTGAGTAATAAATATAGTTTAAATACAAATTATGAAATGTTTACGAAATGAAAAGTATTAAAACAGCTACTAATGCAAATGTAAGAAATAATAAAAATTACAAAAACAAAATATTTAATTATCAAATGAAATCTGTTTAAAAAGACTATACTATTCGGATCCAGTGAAAGCATTTTCGTAGATTTCACGAAAAATCGCACTACGGTGGATTCAGCATAGCCCCGATTATTGTCGAATCAATTAAATTTATAAAATAAATAATTTCGTTCAGGGTCGCCACAGCCTTGCCACGTACCATCATTTAATAGCACGGACTATATTGATATTGGTGCGGCAAATGTTAAAACTATTTTTGATACATTTGTGCTGATTAAAAGTCCGTTGGTCTAAGCGTCAACTCAAGCCAGGTGGAGTTCGTCCTCTTTGCGAGAAGGTATATAATTGCCGACGGTTATTCCACCGGAGCTAAACGGCGTCCGGTTAAGTCGTTCTAGACGAGAAGCTGAGATGAGAAGCTGAACCGCTAATCCAATATAATTCAGCGTTATGAGAAAGCCTCTATACTTGCAAAAGAGCCATAAAGAAGAAATGGGGCATTTTGTCTTCGGATTTGTCGATGGATATTTATAACAGTCAGCAGTGATCATATAATGGCCTGCATTAGATAAAGAGATCAACCTCAGACTACTCACCAAGGAGCAAAGGCCCAGTACGATCTATATAAGCGGAGCGCTCACGCCATACTATGCTCTGAACTCTGTTTTATATTTTCTGGCACAGTATTTGGCAGGCATCCCAATGGCAGCCTAAAGCCCAGGGACATCCTTTTGTATTAAATAAATTTGTATGTTAGTGTTGGTCGATTTTTCCGACTGGGTGGTAAGATGATTTATTTTGGAACGAATTTCCATCATCCCTGGTCACGTCTTGTTTTGGAGACAAACCGGTATCGGCTTTATGCCATCTTCAGTGTCAACAAACAATTTTGGTATAAAAATCCCAGGCAGCGAGGTATGGAAAGAAGATATCAACACTCTCATTTTCTTAAAAAACCCTCCTCTGAAAATTTCGTTTAGGTTACCAGGCTACTGCAGCGTATTCCAAGCTGAAGTTTCCGCTATCATGAAAGCCGTTAATCTCTTTCATGGTTTTAAGATGCCTGATAAGATTCATCAGTGACACGGAGTGGTTCAATAGGAAGGATAATTGCACGGTGTCAAACTCTGGTAAGACAGTCTATATGGTCTAGGCGTGCCGTCGAAAGCAGCAGCCACTACTACCTACCTACCTACCTACCTAGCTAAACCACCACCATTTAACAGTATTAATTTGACTAATATTTAACTGTAGTTAAGTAATGTACATAAATTAGTTAACCAATAGTGTTTTTCTATTAGTTAACTAATTACCGGGAAAATGGGCCTATATAACTTAAATATGTACCTGATTATTCTGAGTTGTATCGTTATTTTAGAGGATATCAATATGATATTTTCTTTTCTTGTACTATTCTGCACATCAAGGTTTTCTTATAGCTATCAGCTTCATTCGATTACATCCAATGTAAACAATGACAGGCAAAAGGGCAGGCATTAATTTGATAACTGCCATAATCAACAATGTACCCCATGCTTGTCAATTCCACAGTTGCTGGAGTTGCTTCCTTAATACAACTATGCAAATATACATATATATACATTCATACACTGGTTTTGTATATTTACTATTGTTAACTGTTCAAGCATGATACCTGCATCAGACCTTAATATGGGAGGGAAAAAGAAAACGCAGTCATAGGCAGTAGGCAAAAACTAATCAGTATGCAATCCGACTTAATGTACTCAGGTCTGTTGAAATTGGAAAATTCTTTAAAATATTTCTTCAAAATTCATAACAACGAGGCTACGCTGTAGCAGGAATACTTTGTGTTTTAGTATGTCTGCATTAAAAAATTGTTTGTTGATTTCAATTTTGTATTTAAATTTTTATGGCATATGTATACGTTTTACTAGGGTGGTCTATACGGTATACGGTATATGTATATCGAGCCCTAACCGCCAAAATAACGTAAGCGACATTTTTTTCAAAATTTTATTTTTGATGCAGAAATGCATCTAGATGCTCTAGGAATATTTCTGCATCAAAAAGAAAATTTTGAAAAAAATGTCGCTTACGTTATTTTGGCGGTTAGGGCTCGATATATTTTGTGAGAAAAACAACTTTATCTTCTAAAGCTATTTTTAACCGCATGCACTCGTTAATTGTTGTACCATCAGCAACAACAACGTAAATATTGAAAAAGATGACAATTACAGAGAAAACAAAATTTGTTGTGACAGCTGCGTTACTAAAAATAGCAAGCCACAAGCACATACATACATACATACCTGCATACTTTCATATATGTATGTATGTTTGTAGAAGCGATATTGATATTGTTACGTATACGCCATGTAGACAAATAGCCGGATAAATATTATGTCAAAATACATAAACAAACCGGCTGCTGCCGACAGGAGCAGTATGACAAAATGAGCGATGTCCGCTGTGCGCAAACTCACCAAAATGAGTTCATAACGCAAAAGTAGTGAGCAAGAAAATGTTTAAAGGAAAGAAGGAACTACAAAAGGAGAGGCGCAGTCCTTAATATATGTATGTATGTAAATATGCACTGCAGCGAATGTAGCGCAGAATAAGAATGAAGAATTGATGGAGAGTGTTGTGCTGATGATGATTTTATGCTGAGGCGAAGTGAGTAATATTTGCCGATTCGTAAACCTATTTCGCCTGCAGGCCATAATAATGTTTCCTTTTAGCTTTAACTGCAAATTGAGTCTTTGTAATGAAAGAGTCGATGAAGTGCTATGAAGAGAAGTGGTGCAATAGATAGTTAGCAACGCTGATTTTTATTTATTTGGGTAAAACAAGAATTATTAATAAAAATACACTTTTGAGCAAACACAAAGGTATTTTTTTGCTTAATATGAGGCGTTCATTAAAATAAGAGATCAATTTCAATATACCGTCGAAATCGAAAAGTCCCAAAAAAAAACAAATTAAGTACAAAGCGAAATATTTCAAGTGGCTTTAAAAATCTCGAATAGCTGAAAATGTTACAATGCGCTTCGAAAAAAGTTGAAAAATCTAGATGCAAATCCATGAAAACGCCAAACAAAAATTTTAAATATTCCTAGGAGATCCCGAAAAGTCTCGAAAACAACCCAAATAAATCGCGACTCACTGCACTTTTATAAATGTTTATGAAACCAAAAGTAAAAATAAATGGTTAATATGTATTTGCTAAAAAGAAATCGAAAATTGCACATAACTTTTTTAACCCCTTCAAAATATCAAAGTCAAAATTCAAATAAATTATTTTCCACAAATTATTAATTCAAGTTATTTAAGGATATACATTTAATACTAATTCTTCACTCTGCTCGAAAGAGTTAGGCTCGAATTTCGGTATATCTCTCACCCAAATCTTACTTAGTTATTTGTTTCGGAGTCATGGGGTACCCAAAACAACTCGTAAACTTACTTAATTTTGTATGAAAGATCGGTTTATTAACGAGGTTTACGCGGTTATGAGGCATTTACACGTTTCTATGAATACCCATACTTCATTTTTTTTTGGAAGTTTACTGTATGCCTTTTTCAAGTAAAAAAAAAATTAAAAAATTTTACTTATGATGATCCTTTTTATGAACTCTCAAGAAAAACGAAAAATTTTTACAAAATGACGCACAAGAAACGGAAAAGAAATTTTCTTTTATCAAAACTTCTTAAGTCGGTATGCAGTACTCAAGAAAAAAATCCTCTTATATTTATTTCTTTAACAAAATTTACAGCAGCAGCAAACTACCTTTTTAAAGAAATAGGAAAACAATTTTTTAGAATTTTTCTTGAGAACTTCAGACCGACCTTTAGTTGGGAAGAGCTTTAAAAAAAAACTCTCTTGAAACTTGCACTGAGTTGAATAAAATTGCAAATCACTTGAATGTATTCGATGGAAATGGTGAACCCATCCCTCTGCTTCCTCAGGACTTTTTCTAATTTTGCGTTTTTTATTATATGTAAAAATTAAAAAAAAATGAATAATAACGAATAAGAAAATTTTGTGTGCTAAGTATAGAGACCCAACTATTCGTCGTAGTGAGTCTATACCACTTTCCAGGCACTATTCGTTCAAAATAGTCTGTGGCAATAAAATTTGGTCTAAATATACGCATATATGTATTTTATTTTTTATTTTTTTTCCTTTACATAATACTTATTATCGAATCATTTTCTATGAGCAGTAATCTTTTTGATTTCCTATGCATCCCATTGCTTCACTAAGAAAATGTGTGTAAGGTTATATCAATTTGTTTCTATACATATGTATGTATGTGTATATTAGGGTGGTCCAAAACAGTAAAAGCGGAATTTGTAATGCTCTCACCCCCTGGGTTGTTCTATATCGAAAAAGTATACCACTATTTTATTATTTTGAGATCAAAAAATATTTAGAGGTCGCTCAAAGCGCTCAATATTTTTTTGTGCGACCTCTAAATATTTGTTGATTTCAAAATAAAAAAATAAGAGTTAATTTTTTCCATATAGAACAATCCTAGAGGGTGAGAGCATAAAAATTCCAACTCCACATGCATTTTTTTTTTTTACCACCCTAGTGTACATGCATACATATGTATATCCCCACAAGCTTTATAAAATCAAATCAAACGCATCACTTCCCACCTTCACAACAGTGATTGTTCTAGTAGGAATATTTACAAAATGATAACTGACAAACATACATACGTAACGGCGACAAGTGTGTGAAAGTTGAACTTTTTCGAAAGAAACATCCACATAAATCTACTCACTTTCGCATCCTCTCAATCAATGTAATCGTGTTCAAAGTGTATACGCATGTATGTATGTAAGTGAAGACGGTTAAGTATTTGATTACAAACATGACACACCAAGGTATGCATGGAAGGAAACGTGTCTGGGAAAAATCGGCGCATTTGTAGTAGTCTATCAAGTTGCGATCTACGGCAGCTGGCTTTTAGAGACAAATGGCGCTAGTATGAAGCACTTCACAATACACTTACGCTTACAGAGTAAATGGCAACTCAAACATATGTACTTCAAGTAGGGATACATATATTTTTGGCTGTGCGTGTGTATGCCGCCGGACATTTTGTCACCAACTCTTGGCACTTGTCTCGATTGATTCGCAAAGTTTTTTTAGTTCAGATATTTTTTGGCTACTCACGTGCCTGTATGGGTTTTAAGTGACTTTGTTGTGCGACAAATAAACAAAATCGTTTGATAAAAAGTTTGCTCAAAGACAAAAGGTCTAGGATAAGCGGTGGTGTTATGCGTGAGAGGTGCGCTGATTGCTACATATGTATACATATATTGATTTTGTTATGTCTGGAAATATTTGGAAAAAAAAAGGTAAGTTGCGTGAAATTTGAAAATAATGATGCTGCATTAGGTTAGGTTAGCTTGGCCTGATACGTATCTTGTCAGTTCTGAATTTGCTTTAAGTTTCTAGACTTTAAGCGTTATTTTCAACTATTAAGAAAAGTCATGCGAAATATTTTCACTATTTCTGTCAGTTAAAAAGTGCTTTGCCTTTGCTGTAAAGGCGCTGGCCCAATGCAGGCTTGCTTTGCACGCCTTACTTTACTTTAATTTGCTTTGATTTACTTCAAAAACTCGTTTGGCCAAATGGCGGCTTGGAACGTTGTCAAAGCTACCAGCTGTGTAGTTAAAAAATTAAGGTCTGTTCCCTTACACTAAGAATAATTTTCCCTCAAAACTCCCGAAAACTAAAAAAAAAATACAAGCAATCTTTTCAGATTTATTTTTAAATTGATGCGAATTAATTTTTGCATTTCAAAGGAATGATAATAATTATACATATATAGCTATAGGTACATTTATTAAAAACAAAAACATCCAATTTTTCAAGAGACAACTGACCAGTAGTTTGACATCATAAATATCGCTAGCTTTGTGTGAAAAGTTGCTAAGTCCACTATTTGTGAAACCTCATGATATAGGAAGCAAGAGAAATTAAGGATTAAGGTACTTGTTTTATTTTTTTTTTCATTTATATTCAATGGAAGGCAAATTTTCTAAGTCCAGAAGAGGCCCCGAAAATCCTATAAGGCCAAAATAATACGAAATCTTTTAATAAAGATCGAATCCTTATGATCCGTACGGAGTTTTGCTTTGCTTTAAACACGCAAAATGTTGTATTCAAAGTTCCTGTAAAATTTGTAAAAATGGACTTAGCAACTTTTCAGTCAGCGATATGTTAAATGTAAATATGGAAAAAATAATCACTTTTATTAAACTTTGAATAGCTTATATTATATATATTTTTTTTTAATTACGTAAGCAAATTTTTGTTTATAAAAGGGCACAGCAGTTTGAATTCATTTAGAACGGGAACATACCTTTTTGTAAAAAGCCTACAAAGCGCTTTCAAATAAAACATTTGCCTATTTGAAACTTTGAGGCGCTTAAAGTAAGTGAAGCAAAGCTGCCATTTGGCCAGCCTTCATACGTTTTAGTATATTCCAAATAACTTTTGACAGTTCTCAAAGCGAGGCAAGCAAAGCAAGCCTGCATTGGGCCAATACCTTAAATTTTCTTCAAGAAATAAATATTCTAGCATTTTTTCTAGAGAGCCGCCAACTGATTTAAATAAAAAAATTGTATAGAAGAAAATTTCTTTTCAAATTCCTGTATCTCATTTTATATGAATTTTTCGTTTTTCTTGAGAGCTGCAAACAACCCCTTAACATGAAAATTTTTACTCTTATGCCATGTAGGAGAATATACGAGTTGGTACGATATGGCGTATGCGTAACATTATTTCCTGCTACCATATGTATATGTATGTAAATAATACTTCTATATTGGCAGTACATTGAAAGTACCTCCGCCAACATTAGAGTGCAAAAAAAATACATTTACTGTTGAAACGGGAAACCCAATGAGTCAATGTACCCAAATGGCTTTTGGAGACAAAAAAATTAGGAGCGGTGTAGCAACCGTAAATTTTTACAAAATTATTTCAAAAAACAAAATATTGAAAAAATTTTCCTATTTGTAGAAGTAAAAAAGTAATGAGACTGAAATCGTATTGCATTCATAAATAGGTTGAACTATTTAAAATAAACTATTTAAATGTATTTATTTTATGAACAATACCATAAAATGAGCCATATCGGAGGAAATGGGAATGTAAATTTTCGGCTAAGATGTTGGAGCGTATTTCTTTATTCATTCCAAACGTTCGGAATAAATTTTTCATTTTCTAAATTCGTTAGAAAGTTACGGATAATATCTAACACGGAATTCATAGAATATTCTGCTGAACAGTTATGTATACTAACGTGGGTCGAAGATCCAATTTTTTAGAATGTTGATAGGTAATAGCAAAATTATGATTCATTATGCTCTAAAAATAATCTGTGTAAAAGATGAAAATTTTTCGTCAATATTTTAGGTTCGCCCAAGTACATCAAAGTTCAAGTACTAAAAAAAAAAAAATATTTAGCTTACTTCGATTCCCTACAAAAAACTTCCATATACCAAATTATGTAGGACTAATACTTTCGGAAATACCTGCAATTTTAGTAAAAAAAATGTATCAATTAATTTTTATTTTTTGACCAAAATTTGTCATCTTTGACTATTTAGAGCACAATGAACCATATTTTTGCTATTACCAATTAAAATTCTAAAAAAGCGAATTTTCGGCCCACGCCGAAAGTACATCACCAAATCTATGACAAATTTCGTTTACTTTATAATTTGAAATTTTAATGCCTTACTTAACTAATAAGTGCTTACTTAAATTGCACCGAAACTATTATCAGCCCTACTTAGCTGTGGAACTGGACTGTCGCTGTTAAATTCCACTCTTGAATTGCTGCTCAAATATTTTCTATAATTGTATGTACTATATAAACACAGAACCCACTCCACTTGCATTTCACCATTACCACAGAATGCATCAGCAAGCAAGCTTAAACGATGTGTTGCATGCAACAATAATAGCTGTCATTGCAACGTAAGCCGCACGCACGCACGCACGCATACACAGCTAGGCTTATCACCGAGCTGCTGCAGCAACATCCTCAGAAAGGAAAACTAGTCAAAACAACAAGTCGACAAATGAACAAATGCCAACATCTTACATAAACAAGAATGAGCTTGTGCACACATACACACATACACACATACATTTAGTCTTATTTGTTTGCGCATATCACTTCATTGTTAAATCTTATTACAACCAGCAAACTTTTATTGTTGTCAACACATCACTGATATGACTGATGAAGGCAGGCGTGTATGAACATGCATATGCATGTATGTATGTGTGCATGTGTCTGGTGAATTATGATGCAAGTTCTCGCGCAGCAAAACAGACACTTTCTCTAGCACAAACACACGCGTTCCCCCCCGCAAGAGCAGGTGCAGCACAGGTTGTAAACAATTTAAGTGTTGTTGTGAGACTGGCGACGGCTGCTGGTTGTTTCTGCACTAACTGCAGCGCCGCACACAAAAGATAGTATGTATGTATGTATGTACAATAGCAGCGAGACACACCGGTGTGTAAAGATTTGTTAATTCTGTTTTGGTTGTTGTTGTTGTGGTTTTAGTTGTTGAAGCGCAGCAGCTCTCTCTCTCCTTATCTGTTTTTTGTGTATTGTTGCACATCCGCTTTGAATTTGTATGCGGCTTGTGGCATCATATATATGTATAAAGCATATTCGCTTGGTAGCTTGTGCAGCAGCTGCTTTGTTCACCTGGCAACGCTGTTATGGCAGAATAACAAAGGCTGATGATGTTGTGTTGCCGCTGTGCTGATAATGAAATAAAATGAATATGCGCCAAAATATTGTTGGAAATGCTGCTTGTCTGCACCGCTACTAAACTCTTGACAGCACAGATTTTATAGCTACTAATCCTAGTGTGTGTCTATTCCTATTATCTACTTTTTCTCAAGCAATATTGCAGCCTGTAAGTGCCCTCTGCTAAGCTAAATATGCGTTACATATGACATCACTTTCAGTGCTTCATTCGCTTCGTACTAGTGAAATGTTAGACGTGATTTTGCAAGTACGCAATTTCATTTCCAAATATGTTAACAAATGTCCATCAAAACTCATTTAAACCTACCAAACCAACAATGAGAAAAATGTTTTTATTTTTGTAGAAAAATAACACTGGCACTGATCTCTAAGTTCGTATACCTAAATATGTATGTATGTATGTAATACGTATTTTTCCATATATTCATTCTTGTTTGTATTATCATTTTTTTTCGCTTGCTAAAAACGCTATCAATCAGCAATGTCACTCAACTGCAACACCAAACAGTAGTGGTCTTTCCGGCGAACAAATATACATATAGAGGAGTAGCAAACGGACCGACAGACAGACAACCGGACAGACAAAGCAAGCATAGAGTTGCTACATGCTGACGTTGATGAAACTTTTTGTTGGCTAAACAAATCATTACAACACACTGTCACAACTCCAACGCCGCACGCGCTGCGCTCCACAACCACTTGAATGACTGACACACACACAGAGTCGTTACGAGTGAAGCACTTTTGTCATGTATGAGTGTGGTGAGATCCTGCTGTAACATTTGATTGTATTTTATCTTAGTTGCAAGCTGATTTGCCGTTTTTGTTGCCCTAGAAACGGAACTTGACTTACTAGTGACTAGTACTACAGTGATACGCTTAACTTTGCAAACGCAGGAGGAAGATATATACATATGTGAAAATTTCCTGTACACACACATATGTAGCTAAGAGCATTTGAAAAGTTTTCACTACATCGAGCATGATGTGCTGCTTTCCAGTTGTTTTGTTGATCCTAATAACCTTGACTCATTTCAATGGATTATCTCCGCTTTGTCGTTTAGTTGGCCTCCCTACCTTGAGCGTTGTGCTGAAACACTGCTTTGCTTTGCCATTCATTCCTTTTTACAACGCATTCATTGACTATTTACTCAAGGTTGTTGCCACACAAAATAGCAGGTGTCTGGAAAGTGGCTCACAAAGAAAATAATTCAATTTTCAATGTTGAATGTTGAATGTGCTGCGTATAAAAGAAATCAAGATTTTCACTCGTTTCTCATAAATGAATTTTTAAATCACAAAGTGAAGGAATGTACATAGTAAATGACGTAAAAAGTGTTGTGCACAGATTTGAAGATACGAGTAGTTTATTTGTTTTTAGTTTGCTAAGGTTCTGTCTTTTGAAGTGAAACTTCTTTGCGCTCGGTTGGGTGTAAATGCAAACTTCGATGTAACGAAAGAGCGACACGAGCGTTGAGTTTTATGAAGTTCGAAATTCCAATAGAACGAAAAAGCTACAGAAGAAGGGAAGGTATAGCGGGGGTGGTTGAGCATGATTAAGTATAAGGTGAAGATTACGGTTAAGGTTAAGATTGATATTAAGATTCAGATTAAGATTAAGATTAGGTTTAAGATTAAGATGAAGATTAAAATAAGGATTCATATTAAGACTAAGATTAAAATTAAGATTAAGATTAAGTTAACGTTTAAGATTATATTTAATATATTAAGATTAAGATTAAGATTAAGATTAAGATTAGGTTAAAGACTAAGATAAAAATTAAGATTAGGATTTAAATTACGGAAAATATTGAGATTATAATTAAGATTGAAATTAAGATTAAGATAAAGATTAACATTAATACTAAAATTAAGATTCAGACTAAATTGAGATTAGGATTAACATTAATTGATTTTAAGATTAAGATTAAGATTAAAATTAAGATCATGATCAAGATTAATATTAAGATTAAGATTAGGATTAAAATCAATATTAAGATTAAGATTATGATTACGATTGAATTTAAGATTAAGATTAGTATTAAAATAAGGATTCAGACTAAAGTTGAGATTAAGATTAACATTAGGATTAAGATTAAAATTAAGATCACGATCAATATTAAGATTAAGATTAGAATTAAGAGCAATACTAAGATTAAGATTAAGCAAAAATTAAGATTAAGAGTAACATGAAGATTAAGATTAGGACTAAGATAATGGTTCATTATGATACAGAAAAAATTGCAGGCTTATGCGATCTGCAATAGCCGAAAGATGTCCAAACCATAAAAGCATTCAAAAAAACTTTGAAAATTCTGTAAGAAAATGGTCCGATGTGCTCACTTACACACTGATGGCTTATAAACCAATTTATGTGTAAGTCAAAAGCTTTCAGGGCTGGCTAAATGCCAGAGAAGATAACAACTTATTTCCTTTCTGAAGACCTCTAATCTCGACTCCGTTCGGCCCTCAGGAGAGCTAGCACTTTCTTATGATATACACTGCCAGGGAGCCAAAAAGACGAGTTTGGCCTGAATTCAGGAAATTTTTCATCTCTATAACAATTTTGACATCAGTGATATGCTGACGTCTACTTACTAGTCTTGTCGTATACATATTGGAATCACAATTTTGAACTACTTATCGAAAGTGAGAAGGGGGGCCTGAGGTTATTGAAATTCATGTGCGACATGTCTTGAACTATTATATCAATCTCAGATACATATGTAGATGCCAGAAGCACTTAGGGCGTATTTGACCGTTGCGCAAAGTGCCCCGCTTGCACACACTTCTTGTATCCTTTCCCGGTTACACTCATACTTAGACAGTTTTTTTCAAAAAAATCAAAAAACTTATACAAATAAGCTGGGCAGAGATGGAGTCAAAGTACGACTAGTCGAATTTCCAGACAGACATGCCCTGAAAGGGATCGGAAACGGTCACTAAGCGTATACTATCTGAGAAGAGAGGATGTATCTAACGTTTCGGAAGCTCTGAACGGGTCCTACCTAATAATAAAACATGCAGAAAGACTCAGCCTGCCTTCTCGAAGATCTTTCAGAAGCTTTAGGAACTACGAAGACGAGGAAACGGTCTTACATATTCTGAGTAAATATGACTCACGTGCAGCAGCAGGCTGCGGCAACTGGCATCTCCGCGGCTGGCTGACCTTAGATAACAAGGTTTCAACCACTTATGTAAGATGCCTGTTGAGATTCATCGGTGACACGAAATAGTTCAGCAGGGCGGATAATTATCCTGGTGTCCAAAGGTGTGCCCTTCCGGCGGCAGCCACTCTTGCCTACCTGCCTAATTAGCGCTTATAAAACAAATCTAAAAATACATAATATTTCATGGTTTCTTTCATACTCACATCTACATACATACGAATGTATTTGTACAATCACCTCCATGTAAATATTGATATTCGTGTTTGCGACATTTTTCTGTTGTACATCTGTTTACTATTTCCTAAGAAACAAAGCGCAGCAGGAAGTACAGTTTTGAGTCAACACCAATTTAACACAAATATAAAAACAAAATAAAACCAAACACATTTTTGCTTAAATACTATATACATATATATTTACACATCCAAATGTTTCTTTGTGTGCAAAAGTGTATAAAAAAAGTTTTTGGCATACATTTATTTTTATTCTGTATGTAAAGTTTTTACAAAAATATTTTCGCAAAAAGTGTTGAAGTTGGCTCAAGCGCGCTCACGCATGCAATTTTTTTTTATACCACACTTATGTATGTACATTAGGGTGGTATAAAATATATGCGGGTAAAAACAGTTTAAAAATACTAAGCTCTCAACGCTAGGCTTTTGTCTAAATAGAAAAAAAAACTGCCCGTATTTTTTATTAAATTTAGAACTGCCGCAAAGTCTATGAAGCTTTCCGTGTGTTTTGTTTTTTTTTTTTTGTATGGGAAAGCACTTTTTCGTAGAAATGGTATGTAATTCTTGAAAATCAATATTTTTTGTTCGGAAAACTCTGCTTTCCTTTAGGAGACCTTCAGTTTTAAATATCATTTCTTAAAAAAAACTGCGGATACATACTCTTTTTCCGTTTATCATTCAAAACTTCCTTTTTTACCACCCTAATGTACCTAATGTACATACATATGTACATATGTGCACACTTAAATAGGTAAGTCTCTAGGTAGATATGCAGGTTTGTTTCAGCCTTTTTAGTTGATTTAAGTGTTTGGGTTGTTGTTTTTTAACCACACAAAGACAACAGACAAAATGAGTTTGGATGTTAAAACAACACAACAATAACAATTACAAGTGAGTGAGAACAAAAAAGCGTACCCAGTAAACTAACCTCAAAACAGGAAATAACAAAGCAACCCAGGAAATGGAGACAATGTGGCTAGACTAAAATACCCAGAGGGTTTTGTGTTTGTAAAATCTACACACATTTTTACGAGCAGGCACATGTTTTTAGAATTGCTAAAAGATGATTTCGTTTTTTTTTCATTTTTTTTCTATATCGCTCATTTGCTTCAATAGTGTCATAATTCAAAAAATACTAAAATTGGGTTAAGTATGCAGAACTTTTCAAGAACGCCCTACTTCAAAATTTGATTCAAGAGCGCCCATTTCAGAATTTTATTGAAAAACGCTCTATCTCAGAATTTGGTTGAAGTACACCCTATCTCAGCTGCCGATTCAAAAATGTCCTATCTCAGCACATCTTCAATGTATTTTCAACTGAGATAGAGCGTCCTTCAACCAAATTCTGAGATAGCGCGTTTTTCGATCAAATTCTGAAGAAGGGCGTTCATGAAAAGTTTACTGAGATAGGGCGTTTTCGAACTGGCTGCTGAGATAGGTCGATCTTCCACTCAGGTGGCGATATGTAAATTCAAAACTTTAAAGCCATTTTTCTCGAATTATGCTTTTTTGAGTTATGACTCTACTGCAGTAAATGAGCGATATGCAGGTACATAAACAATTTAAAAGTAAGTTTTTGTGTTATTTGACATACAGCTTCAGGCAAGGTAAACTATGTACAATGAGCAAATGGCCAAAAGCAACCAGCTTATGGTTTTGGAGGATGCTTACATATTTCAAAAAAGAAGATAAAGAAGTGTTTTTTACTCAATATTTTAGTCTTTAAATTGTCAAAGAGTTTTCTTAATTCAAGTTGGACACTCCTAAATGTCTTTTAAAGGAACGGCACCTTCAAAATCATTTCGATTGATTGGTATATTGTATTAGTTCCTTTAACGTAGTAAATAATTTGGATTGAGTTTAATATTTTAACAGGTGGCAACCCCCTTCTAACCTCTACAAAATATACGTTGTATTCGAGATAAAAGCTGTCCTATATTTTAAATTTGGCTAAATGACACCAGCGTGCAAAATTTCTTGATGATCGGTTGAGTTGTTAAAGCGCGCAATCGTAACAAACAAACAAACTAACTTTCGCATTAACTGTTTTTCAAAAATTCCTTCACAGCATCTTGTGTAAAATGGAGCCAAAAATTACAGAGTTTGAGTCAAATTGACTTACTCGTAATTCGCATACCTTAAATTTATTGATGAAACTGTATCGTCGAGTGTACTTTTTGAAGTATTAAAGATTTTTCTTTTCTATAATTCCAACACCAGTCCTCTCCAGAACATTTTTTAGGTCTCTAACTAGCTGACTAGAATTGCGAGAAATTTAAATGCAAATTTCATGGCCCAATGCGACAATATTAATTCAAGTTACTCCCCAAGCATTTTTTAATAAAATAAGGCACCTGAGTTCGAGCCAAGCGAGCTGTTTTGGTTGCCTGAAAGCTGCAACTTCACCAGTCTGTCTGCCTTGGCAGGTTTGGAGATGTATGTGATGAATTGATTAGCGCACAGAGGACGGCCTTTATATATTAAAAACTTTCCGATTCATGTTGGAGGCTATGAGAAAGGAATTTGAGCGAAGCGTGCAAAAGTGTTCCAACCTAATCCGATTAGCCCAGTCCGGGGTAAATGGCGAAAAATTACAATTTAGAGAAAATGGAAAAATTACCTATGAAGCTATGAAGCCAAAGGGAACTCCAAGCACTAAACTCGTCTACCGTAATAATGGCTGAAGTACATAAATTTTCGTGAGTCTGCAAAGCATTTGAATGACGCTAAAACAGCTACAATTTAAGTGCTACATGGCGTATGATTAATTTCAAGCGTCACACCACTAAGACATCTACTTGCAGCTACTTGCTTTCACTGACACTTTCACTTCAACCAAAACCGAAAATACAATAAGCAGACGACAAGCGACAGAAACAGCTGCAACAGCAGCAGCAACATTAACGGCGACAGCACGACCCAATTGAATTGCAGAAAGCGTAAAATGTTTAAAGTTGCCACAAGTAGCATGCCACAGATGAGTGCGCAAGTTGTACCGCAAAGCACGCAAATAATTAGCGCCATTTAGTAGCGAGCACGTCGTCTTAAGACGGACAGAAGAAGAAGTGGAAATGAAAGTTGCCAAAACGCGTTCGGGGGTGTGTGTGTGTGTGTATGTGCGGCTCTGGTAAGATAGAAAATTCGAGCGCATTGCTGCTTGCAACTCTTGCAAGGCTTGGGGCGGCGCGAGGCGTGTGCCATGCAAACAGAAAACAAAAGCAACAACAACTACATAATGAAACGCGGCTCAAATGAAACTTTAATACTTTGACGGCTGCGAATGAGCAACAAAAATTCCCAAAAACCACAGCAGCGCTTGGAAATATTGAAGAATGCGAATAATGAGGCGAAATGGGATTTTATTTGTTTTTACTTTACATTTCAATAGAAACTAAGCGAGTTAGTTCGCGCTACCCGACAGGCTCAGGCTAAGTGTAGTGTGGATTACATGGAACCGCAAAAAAAAAGAACAAATAACAAAAACAGCAAGCGCGCTGAGCTGAAAGCCTTAACGAGCAGCTGTGTAATCTAATGCGGATGCCAGTCATTTGCAACAAGGCTATTAGCGGAAACGTCAAATTGTGCAACGGCAACAACAACAGCCCGCCAAAGTGAGTTATGGAAGTTAATGAGAGTCTCGGTGTATGTTACTCTCCCCACTCACACCACTCACACCACTGACACCACTGACAGGTATGCATTACAGCGCATCTAATGTGCATTCAACTGATGGCAGCAGCCGAAGTTGTGCGCTAAGTGGCTGACGTAAGTAGCATGCAACCGCACTGATGTTGCACAGCGCTTTTGGTTTTGGTTTTTGGCGTACTAAGCTTCTTTGTTTTTTTCTTTTTTTTTTGGTGGAAAACATATCTGGTATTATTCATGAGCGCGTTTCTAGCTTGTGGCAGGTAAAAGCAGCATCCATGAGGTACAACGTTGCCTTAAATGCGCTGCGCAACTGAGAAGGAAAAAAAAAATCAAAAGAGCGAAAGATTAACAAAAAGCAGTGGGTAGCAGCCACTAATGAATAAAGAACAAAAACAAAAAACATATGGCAGCCAAAAAAATTTGTGCTAAAATGTAAACCATAAAGGAAAGTAATGACTAAAAACGGCACACATACACGCATATGTAGCACCATTAGCGCACACAAGGGGTGGGTTTTGGGGTTCAACCCCCCCTAAAGCTAATAACCTCAAATACAATATGTATCTTAAAGCTAAGAATCCAGCTCTCAAGGAAATTATAAGAAATATTTATTATAATTTCTGTTGCTTGAAAAAGCGCTTTGCTTTTGCTGTAAATTTTCATGAGGAAATGAATATACGAGCATTTTTTTATTGAGAGCTGCAAACTGATTTAAGAAATTTTGGTAGAAGAAAATTTCGTTTTATATGAATTTTTGGTTTTTCTTGAGAGTTCAGTTAATTTTTTCGGTATTCGAAACATTAAAAAAAATTAGAAATCGTGAAAAATCACCATCTCTATCGAAAGCCAGAAACCAGAAATCGAAAAAAGGAACATAAAAGTGCAAAAATTCATGGAATCAATAAATTTATTTTTACTGAGTCTTATTTAAAATTTTTTCTTAGGTACTTTTGAAAGTTGAGCGCATCTTGAGTTTATAGCACTTTTTATTAAACAAGTAGTTTTTAAGGAAAGAACACAACGGGCTTCAATTCTTATATTCAAATTTACGGGTACCGTTAATTTCTTCATGATCCAATCATCGGATCTCTAAACCAAATTACGGGACGAACCTTGAGGTACCATCTTTCTACAAAAAAATGATTATTGAAATCGGTTCACGGGGTCCAAAGTTACGTATTCCGGCGAATTGATAACCTCCCCTTTTTTTAAAGTCGGTTAAAAGTGTTTGAGTTCTGTTAATCTTATGTAAATAAAGTGCAGTTTATGAATTTTAAAACGTTTATTGATTTATTACATACTGTACATAAAACTTGCATAAATATATTTTAGAGATGGTATTATCTGAAGAAAATTTTCAGTATTTTCCGGTGATATATCTTCAGAAATATAAAACCCCCCCTAAAATATATTCCTGGGTGCGCCCTGTGTAGCACGGTTGCCATTTCGCTCGAAATTTACCATTTTTGGTATATTTTTTGCAGTTTGGTAAAATACGATAATTATTAATTTGCCCGCTTTAATTTTATTTAAAAAAGAGGCTTATTGTCTCGAGGTTCCACTGAGATGGCACTGAGCCATATTCATAGATATGAAGGATATACTCCCAAGTACATATCGACTGCTGAGTGAAAGATCGACCTATCTCGGCAGCCAGTTCGAAAACGCCCTATCTCCAAAACGCCCTATTTCAGAATTTGATTGAAGAAGAAAAAAGAAAGTTGTGCAAAATTACGCGAAAAACATTTTTTTTTTTTCGAAAAAGGCGAAAAAGTTAAATTTTTGAAAAAACTAACTGCTCTGAGTAGCTTTTCAAAAGTTCTAGAGTTCCTGAAAAGGAAAATGAAAGTTCTGTAAAATTACGAAGAAACTTTTTTTTTCGAAAAAGTCGAAAAGGTTAAATTTAAAAAAAAAAATAAATTTAAAACTTTTCTGAGTAGCTTTTCAAAAGTTCTAGAGCTCCTGAAAAGGAAAATAAAAGTTCTGCAAAATTACGCCAAAGTCGAAAAGTTGAATGTTTCAAAAAAAAAAAATTAAAATAAAAGTTTTTCTGAGTAGCTTTTCAATCAAGGTTCTTAAAATAGAAGGTTACGACATGGTGCTGTCAAAAAGGCTCTTACATCTCGGCGAGCGGTTATCCTCTCCATCCAGAATCTGAAATATGGCACCCTCTGAAATACTTATTTTAAAAAATTGTCTAAGGTTGGAGTGAACTTTTATATGGTCAGCATAATAGATGTACATACATATGTATATATATGTATATGTATAGGTCGCTTTTATTCCCTCAAATAGTAATAAATACTGAGTTTAGTAACGCTAACAAAAACAAAAATATTTGGCTGATTTTACAGAGAATTTTACTTCAGAAAGGTCTGTTCCAGCATTAAAAACTACTTAGTTCACAGAAAGCTAGAAAAATTGATTTATGTATAAACGACAGCGCAGATTTGTATTTGTAAAATATTAGAATATTTAAATGTATATCTGTTACATATTTTGGCACATCTTTTATATTTTGGTACAAAAAAAAGGAAGTAAATGGCAACCGTGATATGTAGGCATGTGTGGATTTATGAGCGGCCACAGCGTACAGGCACTCTTTAGTGGCAGGCTAATGCACTTACAAACATACATACATATCTGCTCATTTACAACTCACTCTTTTTTGTGTAGGCATGTGGTTTTCGGAGCTATTTTTATATCCACATACAGCCAATCCTCAATATGTGCAAATGTATTCAGCGGTAAACAGAAAGTAGTTTTTGACTGTTAAAAGTCTGCGAAATTATTTAGAACATGGTTTTTGGTTTCCTTTTGCTTTTGAATTCAATTCTATATAACAAACTAATTAATTTTTATTATGAAATTCTGCTCAGGCGAAAGTCAAGTAGTAGCTATTTGCACGGCGCTTTGTAGAAATCTCAAAAAACTGTCTATTGGTTTGACGAGAAACCAAAAGCTTAGTAAATTAGCACTCTTTCGGTCGAATTTTATTTAAGTTAGGTTAGGGTAGTAAGCTGACCTACCTGCTATCCCAAATGAAGCTGAGAAGGTCTAGGTGTTCGAGTTGCCTTGACTGCAGGCGCGGCGTAGAGCAGCTGAAACTTTCATCGAAAAACTATGCTAACATAAAAGCTTGTTTGGTCATATTTGTCAATAAATTATAAGCATTTTGGGATGCGCACAGAAAAAGTTATGAATTTTTGAATAGTTCAGTCAACTAAGTACAAAAGGAAGCTTGGCAGTCATTAGACTTTTCCACACAATCTAGAACCTAAACAAGCAAGCAGCCAAAAATCATGAATTTTCGATGTTCAATAATTTGGCTCTGCATTTTTTAATCAGTGAAGTGAACAAAATGGCAAGCAAGAAAATATAAAATTATAATTTTAAAATGGATTTTCATATTTAATGCTTGCGCCTAATTAGCAGGCTACAGCGGCATTGCAAACAAGCCAGTAGGTGACGTCATGCCGCTTAGATTAAGCCGAAAGGAAGAACACGCAAAACCGCTGCACGAAATTTTAAAGCAAAAGTCGATTATGTCGTAGTAATCCTAATTTCTTAAGTACTTTGAAAAGTTATCAACACCTGATGAAGATGTCTACTCATAGTCTCAAATACTTGTATTTGCTTTCCTTTTAAAGTGCATATAAATACTTAAGTATGTATGTAAAACATTTCGCCATAAAAATGTATATCACCAAAATCAACATCAACACTTTAAAGTTACTCATACGCCCCGGCCGCCGCACGCACGCGCCACCAACTATGCACTTTGTGCCGTATTTAATCTGCCAAAAATCCGCTTGTGCATACAAAACAGCACGACTGGGACGCCTCAAAGGAATGCAAAATACGAATGTCTGTCATCAGCATGGCATAGGGCAACAAAAACATTTCGGAAGCAGAACTAAGTAAATACTAAGAAAAAAGTAGCGCACGTAGAAAAATTCCAAAACAGCAAAATAGCAGCGGTACTAACTGCGTGCAAAACGCGAAAACGCTACGAAAAATGCAGACACGTCAACAACTAAAAAAAAAACATAGAAAATAAAAATAGTTATTCTTCAACTTCAACGCGGTTGTCCATTGCTTTGCTTTATTTATGGCATAGTTGTTTGCTGCGCGAATTTAGCGAGCGCTTGATTTTTTTATTGCTTTCATTTTACCCGCGATTTTATATATATATGTATATATTTTTTTCATTTTGGTGCTGATGCCCGCCTTTTCTGCTTCTTCCTGAGTGCATGTTTATGAATGCATTTATTCACTTACAAGCAGACAACTTACGCTCGCTGCGGTCGTTGCTCTTCAATTCTTCCTACGAAATTTTAAAGTCCAGATTTTTTTTTAGTTTTATTTTTTTATTAATGTTTTTTCTATGCTCATCGCACACAAACTGAATCTAAAATTTTGTGAGATCCCCTTGCACGGAGAGTTCGCTAAAGGCTGCTCGCCAGCGCGACTAGTTGAAATATTTTCTACACACATTTGTTAATTTGCATCCAAAAGTATTTTGCTTTTTGCATTCCATGAATGCGATTGTATTTACATTTCTTGCTGATGCGCATTGCTTGATGAGTGACTTTTTCTAGACAAGTATAAGTGTGTCTAGATATCTAAGCACGGTTGTGCGCTTAGTTGGGATCCGCCTCGAAAAAAAGTGTTCTCACAAAATTTGAACAAGTCCCGAAAAAGGTTTGCCCAAGTGCCGAGCTAGTCGTGAACTATTGCTCAAAATACCCTGAAAAATTTCCCGAACTGGGCTAAGGCTAGAACCGCATTAGGCCCAAAAAAGGCCTGAACTAGTCCGGAACTGATCTAGGACTAGCTCCGAAACGAGACCGAAAAGACCCTAAACTAAAATCGTCTACAATATCTCGCTCATTTTGTGTCCACCCCTCGTGGGATGAGAAAGACGATGCATTCAAGGATCAAACAACGAGAAACCCTATCAATCATGATGCGATAGACGGTAGGTACGCTCCCGCCTCGGTCCACTGTCTTGTTCCAGCCAATATGGGCACACGGATCTACGCAGTAGAAGATGCTGCCTACACTCTGCAAACGGGCGCAACGCGAACTATGAGGCACCGATATAAGAAGCTCAAAAAGGAAGCGAGACAAATTTGCTGGCCAACAGGAAAAATCCCGAAAATTTTTGAAGGGAGTTTTACGATTAAAGAAGGTTTCAAGACCAGATCGAACTCCTTTAAGAACAACCAAGACGACTTAGTCAGCGTTGTTCAGACCAACGTTGTGGAGAAGACGAACCTGAGCCCACCGTCTGTCGATGATGGGGTACGAATAGCTATTACGCGGCTAAAAATCAGCATAGCTGCTGGAGCTGATGGCCAGTTAGCTGATAAATTGAAGTACGGCGCAGAGGGTTGAAGCCCCACGTCAACGAACTGAATGGGCCTTATCAGTGTGGCTATAGACCTGCAAAATCCACCATAGACGCCAAATATCGGAAAATACTCGCGATAGTAGGATCAACACACACTATCTATCCAGCCATCGATAGCACGAAAAGAAGTTTCCTTTATGCCGCGATGTCTGAATTTGATATCCCCACGAAATAACGCTGAGCAATACCACAAGCTCCGTTGGGATTGGGAAGAACCTCGCCGAGTCTTTTGATACAAAACGAGGCTGCAGCCAAGGTGACCCTCTTTCCAGTGATTTATGTAATCAGATGCTGGAGAAGATAATAATAGCCGCAGATTTAAATCGCCTAGGCACAATTCTTCACAAAACATCGAAAAAATTGGTAAAAACAAGAAATGCGTCTCTTTTACCTTCTCGGAATTAGCTAGAGAAGCAAAGTGTATTCACCTGGTGATCAATGAGGACAAAACGAAGTATCTTCTGTCATCAGACAAGAAGCTCAAGCATACGATATAGAGATAGTGCGACGGATTAAAATACAGCGGCTTCACTGGCTTGGTCATTTCGTGCGAATGGACAGAAACGCTTCTGCTGTAAGAGTATACATTCATACAACGCGGGTATTTTGGAGCAGATAGAAAGACCAGGTGGAGAAGGGCTTCGCTTCACTTGGCATTTCCAATCGGCATCAGTTGGCACAAAAGAGAAACGACAACTGGCGTGCTCTTTTGGACCCGAAAAAATCGCTTAGGCCAATAAAGTTGAAGAAGATATTTGAGTCGCGAAGTAATTCTCCGAAATTATCTAGCTGAAATTGATTTCAGAGTGTGGTCACGTGAACCGATTCTCGATGTTTTCGCTTATTCACGGATGTTTAGAAAAAAAGGAAATCATTGAAAAGTCCACGCTATTTAGAGTTAACCAACTTCCCTGAGATCTTTAAACTTGAAAATTCAAATCTAGCTCCAAGTTCGATGACAAAGCAATAGAAAGATGAGTTATACCGCTAGGTGGCGCAAGAGTCGAATGGTCGAAAATCCGATTCGGTTCGTATTAGAAATGTACATGGAAAGGAGTAACTTTACATAAAATTTTGCCGGTAGGTGCCGCGGCGTTCCAAATATTTCAAAAACCTGCATCTATGTTCTGATTTAGCTCATATTTACTTATATGAAAAGGAATAAAATAAAAGGATGGAGAAAATTTGCCGCTAGGTTGCGCAGAAGTTGACATATTTGGAAACTTTTTTTTAAATATTTTTTTACTATTAATTTATTTACAATAATTACCTTTTTTAAGAACAAAATTTTGTTGTGTTATTCATGCTTCTATAAAAAGGCAATTATGCAGAAATTGTGCCAATCGCTTACATTTAAAACCAGCAACAAAGTGTTTGTCCCCAGCACAAGTTTAATAAAAATAATAGATGTCTTGAGCCTCTTGCGCTACGCAAGAATTAGGAATTTTTGAGAAATAAAGGTCCATAAGCTAGGCCTACGAAAAAATTTGTGTACACTTTAGAGGTTTTGGATCAATTGGTTCTTTCTTTTATACAAATTTATCTACTCAAAAATACAAATGCATACCTATCTTAAATAGGGGAACTTTCAACCCATTTACGTATGAATAATTTCGCACTATCCTAAATGCATTGTAATTTAATTTGAATCGCATTAAATGCAATTAAGCGCGAAAAATCACAAATTAATAATAATTACCGATTAATAATAATTACATATTTGCAAGTAGAAATAACATTCGGTAATGATACATATTGGGCAGTAGCATACGCATATTTGTATGTATATATATGAATGTATTTATTCATAAAAGACGTCTGCAAAAATTCAATCAAAAATGAAAATTTTTAATATTTTTATTGAACTTTGTACCACGATTGTTTATTAGGAAAAATTGAAAAAACAACAAAGTCTAAGCGGTAGAAGTTATAGCAGCTATTTCGGAGATCACCACATCTCTTCATCAGACTTCTTTTTTCTAGACTGCAATAAAAATAATAAAAATAAAATGTTAATAAGCCACAATAACATTGACAAAATTGAAAATAGTTCATTGATATTAAAATTAATAATTGAGCTTGACTTTTAGATTTTACTGAATTTTAATAAAAGGCAGTGCTGACAGGAACCTCGTTCACAAAACATTTCAACTTTAAGTTAACGAATTATATACATAAATCAGTTAGAAACATTTTTTAACAACATGCAAACCCACTGTACACTGTTTGTCTGGAATCAACCATGCAGGGCTCTAAAATAGAAACAGTACACCTTCAGCAATGAGCTGTGTGCGTATGTTCAAATATTTGGACGCATATGCTTACTCATGTACATAAATAATGTGTACATATATATTTCGAATACCACTCAGGGCATGCACTTGCATACACACATACGTAGCCTACATATCTACACTGGCGCTTGTTTTATAATCTGGCATATCATTAAGCGCTTTCGACGGATCAGTTTCCATTGTCAACGCATTAACTGCTTGTTGTTGGCTGTGGTGTCGATGGATTGTTGTGAGTGCCAGTATTACTTAAGTATGAACACTGTTGAATGAGAACCAATTCGAACCACAGCTAAAAGGTATTCGACATATATATTTAAGTAGTTAGATCTGTGTGCACATCTGTAGAATGTGTTGACAAAATCTATATGTTGAATCATATAAGTATGTATGTACATATCTGTGGACATTTGACAAAACAACTTAAGTCTGTCTTTCACGGACATACAAAATAGCATATGTCGACAAAACATATTTTACCGTCAAAGAGAAAAATGTTGCAATTCGAAAGAAATGTGAAATTATTTTATCGCTACTCACAACCGTTAAAAATGTTTCTATTTGCAACAACTGCATGTTTTCATTTAGATAAAATTGATTACTCTGATGGTAAGAGAGCTTTGCCGAGATATGCTATTTTCTTTGGTTTGAGTGATTTTAAATTGATCAAGTCAAATCAAGTAGCATTACTTATTTGTGAAATGAGTTGTGTGGAGTTGATTTGAGTTAAGTGGAGTGGAGTTGAATTGAGTTGAGTTTGAGTTTGAGTAGTCTGAGTTTGATTTTGAGTTTGAGTTTGAGTTTGAGTTTGAGTTTGATTTTGAGTTTGAGTTTGAATTTGAGTTTGATTTTGAGTTTGAGTTTGAGTTTAAGTTTGAGTTTGAGTTTGATTATGATTTTGAGTTTGAGTTTGTGTTTGAGTTGGATTTTGAATTTGAGTTTGTGTTTGAGTTTTAATTTGATTTTGAGTTTGAGTTTGAGTTTGAGTTTGAGTTACGTTGTGTTGAGTGGACTCTAGTAGAGGTGAGATGAGTTGTTATAACACTATATAAGGTGTATTTATCTTCAGTTTCATCTTCATCTTTGTCTCTTTAATACCTATATTTCACTCTACCTCAATCTTCACCTCCATCTCTATCCTTTTCTCTATCGTCAACTTTTTTTTTACCTTAGTCCTCATCTTTTCACTTATCTTTATCTTTATACTTAGCTTCATGGTTATATTCACCTTCACCTTTTTTCTCATAATAAAAATTTTAGTTTACTTTAATTTTTGCCATACCCTTTACTTATCCTTATTTTTCTTTTCATTCAATTCCATTGCTTTTTTGTACCTTTTCTTTACCCTTCTCAAACCTTTGCATAACATTTCTTTAATTCATTATCAATATTTAATAAAACACACAATTAAGAGGCACATCCGTCCCAAACACTTCCGTTGCATTGTTGATTTTTTCAATTGACTACCGGCGCTAAAGAAGTGAGAAAAATTTTAAACTTTAACAATTTGCTTGTCCTTAGCAATTTAAGGCAGTAAAGATTCACGCAATTTTTTGGTTCCTACATATGTACGAGTAAATTCAGCATCCTTTGCTTTCTTGTATTGACTTGAAAAGTATGTATGTATTTATTTAGGTACTTAACGAAAGTCAAACTTTCATATAAGCGAACGACATTAATACTTCTTAAAAGAGATTTACAATAACCGTTACACAATAAATCCTTCAAAGAGCAGAGACACTTTCGCTGAATGGATTCTTAGGTGCCACTTCATTGGGATGAAAAATGCAGAAAAAGAGCGCAGAGAAGTTAAGTAAAAGCTTATAGCATACTTTACGGCGCATGGGGCAGACGAAAACGTAAGCGAATAAGGAATCGACAGAAAAGTGGACAGACGACGGAAGTATGCGAAGAGAGCGTAAGGCACTGACGTCAACCTTGGCTGGTAGGAAACCTCTTTAGATATGCAGCAAATATATGTTTTTATGTATGCATTCAATCGCCTGTGCCTGCATATGTACATATGTATCGATGTAAATATGTATTTGCATGCGTCCGCACAAGTGCGCAAAACAAGTTTAGTTTGACTTTTAATTTATTTTCCATTAACAACAAATGAAATTAAGAACTTTTTCGCTTGTTGCAAATTTTCAAGGATGTAACTATGCAGACAAGCGCAACGAGCACTGCAGTGAGAAAAACAAAAAAAAAACGCTTGAAAAAAATTTGGTTTTTTTCGCTGCTTAGCAAAAAGCTTGAAGAGAGTAGAGAGATAGCATTGCTCGTAAAAAAAAAGTTGGTGCAAAATTCGCAAAGAAAATGCCAAAAAGTTTTTCTTTATGCAGTCATACATTTATACTTGCACACATTAGGGCTGGGAACTTTATCCGGATTTTTCAACTATACGGATAAACCGAATATTCGAATATCCGGATACCTAAATAAAAAATCCGGTTACTCTGGAAGCTGAGATAATATTCGGCTATCCGAATATCCGAATTTTTCGTTATCAAAACGATATTTTCATTTCGCAATACCTGGCGCTCATAAATGTGTAGTAACAAGTTTTCTATTTCTACACACAAAATTGTTTGTATAAATTTTTTTAAATTTCCAAAATTCTACTTTGGAATTTCAAATGCTTCTACAAACGAATTAAAAAGTTTAACATACGAATTTATGCGTATAGAAAATTTGCTACTTCATATGCATGAGCGCCTGGTATTGGGAAATTGAAGTATCGTTTCGTAAAAATAAAAAAATAAAAAAAATTGAACGTGAGAGTTTTTTTATGGCTTTAAAATATCATGGACGGAATATTGAAAGCTGTTACGATACTTTTGGTCGTGGTGAATATTTTACCAAATTGTAGCATTTCTAAAAAAGTGATGACAAGAATAGTGCCATTTGTTTATATTGTGACAAAACAAACTTCAAGTCCGTCAAGAGCTAATTCACGAATATTATTAATCAGTTTGTTGATTTTTTTTGAATATCCGAAAATACGAATATTAACCGAAAATACGAATATTAACTGGATTTTCGTAAATCCGGATATACGAATAATTGCACAAGCGGATATTAACCGGATATCCATACTATCCGGATTTTATTCGTGTCAACGGATAATCTGCATGAATATCCGGATTTTAGAATATGCGGATAGTCCCAGCCCTAGCACACATATCTAGACATATACATGTACAGACATATAGTATATGTAAGTATATCAACATGCAGTCAAACTTAGATACGGACGAGTTCAAGACGATTGTTGTTAGCGTAAGCGCGCACTTTGGTACAATGAAAGTTTGTACATTTCTTTTTGTAAGAATTCGGTGTAGTACAAGTGCAAAATTATAAAGGGTAAAAACTAAAACGAAAAAAAAAATGCAAACAAACTAAAACGTCTGGAAAGTAAAGGAAAGCATTTGTTAAAGCAAAACCGTCAGCAGCATTGGCAGACGACCTAGCATTGGCAAAAGAAAGAATAAGAAGCCTGACAGCTGGCCTCGCTGCGCTAGGCTACACACATACATACATACGCACGTACATACATAAGTAAGTAGATAACTTTCGCATCGCCAATAAAAGATTTGATGAAGTTATTTTTGTTGGTTTTTGGCCACGTCAGCTCCACTGCTGCTGCTGCTGCTGCCGCTGCTTTTGGTCATTAACGTCAGTTGTGCCGCGCTGTTTCGACAACTGTAGTTGTCGGCGAATTTTCATTTTCGGTTTTATTTTCGGTTTTATTTTTACTTATTTTAGAAAGAGTATCTACTCCACGTTAAACAAAATTTGTCCTTGCCACTTGGCGGGAAAGAACGGGCAACTGCGCGGGCGGCGTACTGATGAACTAGCGTGCACTGAGGATGACCCGAACGTGACACTTTCACTTATCATTGCTCTCGAAGGCTTCTTAACACTTACCAACAACAACTACTACACCATTTTTCTTTTCATTGCACTTACGCATCGCAACTAAGTAAATACCAAGATTAATGTATTCTCCATTGAGAATTCTTTTCAGTTTAATGCTTGTCTTTCAGCTTTTCTTGTTATCTCTTTACACTTGTTAATTATGTTCGCGAACGAGTTAAAGCGCAATGTAATAAAGTTGAAGTTTCAAGCGGTGGCATGGTAACGGCTTAGGTCTTTTAAATTTTAGCAGAAGTACATATAATCGAATAAGGTCAAATGACACTATTTCGCATACTGGTGCGTAACGAAGTCCATTGACATTATTACCATTTCAAAAGCGAAATAAAATCCCTTGACATTAATGCTCTTTCAAAAATTAAATTTGCGTAGCTTCGCGACGGTGGTGATGGTTTATGATTGTGTTGATTTATGGCACTGGGAATTTGGCAATAAACTCTTTCATTTATGGACGCACTTGCGGGGCAATGTTCGTTATAATATACTTTGTATATACTTTAAGGATTGTTGACGCCATTTCCATTTGATCTAGGAACTAGCATCATTTACTTTATTTCCAAAAAAAATTTAGTGACTTTATTTCCCTTTTGAAAAAGTAATACTGTCAATTGACTTTATTTCGTATCACTAAGAGAAATAGTATCAATTGACGTTATTTCCGTTAATCTTGTTACCTGTCCCCGTATAAACACTTAAGTAAAAATAACTACATACAAAATTTGTCCATCCAAAGTTATGATATCTTTAATAGTTCTACATGGCGTATGAGTAACATTATTTCTTTAGTTATTATAAAGGTAAAAGTTTGCATGTTTGGGGCTCCATCACGTCGAAACGATTGAACTTGTTTGCATGGAATTTTGCACGCAGATAGTTTATGATCTAGATTGAAAAATAGGCTACTTTTTTTTATAGTTGCCACCTGTCAAAACAGATAAATTAAACTAATAATTTCAATATAAGAGGCGAATCGAAAATTTGAAATTTTCGTATAAGAAAATTATAGAAAAATTTCGTGATTTTCGGTTCGTACGAAAACAAGAATATGCCCCAATATTACAAAACAGTTGTCAAACGAAAAAAAAAGTTTAAGTGAGCTTAATTTCGAAGAAATTTTTGAAAAAGGCTGCCACCAGTTTGAAATTAAAATTTTGTCAAAGACGGTTTGTGACCTGGAATGAAAAATAGGCTACTTACTTAATTAACCGTTGCCTTGATCAGAACTTTGTATGCATGTGAAATCAATTCCATACTCCTAGAGAAAAATTATAGTTATTAGACAAAGGGGCGTGGCAACGCCCATGCAAATTGATGTTTTTTTTATGCTGCATATCTGTATGTAGGTGTTTATTGCAGAGGACTGGAACTTAGCACCGAGATGTGTGTTCAAATTTTATTCCATACCCATGGAGAAAATTTGGGGTTATTCGTAAATGGGGGCGCGGCAACTCCCGTACAAATTTACTATTTAATACTGCACATCTATAAAGCTTTTTATGGTAGAGTACTGGGACTTGGTATTTGGGATATTTAAAATCTATTTCAGACTCATGGAGAAAAATTAGGGTTATAAGAAAAAGGGGTGTGGAATTTCCCTGGAAGTATTTGTGGAAAAATACTGGAACTTGGTATGGAGTTATGTACATATATAAAATGTATCCATTGTTCATGGAAAAAACGTGAAATATTAGATAAGGGGACGTAGGGCATCACATACATAATAGTTTTTATCAAAGCCTGATTACTGAATTTGAGTTGAAAATATTAAGAACCCGCATCTGCCTAGCGTGAATACGAGATTTTATAATTTCATAGTTTTAAATGGCCTAAATACCTTACTCGCTTAAAAAATATACAGCTATAAAAAAAAATGGTTACAAAAATAAAATATAACATCTTTAAATTATTTTCGTTTGATTTCGTTGATAGCTTTGTATTTTTTTTTAAAGAACAGTCTTTAACACAAACTAAACGAATTTTCAAACAATCTTTTATTTTTTAATATTTTCCCTAATAAAGTTTGCATTTTTTTGTCATTCACAATGCAAATTTAAAAAACGTCCCAAAAAAAAAGTTTACTTGTTTCGGTTTTTTTTTTGTCATTTCAAAACTAGAAATTTTCCATACAGTGTTATCGATCACTTCTTGGACTTGGCTTCACTTGACATTACCAATTGGCGTCAGTTGGCACAGAAAAGAAACGACTGGCGTGCTTTGTTGAACTCGGCCAAAATCGCTTAGGCGGTTACAATGTCAAATAAGAAGAAGAAGTTATCGATCACAGTAATAATTTTTTCTAACAACTCGTATTTATAATTCAGGTTGGGTGCTTTTGGGACTGCGCTTGTACACTGACGTCTCGAAGGTCGACTGCAGTGTAAGGTCAATAGTCTTTTCCGAAGAGCTTGGTATTTTTTAGACCCTGCGGCTTTCAAACCAGCATATTCCAATCTGAACTTCTAGGTATATTTTAGAATGGTAAGAACGGTATTAAAAATCGCTTATCACTCCAATATATCGAGAGCTGACTCAACTAAATTCTGAAATATAGCATTCTTGAAAAATTTTCAGATAGGGAATTTTGTAAGCGGCTGCCGAGATTGGTCGATATTCCACTCAGCCGTTGATATATTCAAAGAGTTCTTTTTGGCAACTGATTAAGACAAGCAGCCTTTAACACAGCAACATCTTTGGCGTAAGCCTGGCATTGAGTCCGACATAGGGTATCCCAGAGGGAGGCCAGCAATTTGCATCATATAAAAAGAGACAGGCCCTCACACTGAGCCCATCCATGGCAAACGAAAAATCTGTACAACACACTTTAAAATAAAGTAATCGCAGTGTGCATAAAAACTTGTAGTCATGGCCGTGAATTTCTAATAAGAATAACAGGAAGTCAATTCTGAAAAGCATGAAAAGTAGGAGCAAAGAGGCAAAATCAGTGTAATTTGTTTACAGCTACAAAAATTAAATTTTGAAACTAAATCCGACAAACGGAAGTAACTTTATTTTGAAAGTAGTAAAAGTACAAACATCTTCCACCTTTCGCTACACTTTCGAGTGACATTTTCCTCGTACACGCCTTCAAGCGCACTCAAGCGTACTAAACGCCTTAAAGTAGGCAATGAATGAGCTGAATGCCATATTAGTTGGCTTACGAAGATGTGAAAATTGTGTGAGGCTGAGTGAACCTGCTTGTCTGCAGCATTGAAATTTTAAACTCCAGCAAGCAAATGCGCGTCTAGTGAAAATATCGTAAAATGTAAAGCTTTTAAGCTGCAAGCAATTTTTGCTTGCATTTGTATATCGAGCAGCTTATTTTTTGCTGTACTCTGTGTGCTACTTTAATATTTGTTCTTGTTTTGTCTGTATGCCATTCACTTTGATAACTCCGCTGTGCTTCGCATTTATCAATAATGCTTAGAATTTGCTTTAATGCAGCAGCTGCTGGCTATTTACAGCACAAATGCTGTCACCTCTGTGCCAGCTTGGCAAAAAGGGCTCATTGCTGCCATTCGACCAGGCAATCTTAACGGCTACCAGCCGCCTATCAAATCATTTGGTATTAGCTTGCTTTGCCCCACCTAGTCGTTTCCGGTAAGTAAATAAGCAAACGCTCTCGGTGTGTGTGTGTGTGTGTGTAGGATCTGCTGATACGCTTTAACGCTTACATGCAAAATAACATTTTAATTATTAAGAATTTTTGCAATTTTTTTTTTCTTTTTTTCTTTTGGCTCTTATTCTTAATTCCGTTGAATTCCTTTTTTTTCAAGCACATTCCTACGGGCGTGTGCTGGCGGCTGCTGGCTGCTGCTGCTGCCCAAGTGTTTGTTGGCTCACTTAATTTTCCTTCAGCTTTCAGCACAAGTGTAGCGCAGGCAAACGAAGTGATGGTTTTTAAATGGGATGCTTTAAGGGCGAAATGGCGCAATGTTTTACAGCAGCCGCTGGCAAGCCAACCTTAAACGTTTTCGCAGTAAGTGTTCTTGTTACTTCCTTAATTGTATTTAGGTTGCACGAGATTTTCCAAGTTTTGGTTATAAAAATTTTCGTACATATATACCAATTCACAAGCGTTTAGCTAATAATGTAGATATGCTTTTCGATTTAAAATAAAATTTAAATATGTTTAACTTAAAGAAATCTTCTTTAAGCAAAGGCCAGGTAAGTCAAAATTTCAAACTTGGTACAAAAATGAGCAAAATGCGACAAAGTTTTAGATTTCTTAGAAACATTATGAGTACTGTTAATTTTTGGTAAATTTTTTTTGTGGAAGGTGTTGCTCATTTTCTCCATACAAAAAAATTGTTGAACATATTACTTTGGATGGAAGAAAATGCGCAAACAAAAAATTGCCAAAAATCAAGGGTACTACTTCAAACTTGCCTTTTATTGTATTAAAATTTAATGGGCTATAAAATTACATACTCAGGAATCTATATATGTATATAAAAAGAAGTTACATTTCCTTGGTAATCTTATAACTCAAGAACCGCCGAACCGATTACCACGGTTTTGCATTCGTTGGAAAGGGCTCGGGCTCCGTGAGGTTTGTAGCAAAGAAAATTTTTAAAAAATAACTAGGGTCTCGAGATATAGACCAAAACGTGGACCTGGGTAACCTTGGGTGTATTTGTTTAATATGGGCATAAAATGAAAGCTGTTATGTCAAAAATATGCGGAAGCAAATAAAAAAAAAATTAAAAAATTTATGAATACCGTTTTTGTGAAAAATAAAATTGTGTAATGCGGACAGTTCTTTAATCTTCTTTAATATAAAAATTAATATAAAAATAAGTAGGGTTTTCCTTCCTGACGCTATAACTCCAGAACGCACGAACCGATTTCCACGGTTTTGCATTCGTTGGAGGTTTATAGCTAAGAAAATTCAGGAAAAATTTCAATAGAAAAGTATATGGTGTGTGAGTATCCCTCACGAAAATAAGTATGTTTCATTTAACGTAGATGGTGCCGGTGCGTGAAACATTGTTTAACAGCTATTCATTGTACTTTGCTCAGTTAATTTCATGTGACACTAGCGAATACCCGGCGTGCTTCGCAGCGCCTTAAAAGTAATTTTGTTTTGTTACTCCCTCTCACAACATTTGAAAATATTAGTTAATATTGCTGTACATATTTGTATAGTAGGGAGATTTTTTCAAATTATATAAATATACGTTATTTGAATATTGAATCAATACACGTTTGAGGAAAGGGTGCGATAGTAGACTCCAGTTATAAGATTATAAATTAAATTTCCAAGAGAAAGTCGGTTCTTTACATATTTTCTAATTACCTTCGAAAATATATTAACTCAAAAAAAAAATAAACAATGCTTCATAGATCGACTTTTTTTAAATCTAACTTCATAAAGTTCTTTAAAAATATTTTGTAAATGAGGCCATAAGAGCTTAGGGGGAGAGTTACAACACGAAAATACATTTAAGGCGCAGCGAAGCACGCCGGGTAATTGCTAGTATTCTATAAAATCTGATTAAAATATTTAAAATTTTTATCAAGGTTTGTTAAAATTCGTTGAATTTTTATAAATGTTCTACAAAGTTTAAAATTTTGACTTACATGCTTTTAGTAAGTTATATTTTCAAAAAAGATAATAAAAATAAACATTTCTTAAACAAAGAAAAGTAGCCAAAACTTGCTAAAACGTCTATTCCCTATTTACATTCTCGCCACCGCATGTATGTATTGTATGTCTAGATTTTTATAATTTTTTAATTTTTTTTTCTTTTTTTTTTTTTAATTAAACTATATTAAAAGACGCTATGTCTTTTTATTCTAAAAACAAAATTGTATGTTCGGATTCGATGATTTAGAAATGTCCCGATTTTTGGCCACAGAAATCTGGTCACCGTAAAAATACTGGTTCCTTGTAACCAACTGCATCTGTAAATCATTCTATCGTCATAAACTATTGGAAAAACCTTTTTACCATTTTCAAAATAAACGACCCAACTGAGCATGGGAAGTTCCCTAGCGGTAAAAAACTTGAACCATCATCATGATTAAGGTTTAAGGAAGGGTCATTCCATGTGAAAAAGGAAAACGAAAAAATGCCTTAATTATCGCTATTTCAAAAGTAACATCTTACTAAGTGACTGCATTTCATTAATCCGTTGAAAATTATTAAAAATAGGAAAATAAGCTGTAAGTTTTTTTCAATGGAAACTTTTCTTCACACATAATTACTTTACACTAGCTACACTGAGGGAAATAATGCATAGTAAAAATAAATACTTTATATTTGATTATCGTTTGAAAATGTTCGTATTTAAAAATAATATTTTCATACAAAATTTATTACGCACGTGTTTGACTGTTCACATCTGAGTATATATATATGTAAGCTCTGAGAGCGGTGACAACACACACACACATACATAGTACAAATCGCTTGCTGTGGTGTTGATGGATATTCAACATTTGAAAGCAAATTTATATGTCTGGGTGTAGCTGAGTGCGCAAAGATGCTTGCCACAAGTTGTTGATATCCGGAGATGATCGGGTTCGAATTCCACTGCAGGCAATATGCAAATAAATTTTTTTTTTAGTTTTTGTCTTGATTATTCACATCACGGATACTTTTTCAGTACGGACGCGGTCATTTTAATATGCGCGTAATTGAATTGAATATTTACCAATATACAGTACTTTTGTTGACGTTTATAGTAAGATCAATTACGTTTCTATTTGATTTTAATATTTTTTTCCCTCAGTGTACAAGGGCATATTTCTATGAAGATTATGTACACCTAATTTTTATTGAAATCGAAGGCATATGGTGTATACTTTACAACACAACAAAATATCTCTTTACTGTTAAGTATTTTTGACTGAAATTCACCTTTGAGTGCACAAAGGTAAAATAGAGGGACCTTCAGTGTACCACCAGTCACAGTCATTCAAATAATAGTTACAAAGAACTTAAAAATTGTTTGGTATTTTTGTGAAAGCAATTTTATAGATTACATACAGATACAGTGTACATATAGCCACATTCAGGACTATCGTTTCGCTGCTGAACTTGCCAATGGCAAAGAGAATTTCAAATGTACAAGCAGATACTAAACCTTATGCAATATTACCAAAAAAAAAAAACTAAGATGCACACTCGTACTATGAAATCCTTTTGTACTAAATGTTTTTCCAATTATTCGTGTTGGTAATTAAAAATAACCAAATTATTCTCATGTAAACAATGTTTTCTTTATTCTCCGAAATTTCTCTATACACAATTCTCCATTGTCTCATTTCGCAAACATGTCCTTTGGTTCATATTTACATGCTCGTTTTTAACCCACTGACATAATTATTGAATTTTTGGCAATTTGTACGATTTTTGGTCAAACAAATTGCCAACATGTATACGTAATCCCCAATAGTATTGTTATTCAATTCGTTATTTGCTGCAACTGCAGTGCAAGCAGATGTTGTAGATATGCATGCATGTTCCTTTTGTTTGTTTGTATATTTCCATAGGCAGGCGCATTAATATTGCAAAAAAAAAACAAGTTAGATTCAAGAATGCCCTGTAGGGAAAATCTAAACCATCTTAATGTCTGGTCAGACATAAGATACAAATTTTTTGCGTGCATCTGTTTGTCACAAAGTAATAGCTAAATTTTAATAGCAAAAAAAAAAATTTAAGAAAAACATGGAAATATGTATAGAGACCAAAGGTGATATCGTAAAGTTTTTAATGGTTAAGTAAGTGTTCACGGTACTCAATTTAGAAAACTTATAAAGTGACTATTATTAAATTTTTTCGAATAGCGGTCGCCCCTCCGCAGCCAATGGCAAACCTCCGAGTGTATTTCTGCCATACAAAACAGCTTCTCATAAAAATACAATCGCCGTTCGGAGTCGGTCACTCCCCTTCATGTGACAGCATCAAGGCGCACGCCACAAATCGGAGGAGAAACTCGGCCAAACACCAGCAGACTGTGTGAGTGCCAATCTATTATTGTTTTTAATAATTTTTTGAAGAAGGGTAAGAAAATTAGCCACGATTCGATATGGAATATTTTTCTTGCTTGGCAATACTTAATGCCCACTCGCAAATGCATTTTTCCAAACACACATCCCCATATGCCACTAATGGTGCGGCGTAAATTTATAATTGATTTGTTAAATTTTTGGAAATTCCGAACAAGTACGCTATTAATATTAATTAAATACGACAAAGTTTTTTGTTGATAGTAATTACTGCACTAGGGTATAATAACTTTATTAGCATAACATTTGTGTGCGAATTGCCAGTTGAAGATATTGAATTACTTGAACGTCAATAAATTTTGATGCAAAATATAGAGAAGATAGAAAAAGTGGCGAGGCTCGCATAGTCTCCGAGTGTTAACTCGTTCTTCATATTGAAACTTATTTTCCTTGTTATTTTCATATTCGTATTTATACTCACACTCATACCCATACTAATACTCGTACTCATACTCATATTCGTACTCATACTCATACTCATACTAGTGCAAATATCTCCTCATACTCATAATTATGTTAATATTCATACTCATATCGTTCCCATCTTATCATATCGTTCCATATCATACTCATACCCATACTCAAGCTAATACTCATACTAATATTCATACTCATACTCATTCCAATATTCATACTCATATTTATTTTCTTATTCGCATTCATGCTTATACTAATAATCTTATTTATACTTCTAATCATGTTCATGTACATATTCCTACTTATATTTATATTTATATTCATATTCATTCTAATTCTTATATTCTTACTCATATTTCATATCAATCTTAGTCAATTTCATGCTAATACCTACTCATACTTATACTCATACTAGCACAAACACTAATACTCGTCCCCATACTCATACACATATAATCTTTCACTGAAACGTAAATGTTTATTGCAGAAAAGTTGTTGACATCTTGATTATCTCTTTCACATTTTTAATTATATTGTGAGGACTTTCTTCATACGAGCAATACTTATATCGATTCTGCTTGAAAAGCAACTACATAGTTAGTTTATTTAATGAAGCGTAGACAGTAGAAAAAGTACTTATAGAGAGGCAGTCGTCTCAATCTTAATCATAGAATAATAGTCGTTTTCGGAAAGCCCATTCGGTACACGTTGGTTTCGCAGTCCATCTTTTAATCGCCAGCTGGACTGGCTGGATCAGCTTAAGTCTGAGGCTACACGATTCCAGCAGTTTATGCGCTTCGAGAGAAGAGTTTACGGTCTAGCTACATATAAGCAAGTTAGTCGGATGGCAGACGAAAGCTAAATTTTAGAAACAAGTCTTGCGAGTATACCCACTTTCTATATTCTATATTTACATACATACTAATTATTTATTGTGGTGTGATTGAATCTTCTTCCCATTCGCTTTTCGACGGAATTCTTGTGGTGTTACCATTTTCAAAAGCCAACGTCGCGACATATCGAGCAGTGCGCGTGCTTAAAATTTGTGGGACAGGTTTCAAGAATTTTAGGATGACCAAATCTCGTGTCTTTCAAAAATACTGAACCCAGGTGCATTGCTAATCGCCTGCAGTTTGTTACAAAGATTAGTAGCGGCAAGATTAAGTACGGCATCCAGACGGCTTAGAGGGTGATCCAGTAGTTAACAGAAACGCCACCCGCTGCTGTATGTATCCAATAACAGATTGGCAAGCGTATAGGGCTGTCATGGGTTTAGTGGCTATCTCCTCGACGTTCCATATCCAGATAAGCTTCTTGTCCAAAATAGTTCCCAGAAATTTAAGTTCGTGCCTATGTATAGTGGTCATTCAGTGAGGAGAATGTGAAATGGAGTAGCTTGTTTTTAACCAACCATGACAATTCATGCCACCCAGTTCTCAAAATATCTAAGACATTTTAAATAGTAAAAGTTCACCTAAAACCTGATGATTTTCACCCGTAACAGTGCGAACTATTTCATCAGTGATCCCACAACCGTGGCCCATAAACGAAGCACCAAATTATTCATTATCATGCTCCGTTGGAATGGGAAGAGAATCTCTCCTTAGGTGTGTGTTACACACGTCTGTAGCGCGGACAAGACGCACTTATTTTATTTTCTAATAATTTTTTTGTTGTTGTTGTTTTTGCCATTGCAGTACAACAAATTAAGGTTAAGCAATTTCGGTAAAGGTAAGACTGAAAAAACGTAGATGGTGTTATTGCAGGTGTACCTTTTATAGTGGTTGCACGAAAAACATGTGTGAATAATAGGGTGGTCCAAAGGAAAGTAAAGTCGGAATTTTAATGCTCTCACCCCCCAGGATTGTTCTATATCGAATATTTTGAAATCAAAAAATATTTTGAGGACGCTCAAAGCGTTCAAAGTTTTCTATGTATTTTATACGGGAGAAAAACAACTTTCGTAGAAATTGTATAAAAATCTGGGAAAATCTATATTTTTCGATGGAAAAAACCTGGTTCTCTTCAGAAGACTTCCAATAACAATACCCAATTATTTATTTAATACTAAGGATTTTTTATTTATCCCACCACTGCATTTGCTGGGGGTTTTGGCGGACCTATAAATAATTGGTGCTTATTACTGGGAATCTCCAGAAGAGAAACAGAGTTTTCCGATTGAAAAATATTGATTTTCAAGAATTCCATACCATTTCTGCGAACAGTTCTTTTCCCCCAAATAAAATACAGGGAAAATTTTGAGCGCTTTGAGCGATCCATAAATATTTTTTGATTAAAAAAAATAAAAATTTGGCGTATATTCTTTTTGGTACAGAACAATCCTAGGGGCTTTTTTGACCACCCTAGTGAATAACCATGTGTGAATTTACGTGTATTGCTCAGCGTATCGCGCTAATTTGGACCTTATTCTACAAATCGAATCAAATCGGTAAATTTTAATCAGTGGTTAAATCAATTAAGCAGGCTTTTTGTTTCATATATGTTAATAGATGAAGATATATATATAGGCAAGGAACGGAATCATCGATAAATTATCAGTTTAAAAACTCGAGGGTTGGTGCAATTCTATTGGCTAAAATTTTTACAAAAAAAATTATCAAAAATGAAATTTCTAGTCTGTGCACAAAATTCGCAAAGATGGTAACTAATTTCAAAATTTTGAAAAATTCGCTTCAACTTCAAATTCTTCGTTTAAACTTCTAAAATTCCATCGCTTCGCCTAGAACACCTAGTATCGGCAAAAAGTTGCACAAATTGCTTGTTTTTTCTACAAAAATAAATAAATGAAAAATCCATGAAAATGTATGGTATTTGTTGCAGATAAGCGAATGTGTGAATGTGTACGGGTGTGATTCTGTGCTCGGAATTTGTGTCACACAAATTCAGTTGGTGGTGTCAGTTTGCATAAAATTTCCATGGATGAGTTTTGCAAGTATTTTATTGGGTTTTGTTTATGTTTATGTTTTTTTTTTTTTGTTGTCAATTTGAGTCGGGGCTTTATTTCGTGTTTGTGATTCTTTATTTTTGTTATTTGTTGCTTGCTTTTAACGGTGTCAATTTTTTTGTTATGCAAAATTCCGCTCTAATATCTGGCAACATTGATTGCAGCTTTGTTTTTTTTTCGTTGCAGGTAGATGAGACTTAAAATAGATAAAAAAAAAGTACAACAAAGCTTAACTGAATATCTGGTCAACTGGCGTCGCCGAGTGATTAGAGGTGAGTGCTATCTCATTCGGTAGGACGGCTCGGCAGGCTAGTTGCGTAAATACTTGAGCCATGAGGAAGCGGCTCATATAAAACCCATTTAACATTAACAGGCGGCTTTAAAATTTAGATCCCTTTCACGGATATGAATACATTAAGTTGCATACTACAAATTGGACACCAAACAGAAATTTCAGCGCCGAGTGCTCATAGATTGGATTTATGTTATTCAATGGTTTTTTTTGTTCATCATGTCAAATTGTCACTGAACTCATCTCACTGGCTGCTCAATCAAGCACAAAAACGGTGTCATACATGCTTGCACATGTACATACATACATATTTATAGAGATTTTTGCAGCAATTCAACCATCAAATAATAAAATTTCAATCTACATGCACATATTTTCAGGTATTCGCGTATCATTTTTTGTATGCTCATAAAAATTGTACATCGCAATATTTTACGCTTCAATTTGAGTTCACAGATAAGCATAAATTTTTAAATTTCCATATCATCTGGTACTAAATTTTCTCGTTTTTTGGCCACAAATGCTTCCAGCAGCCAAAGGCTGGTTTTATTTTTTAACAAAACTGAGTTTTTCATAGTTACATAGATATATATATATACATCCATACAACTTTTTATTTGCAACCAACACTGCGCTAAATCAAGTTTTTGCCGCTGTAGTTTCGGGCTCACAAAAATACGAATAAATATATTGTCATGACTCAGACAGTCAGTACTGTGTGAGAGTAGCCACTTCGCGAAGGGGTTTATCCTGAACCAAATGGAAGAATAAAGAACGACAAACTATAAGGTAACCAATCTGATTTCCACTGTATACATGTAGCGTTCTTTAAGGCATGAAAAGTGGAAAATTAACACATACGAAATACAAACACAATATAATATTTATGCTATACAAGTGAATGTTCTTTAGCCCTAACCGCAAAAATATGTTAGCCAAGCTTTTGTTTGGAAAATTTTATTTTTGATGCAGAAATGCATCTAGATGCTCTAGCAATATTTCTGCATTAAAACTAAAATTCGCTTACATCTTTTTGGTGGTTAGCGATCGATATTGAAGTTTTTGTGATATACATTCCATACATAATTTAAATTTAAACTTAAACTGGTGTGAAATAATTTTTTTTACATTCTTTATCGAAAAGAGAAAACACCAATTTTTATTTCATCATCACCCTTGAAAATCTCGAAAGGAAAATCCGAAATTTTAAACTCACGGAGAAGTATCTTTTTTTCCATTATTTGCAGTTAATAAACTATTTGTCGAATAAAATCAGTTAAGTAATCAAAATGTGCGTAATTTCCTCGGCTTTCCACTAGAGTGTGAGATAGATTTAAATAAATAATTTTTTGCATTAGAAAATTGCATTTTTTATATTTTTTTTAACGTTGTTTTTATTAATTATTCACCGTTTGTTTTTTTTTTGTTGGTCTTTTTTTTTGCAAATGTAAATAGTTGTCAAACTTCATGGAGTACACTGTCAAAATTTGAGAATGGAAAAACGAAAACTGTAAAATGATTTCAAAACATCCAACAAAATTAGAAAAATTATTTATTTAAATATATCTCACACTCTAATGGAAAGTCGAGCTGATTACGCACATTTGGATTACTTTAGTGATTTTTTCCGACAAATAGTTTATTGAATACAAAAAATTAAAAAATTAGACTTCTCTGTGAGTTCACTATTTCGGAACTTTTTTTTAGGATTTTCGAATATTATGATAAAAAAATTTTATTTTTTTAATAAATTATGTTAAAAAAAAATATTTTACACCAAACAAACATTGAGCTGTAAATTTTGAATGGAATGACCCATATGTAACTACTCTGTTTAAGTAGCTAACGTACTTTAAAACCGAATACTTTTACGCGAAAAGTCTAATAATAGATTCAAGATAAATTTTGTTATATTCGTGAATAGTAAGGAGCCTTGTGCACTGCTCTTACTAGTTTTTTTAGTTTAATTTTTTTTCACACCTAAGTAAAGACCAAACGAGCCATAATGTTAATACCAACTAAATTGCAATAAAAATTGGAAGTGTCTGGGGAGTGCGCAACACTAGTGCAACGTTGTGGAGCAACTTTTGGTCTTTTATGGTGTTGTGCCAACGCTACTTGCCTCGCGTCCTAAAGCAACATAAAATCAAGATATAACTCAATTATTGCAGCCTTTGTAACCGCATTGTTGCAGCAGCAGCTGCAAACGGCAGGTTCGGGATTAAGCATGCCAACACACGGCCTCGCCACAGAGAAACCCCCCCCCCCGCAGCGGCAAGACAGCCAAGCAACATTGCAAAATGGGAAAAATGCAGGGTGTCCAAGAAGTACTTTTTTAATTTATAAAAATCGGGCCTTTTCATGTATGTATTTGAATGTATTTTGAATGAACCAAAAGGTTCATAGGCCCTGCATCCGGCACTGATCGCGGCGGCCTAACTAAGGCCGAGGTATAAACTCTCCTGCGTCGTCAAGTGGCAGACCATACGGGGAGGGCGCAGTCCACAATGGTTGTAGTACAACTGCCAGACACGGCTTGCCACGCACCGGTGGCATAGTCCTAGATGACTCGGACCAGGAAAGCGCTGTAAGCCCAAGCACTAACGGCGAAGTTCGCAAACCGGATCGAGGAGCAGATTGTGGCAGTGCAGGCGAGCAAAAGCCAGCGGTCTGTGGAAGAGGAGGCAACAAAGCCTCTTAAGAAACAGAAATATAGGGATGAGGCTACGAGGCCAAACGTCAAACAGCTGCCCTCTACATCCGAGGCAGCGGTGGCGTCCGATGTGATTGCCAAGCGGTATCTGGTCGTGGCGCTCATCGATCGCAGTAATCCGCTCGGACAGATGACGCAAGAGAGGTGGGAAGGCAGTGGAAATGAAGCTGCTTGAAGCCTCACTCGTGAAAATGGACGCGGAGCCGAACGCACCTATGCCGACATTTGACGGAGAAGGTGGTTCAGCGACGTAAAAATTATAGGTTGTTAGTATGAGCCCCCGTTAGTATGGGTTAAGCGAGCGGTTCAAGAGTTTCAATCCCTATGCGAGGGGGCATCCCTCGAAATAGTAGATCGCAATGGGACTCCGTCGATCCCAAAGGCGAACGTCCACATCCTTCTCGAGGTGAAACCGGAGCATGCGCTGCGACTACTGCAAAGACAAAACCCTGGCGTACCGACAACTGACTGGAAGGTGTTGAGCGTGGCGAAGTCTTACTTAGATACTAGGGGTTCGATTATTCGCCTTTTTCCCAAAACCGGTTTTCGAGAAATTCGTTGCCGAGTGCTTAGAGGTGCCTACTGCCAATCGGGAGATCTCTGGTTAAATTTCTGGATACAGCGACATGAACAGAAATTTTTTTCAAATAGCTCTCGCCCGTTCGTAGGCAATTGCAAACCTTCGAGTGTACTTCTGCCATAAAAAAGCAGAACACGAATTTTACGAGAAGCTCGGCCAAACTCGTAGAAAGCGTTAAAGCGCCAAGCATTCATTTATTGAAATCGAATCAGATATACTGTTCATCCCCAAACATCCTAGGTATAATGTTAAATGTATTTAGGGGCTTCCCTTAAACTGATAAACTTAAAACTTTAATTGAATTTGTTTGAAATGAAAAAAACCAGTTTATTCGATCAAGACCCCGGTTTTATTCAATATTTGAAAAGTCAAGATTTCAAAAAAAAACCGTCTATTGATTTCCAAAAAAAAAAATAATAATAATAAAAACTGTGGATAGCGGTTTGGAAAAACCGATTCAATCACCTTTCTACGTTTTTCTGCCAAAAAAAACATCTTAAAACTATTCAAAATTAACTCAAAGCCTTAAATGCTGCACTGCCACGTAAAATTCATCATTTACGACATTCAATTACGTTCGCTTGCTTAATTATTTTTCATTCGCAAGTGGATTTTTGCGCTTAAAATTTCATTTACACTGCAAATAGCTCATCTCGAAATGAGTAAACGACATAAAAGCTATACAAAAAAATGTTTAAACTGTCAATTAAAGATGCTGTCAATCCACATTCGCAATCACCTCCACCATTCGGCAATAAGTATGCAAACTTTCGCACAGCTTTCGCATATGACCTTTATGCCGTTAAGCTGGAAATTTCACAATAAATATTTTTAACACACAAGCGGCCTCAGTCACCCCTAGCGTCGAGGTGTTGACCGATCGACACATCAATAAACGTAAGCGAATTCCGTTGCATGCTCGTATTGATTGTTACCGATTTGCACACGCATACAACGATACATCTCACGAATGCTTACCCACGGCAATTACAACAGCTGCTCTTGATGCACATTAATTCAGAAACGGGCAAACTAACGCAAATGCATTTGTATGTGTGTGTAATCATATTAACGGTAATGCACACATACATCTGTACATATGTATATCTGTAAACATACATACTTCGCTATGTTTAAGCATAAAAATGTCGGTGGAGGACATTTTTTTTCACAATTTCAATGGCATGTTGTCCTTTAGCACTGTCCGCCATTGCGATTTTATTGTCAGCGGAGAGCAGAAAATAATTTTCTTATTTCCTTGTAATTTTATGCATTTTATGCCAATATGAATATATCAGGTTTCTTCCTGCGAAGCAAGCGAATGAGCAATGTGGCAAGGTGTAAGCGAGTGTTTACATACATAAGCAAGTGTGCATATGCATACTTATTCCATATGTGTATATCTATATATATAAATGAGTAAATCCATGTCAAATAGATCAAAGGTGGAGATCGACTATTTTTGATTTACGTAGATGAATTCTGGTCAGAACTTTTCTTTTATCATACAAAAAAGATCTGCCAAAGGCAAACAAATAAAATTTAAAAAAATTTTGGAAAGTTAAAAATTACACAATTTCCGGGATTTTGCAAAGCTTATTTTTTGAATATCTCAAAAAATATTATAGTTACAAAAATCGTTCTGGTCTGGTTTTAAGGGCTATATAAAACGAAATATCGGCTACTTAAAAAGTCGAAGAGAAAAAAATTGCAGAATTTTTAAATTTAAAAAAATCGTAAAAGCAAAAACTTATATAACTTTTTGGTTCAATTTTTTATTAACACTAAAGATCCTGAAATTTTCAAAGTGTTTTAAAGATATGAATTTTTTAACTTAAAAAAAAAATCTTATTGCAACCTGAAAAATTTAAAACTAATTTAAATTAAATAAGATTATTTCAACATAACTTTATTTAGAGTTAAAAAAATTTTCAGTTTGAGGTAATATATAAAAAAAAAATCGCTCAAATTTTTAAAAGTTTTTGCTTTTACATTTTGTTTAATTTATGAAACTCTGGAATTATCTAGTTTTACGGTTTTTATTTATATTTTATTAGAGTTTTTATTTAGAGTTTGCAAAAAAAAATTCGAAGTTCAAAAATTCTTATCCCTAACAAAACACCTTCTTAAAAACTTTAGGATCTTCTAAGAAAAGTTGGAGGTTTTGTTTAATAAAAAAATTTGCCAAACATTTTTTATAAGTTTTTGTTATACTTTTTTAATTTCAAATTCTGGAATTTTTTATTTTCCCGTTTTTATATATATATATATTTTTTTTACATCAAAAATGTTCAACTTACATAACTTTATTTAGCGTTCGCAAAAAAAAAATGTATTCCAATGCTCAAAAATTCATATCATAAAAAAACAGCTCTTTAAAAATTTCAGGATCTTATAATATCAGTTGGGTGTATTGTATAAAAAAGAATAGCCAACAATTTTTATAAGTTTTTGATTTATCTTTTCTTTAAATTTTAAAATTTTGCCTTTTTTTATTTATCGATTCTTTTAATGTATACCTTTTCTTTAGAAAAAAATTGTTTAACATAACTTTATTTCAAGTTTGAAAAAAAAATTTCCGAGGTTCAAAAATTCATATCTATAAAAAATAACCTCTTGCAAACTTCACGATCTTTTAAGGCCAGTTGGCGGTATTCTACCAAAAAAAAACCTCGAAAAAAAAAACATTTATATAAGTTCGTGCCTTTAAGATTTTTGTTTTTTAATTCAAAATTCTGGAAATTCTTTTATTTTTCAATTTTTATATATGTATATTTTTCTTCATATAAACAGTTTGTTACCATAACTTCATTTAAAGTTTTCAGAGAAACATTTTCTTCAAAGCTCAAAAATTCATTTCTTAAAAAAAATATCTTCTTCAAAATTTATATAACTAAATGTATTGCAAATCCTGTGAAAATTACCTTACTTTTCGATTTTCTTTTAATTTTTTTAGATACAAATTTTTTAACATGCTTCAATAATTCATATCATTAAAGAACCCCCTTTTTGAAAATTTTAGGATCTTTTAAGTTCTGTTAGAGGTATTGGGCCTTATAAAGAAAAGCAAAGCAATTCCTTTTTCCTAAAATTTATGTTTAAAAAAATTTAGACCAAATTTTTAAAAGTTTTTGCTTTTGCATTTTTTTAGTTTAAATTTTTGAATTAAAATTTTTCTACATTTTTTATATGTTTTTCTTTATAGCACTAAATATCACCTTTCAATTGAGACCAGAACCACTTTTGTAACTATACTAATTTTTGATATATGTACTTAAAAAATAAATTTGCAAAATCCCAGAAATTGTGAAATTTACTATTTTACATAACTTTCGAAAATTATTTTTAATTTTCTCTTTTACAGAACATTTGTTATATGATTTAAGTTAAAAGTTCTGACCAAAATGCATACAAATGAAAAATTTTAGCTTCCAAGCATTGTGCGATTTTACGTGGACTGACTCAAATATATATTCTGATATTGGTGTGCGTTTTTGCAATTATTATGTTTCATTCGCATTCATTATGCTTTCCTTCCTGGCACATTAATCATTTTGTCAGACACTTGCCAACCGAGACCAGCAACGCTGTTGGCTACAAAAGTTGACTTTAGTCTCTGTTTGCCGATACATATCGACTTACACAAGCGTATATGCATTTATAGTGCACATACATACATACATGTATTCGGACATATTTACTTACGTGTTTTTATATACGTCTTTATATAATAAGTGTATTTATATACCTACATACGTACATATGCATGTATATAGATTATAGCAGTAGTTCACGTTTGTGGCAATTAATCATGGCGACACGCTTGAGTTGAGCTTAAGCAAATTTGCTTAAGTAAAACACGTAATATTTATAAAAACTATTAAGAATATTTTTAGTGTTTTACGATGAAAATTTAATTCTCAACCTTGCAGCTGGGGTTTATAGAGTGTAAAGTGGTTTTATATATTTTAAGTAGGCCACCTTTCATAATCTTTGAGATGTGAAAGTTTCCAAAGAAATATCTGTGCGCAAGGACCGAACATAACAGTTATTGATGAAAAACTGTCCTGGACAAATTTACTAAGAAGGAAATGTTCTACAACTAAGTGGTATGTACCAATCTATTTCTTTTTTACCGAGACTCAAATTTGAAAATATATTTTTATTTGCAATTTTTATGCAAAATTAAAAAAAAAATAACAACTATTTTTGTTTTTTATATTATAAATCCAAAATAACGATTATTTTTGATTTTTATATTATATGTCTTAAATAACAGTTATTGCCCATTGCAAGGGCAAGTCTGTCGAAACGGCCTTACACACGGTCGTTGAAAATGTTGAGGAATCCTTCTCCTTGATATCGAGGAGGCTTTTAACAATGTTTTACCTGAGCCTGTAGTTTACTCCCTAAATAAGCTAGGGGTCGGAGCCGACCTTGTCAGGTTAATTTACCGCTTGCTTTGCAATAGAACTGTCGCAGCAGAGTGGGGCAGCGCTTCTACCCGAAGGAGTGTGAGTAGAGGTACCCCGCAAGGGGAGTTCTCTCGCCGTTGCTTTGGGTCGTTGTGATTAATGGCCTGTTGGTGTCTCTGCAAAGAAGTGGCTGTCGGGTGGTTGCCTATGCGGATGATGTAGTATTGATAACAAATGGAAAGTTTCCGGAAACACTTTTTGAGCTTATGCAGGGTTACTTGAGCTTGGTTGAGGACTGGGCTTTTAGCTGCCGGCTGGGTGTAAATCCCAGTAAAACGGAGCTTGTTCTCTTTACTAGGAGGTATAAGATACCGAATTGCTGTCTTCCCTCAATGGGTGGTCTTCCTCTAAGGCTCTGTGACAGGGTGAAGTACTTGGGCTTGATCCTTGACAGTAAGCTTTCCTGGAAGCCTAACGTGGAGGAAAGAGTCAAGAAGGATATAGTAGCACTGTAGTGCATTGGCTTTATGAAACTATTATCAAGCCAAACTTATTATATGGGGTACTCGTCTGGTGGAACGCACTTGACAAGGCCTACATCGTCAAGCAGCTGGAGAAGGTACAAAGATCTGCCTTAATTGGAATCAGTGGGGCACTTCGAACCACACCTACACCTTGCGCTTAATGCCATGTTAAATGTTGTGCCTATAGATATAGCTGGTAGGGTTGCCGCTGCGCGTGCCGCAGTATGGCTAAGAGGGGTGGGTTTCAAGTTCACCTCAAGCTATGGGCACTCCAGAATTCTAAGAGACTTCGGGTTCCTACCGACTCGAACAGACCACTGCACGCCGGTTCTGTTGCCGAATGGATCTTTTACCACCCACATCCCGGCGAGGGGAGACTGGGAGGGGTGCAGTATCTGGAATCGAGAACCTGTAAGCTTATTTACAGAAGGATCGAAGCTGGATGGGAAGGTTGGCGGAGGTGTAAGAACTTTTCATCTTCGATTGAATCTGGAGACTTTTCGAAACCCCCGTAGATTTTCATCACTTTTCAACTGCTTAAACGTTTCCCTGACAAAGCGGCCAGAGCAGTGCCAACTAGAACAATGAAAATTTTCAAATTTTTCATCTTTACGCATCACCATGAATAGTCCTCCTAACAAACACATAGTGGCTGTCCAGAGAAAAACTGGTAATCCCGTCTCACTCACGCTTTCATGCCAAATTGTAGGTAAGTGCCGAATTTGTCCAAAACTTAAGAGAATCAGAGCTAACGTTACCAACTTCTGCCTCGTTTTGTTGCGCGAGCCGATGAGCACAAATTTGCGGAATATTTTTGACATTTACTGAAAATAATTTCAAGTTTTGGTAGTCGAGCATTGTGTGGCTATTTTTACCGTTTTTGTTTAGCAAATACTTTATACTGAAAAAGGACTATGGTTAGAAATAGGCAAATACTGTCTGACTTTTTCTTAAAGTACATACTTGAAAGGATATTCAGCGAAGGCGTTGAAATTATAGCTGCGTTAATTGGCTTAAACGGTTCCATTTAACTAAATTGCAACAATTTGATTAAGTGCGGAAAAAAAGCATGCTGTACATTTAATTTCTTCATTTTAACCAAGAAATACATAGGGAGCGCAATTTATTTCACGATCAAACTACCCAGTAGAACTTGGGAGCATCGTACGATTGCTCGGTGAGTACTCCCTTGGGAGTATACGAATACTCCCCATTGCTCCCTATGCTTCTGTGTATAAGCATGTAATTTTGTATACTCCCTTTAACATTGGATGTCCTAGGAGGGGGAGTAATCCCTTTTACCTCCTAAACGAGCAATCGGGGAGCACGCACAGAATTATCATCCCGCAAACCTCCTAATGGAGCAATACGGGAGTACTCCCTTAGTTACCTCCCAGAAACCTCCCAAAAAGACAACAAGGGAGTGCACTTAGAAAACATCCCACATTCCTCCCTAGCGAGTAGTAAGGGAGTACTCCCATAAGAGTCATCCCGGAAGCCTCCTGCACGAGTAATAAAAGAACGCCTCTATACTCCCGAATTCCTCCTCATGGAGTAATGGAAGACTACTACCACATTGCTCCATAACGAGCATTTTACATAAGCTAAAAAGATTTTGCTTTTTACGCAATTCATTTATTTAATTTTTTAATCATATACATATATACATACTTATGCACATAAATACAAGATTTAAGCTGATTATTACAAAAACAGAAAAAAACATATATAAGTATTATTACATTATTAACTAAAATTAGAAAACGGATATCGAACAGTAATGACAAACTCAAACATTATACATACATACATATATGTATACTTTTATATAATCCACAAGATAAGTGTGGCGAGGATGATTTCCTGGAAAAGTTATTTAACTTGTATTCAGCCGGGAGTGGAATAAAAAGATTCACGCCTTGAAAAATTTCCGGCTGTACCCAGTAAATTTTCTGGGCGGGGCAAGATTGCAACGCTAGAACTTAGACGCCTTAATTGCTGGCCCGGTAATCTGAAATATATTTTGAGTTAAATAATACAATCATTTATAAGTTTAAACAAATGCTATCATACATACCAGCGGCTCTAAAGATTTGCTCTCCAATTAATTTGATTGTTTCCTGATTTAAATTTTTCAATAAGAAATACATATGTATGTAAGTATGAATGTACACATCAGTTATCTGTTTTGCTTTCTTCATACATTTTCCAAAAAACACAAAATTATGTTGAAGGTGCGTATAGCTCTCCTATCAATCAAAAAGAATACTCCTGGATTGCTCGCTTAGGAGACATCGATTTTTGCTCCTAAGCGAGTAATAACGGAGTACAAAACCAACAAATCTCGCTTATACCTCCGAAATCATGTATCCCGGAGGATACTTTTATTGCTCACTTGGGAGATCTCCCATTATACTCCTAAGTGAGTAATACAGGAGTGCAAAACCGACTAATCTCGCTTATTGCTCCCAAATCATGCCTCAGGGAGCATTCTTTAATTGCTAGCTTAGGAGATGTCCCTATTGACTCCTAAACGAGTAATAAGGGAGTAAAAAGTCCACAAATCTCTCTTATTGATCCGAAATCAGGTCAAGGGGAGTACTCTTTTATTCCTCACTTAGGGAGATCTCCATTCAAGTTCTAGTGGGTAGATACATATGTATGTATGTATGCATGTATGTGGAGCATGGCATGGTCACATATAGAAAAATTCAACCACTTTTTTGTTGTTATAAAACATGCAGTTTTAGGTACACTGTCGGCAAAAAGTATTGGCACAGCTGCTTTTTTACAATATAAGTAAAAATTTTTATTGTAATATTTTTTCGCTAATTTCGTATAAAAATATGGTTCATTCCACAACAAAAAAACATAAAAAAATAATTCCTAAACTTTGTGCAAAACTCGCGAAAATTCAGCAAATTTTCATGAAAATTTTCCACTTTTTAATCAGATTTTTTAGAATTTTTTTTCGAATATGCGAATTTGTAGCCCAATCAATTTTATTATAATAAAGGGGGAATAAGGAAATCCATCCACCTTTGCGACAGGGGTATCGAATTTAGAGAAACTAACTAGTATCGCAGAAATTTGCAGCGAGATTGGAGAAGTTTTAGTTTTTACTCTACTTTAGAGCCGAAGCAATCCCATCCGCTTACGAATGCAAAGGGGATGAGTCGATAATTATCTGCCAATGACCTCCCACTGTTGGCATGGGTTGGCATTTTGCAGGAAAGAGACGGTAAAACGCTGCTGCTGCTGCCGCATTAATCAGAGAACCAAGGTCAAAGAAACTTAAAGTATATCTACGGTGACCATCCGTTCTTTATTTTAAAGGACAGTCCTTTATTTTAACCCCCTGTTCTATATAATTTTTGTCAAAATAAAGGACGCCTTTTGTCCTTTATTTCTTAAACTGTCCTTTAAATCAGCTCTGAATTCTTGAGAGGTAAATTTTTAAACACAGAATAAGAAAAATAAAAATGTCCCTTAAAAAAAAATATAATGAAAACCTCCGCCTGTTCGTTTCGCACCCCACTTAAGGGTTTTTATTTAATAGGAAATCTATGCACAATCTATAAAGCACAGGGGAAGTTGTGCCCAGGATCGTGTTGCACGCTGAGTTTCCAGTTCCACTGATAGAGAACGACTGCTGCACAGTGGTTCAAAACTGGCATTCAGTGTTCGTAATTCACTGGAGCCTTCATTTGTTTCACTTAATTTGATAATTTTTTTTTTATGAAAGCTTATAATATTTGCAAGAGATCAGTTGACCAAGATTTGTGAATTTTTATTTGATTATATTAAATTTTGTAGTGCAAAATGCAGAAAAAGTGGAAATTTTGAAGAAAATGTACTCTCCTGTTCCAGTTAATAAATGTTACATAACAAAGGCTAGTTAAAAACAATTGTATGGTTCCCCAAAACGGAAAAATTACAAAAAAAAAATTATTGAAATGTTAAAAAAAAAATGTCACCAAAAAAAATTTTTTTTTGGTTTTTAATAAAAATTGGTTGACAAATTAAGACTACGGTGAATTATGAACATTAAATTCCAATTTTGAACCACTGCTGGCTTGGGTGTGCAGTATGAATTATGGTAAACGCATTTTGGGAGCAAAGGATGGCGAAGTCCTTGAAAAGGATTTGGCTTAATTTTTTTCGGAATCGGTTAATTAACTGGTAAATATTTGATTTAAATTACGATATGGGTAAGGTACTTTTATCATACAAGTTGTATGTGTGTATTCCCAAATAATTAAAAAAAAAGTCCTTTATTTTACGTTGGTTAATATGGTCACCGTAGGTATAGCATACGATTTAGCTTTACCTTTCTACCAGGCTAGAAAATCAATAGCTGCATATTTTGAGGTAATAACGGAAATCGCTTAATCCAAATGAAACAAAATAAAAAAAAAAATCAATTAGAGGGCATTTTTCTGCACTTATTAAAATTATAGCAATTTACTAAAACGAAACAATTTAATGCAATTACGACATTTATAAATTGCACTCCTTTTCAACGCCTCTGAACGTTCTCAGCTCTGCTGTAGATATAGTACTTATTCCATTCTGATAAAAATAAATGCAGTACACCTTTGCTGGCATAGCATACTGCGCTTTCATTTATACAAAGTTCCTTCAAAAAGTAGTGAAAAAAAACTAAACTCAATTATGCTCGACTACCAAAATTTAGAACTATTTTCGGTAAATGCGAAAATTTTCCTTAAACTTCGAATCATTGGTACGCGCCAGAGGAAACAACAGCTGCTTGTGGCATTGGAACCGGTGCTCTCAATTTTTGGACAAACTCTGCATTTATTTATGACACGGAATGAAAGCATTAGTGAGACGGGCTTGAATTTTTTTTTCATGGCTGTTGTACTTAATTTAGTAGTAAGGCTATTCATAGTGATACATAATGGTGACAAATTTGTGCGATTATTACGATTAGTGGCAAGCTGGTATCACGAAATTGAGGTGAGTGGGTTTTTTTATGTTTCGCGATTTCTTAGAAAGTCTTTATTTTACGCACACCACTAACTAGTTTTTAACTTTCGTTATCGTATAAAAAGCGCGATGCAAACCCCGAGGTTTTACGAAAGTTGCAGGACGTGAACAAACACGCACGTAAACTCACACGTATTAGCATCTTTGCCGCCTGTACTGGGATGTTGTTTGCTTACACTTTTCCCTTCTCATTCGATGATCGGAGTAAGATAGTAAATTTATAATTAGTAATTCGCTTAGATAATTAAAAAAAAAAAACTATTATTCCAGAGTTAATTGTGGAGGTCTCCTATCCATTTTTCGATACAAAGCAGTCACCATTTTACGAATTATTTTTCCTTCTACAAGCTTTCGTCCTAGTGCCCATCTTCTGTTGTGTTTATCTGGCATTTACGAACCTCTTTCTCGCCTTTCTCATGTTCGGCGAAGTTGTGTTGTTGGATTTGCGTGTACGTTTAGATAGCATCAGCAGCAGCGGCGATAAAGCGGCAATGTTGCACGAATTGAAAAAATGCATTGCGTACCACAGAAAAATTATTAGGTGAGCAAATGTTTTTGAATATGGAAGTTCAAAAATCGATTATCTTACTAGCAATCGTTTATATTTTTCATTTAGCTACCGCAACGATCTCGATAATTTGGTTAGGGTTGCAAATTTTTTTGATGTTGCTCTATTCGGCTTGATGTTCTGCATGATGTTGTTTTTTATGTCATTGGTAAGTACTGAAGTAAACTTTTGCTTCCTATTACCCGTATTACAATACTATTCTGCATAAAAGTGAACAATTTTCTTAATCGTTATCTTAATCTTAATCTTACTCTTAATCTTAATCTTAATCTTAATCTT
>NW_023458560.1:68005921-68048747 GCF_013731165.1 Rhagoletis pomonella
AATCTTAATCTTAATCTTAATCTTAATCTTAATCTTAATCTTAATCTTAGTCTTAATCTTAATCTTAATCTTAATCTTAGTGTTAATCTTAATCTTCATCTTAATCTTAATCCTAATCTTTATCTTTATCCTAATCTTAATTTTAACCATAATCTTAATCCTAATCTTAATGCTAATCCTAGTCTTAATCTCAAACGGCCTTAACCCTTTTTTTACTTTTATAATTCTAAATTTTTATATTTCGCTCTCTCCATTTCTTTTTTCTAGGTAAAGGATCTCCAGTTAGTACTCTCCGCCGTGGTATTTATAAGCTTCCCTGTTTACGTAATCGCTATATCGTATTATTATGCAAACAAATTTACAAACGAGGTAATGCTTATGCAATATATCGAAGATATTTTGGCAAAAACTCGTATCTCACAAGTCACTACTACTCGTATCTTGTTCGTAGGAGAGGGAAATACTTTATGCACTGGCCAAGGGGCGCTAGTCTCTATAATACCTTCCCCGAGTGTGGGAAACTCCCACCGAAGCGTGTTGAGCTACCCTCTAAAATCCAAACTCCCACCGTCCGCGCTAGAATCCCGCATCTGGCACTGCAAATCTGCATGTCTTCAGATGCAGGAGCGCGCTGCTAGAGCCTCGGTGCTGCTATTTTGTAGGCGCGTTTCATTCGGTTATCCTTAGTAGGCATACGAATTTCACGTATCTCGCAACTGATTCCCACTTATCTGCACTGGAGAGCATTACCCCAATTATGTTGTTCGGAGTTATGTCTCCGTATCTTTCTTGTAACATTCTGCGCCAAGTCAAGAAGTGCTCGCAATTGAAGAATGTATGGTGCACGTTATCTTCGACGTTTTCGCAATAGCGACAGAACGGTGAGTCCACCCTTCCCATCCTATGAAGATATTCTCGGAAGTAACCATGACCGGTGAGGAATTGCGTCAGGTAGAAACTGACTTCCCGTAAAATTTTCAAATAGGTGCCAACCTTCCACAAAAATATTTTCAGATGTAATCCTTGTTAAACTTCTAGAGTTTGATATGGGTATCAATATTTGATTTAACTTATCAGTTAAATTAAATAAACATTTTCAAATAGGTGGCAACGCTCTAACTTTTTTCTTCTACATTTTATATTAGACATCTAGCAATACATTGGTTAGAACTGCATTAAATTCCATGCATTAGTTTTTGTGTGATGTGCGTACAAACAAACATACATACAGACAGACAAAAATTCGAAAAAATTTTATAATTTTAAAAATCTATAAAGAAAAAGAAAATTAATTTTTAACACTTTTAAATTTTTCAAACTTTCTCAATTTGTTTTTTGACACCATTTCAGAGCATACAAATTAGCAACGCCGCCTACAATACGCCTTGGTATGAGGGAAATTTGGAAATGCGCAAATGTGTGCTGATTATGATCGCCAGAAGCCAACGACCGCTTTATGTATGTACATATATGTTTGTCATTTCTAATTATGACATAAGTATATGTATGTATCGTTTTTCATTTCAGATCACAGTTATGGGAATGTATCCAATGACTTTGGAGACTTTTCAAGCTATTATACGAATTTCTTATTCATACTTTTCGCTGCTACAGGGTTTGAGCCAGCAGTAAGAAAAGGAGTAAATAAGTATTTTACAAAATCGTTTACATAACTATTTATCGCATGCTTTTTATGTATGTTACTCATATATTTATAGTAGTTTACTCAATATTTTAGACAATGAAAAGTAGAGAATAAATATTACATTATCAAAAATAAGCTGATTTGCCTTTGAAATGATGAAATAAATCAATTTACAAGCCTTCGAAACCGCATCATACCTTTTGCATAACTTCGATTTTACTTTCAAAACGATTTCCTACATTAACTAAGTATTATAAGCCTTATTGTAGTGCGCTCGTTTACTTGGCGATTTATAAATATCTTGTAGAAATGTACATTAGACCGGGTCGTAAACAAAGGAGTTTGAGGTCATAAAAATGTTCGTCCTTAAGTCGGCAAATACTCCTGCCTTCATTTTCCCTAGTACCCCTCACTTAAGTGGCTGGGAAGAAGTCCTAGACGTAACGTTGCTAACCGAGTAGAGTTTAAATGTCACAAAATGGAGATAGTCCGACGAAGAGATCACCGTCATATACTCTTTGAGTTTAATATTGCGGCGTATACATCTATTCCCTTTAGAAACCCTCGCAAAAAAAAATTGGAATTAAAAAAAAAAAGTTTGTCAAATAACTGCAGACAACTACAATCGAAGATGTTCCCACAGTGAGCGAGCTGAACGAAACAAAGAACAGCCTGAGTATAGCCATTATAACGGCCCATACGAAGGCCTGTCTTTCGAGGTATGGCAGTAAGACTCGCACATCCCGGTGGAACGATAATCTTGCTTGAGCAATATGCATAACTTAAAGTTATCCTGTCGCCTATGAGGCTTCCATATTAGACAGAAATGCTGCCCTCAGGGGTCTGCTTAGTATATGCGCCATTGTCCTCTCCTTAATTGTGCATCTCCTACAGAACTTATCATTGGGCAGAGTCAGTTAAAAGGCGTTAGAGCACCCACCAATAACCTAGCGTCGTCCCTCTTGAGAGATAGAAGAAAATTCTTGGGCTTTACCACCTTTTGCACACCTTTCAGTCTTGAGATTTGGTCCAAAACTTCTGCACCATCCGGATCATGAACAGGTAGAGCTCCTCTTTTATTGCTTGAAGGATTAAAGTCCAGGAAAAGCTACATAAAGTAAAATTGGGCAAATATAAAAATTCATGATTTGAAAATCGAAATAACGGTTTGCTGAAGCAAAATTTGAGGCGAAGCATCCATGAATTCTAAAGATTTTTTATAGAATTTCACAAAATCTAATTAACTTTCGGCTATCTAATTAACTAAAAGCATGTACATATATGATGTTTGTACTTTTGCACACATACATATATACATATGTATGTGGGTACATAATTTCCTCTTTTGAGCATAAATACAAATAGGGTGATTCAATAGGAAAATTTTGTTTTCGCTTCCATTTTTCATGCATATTCCTGAGAAGGCTTGTTCCCGTTTTCTTCTCTGTCCGGAAGTCCCCAAATTGTTGTTCGAGAGAATGTTTCTTATACTTTTGTTTCATGCCAGAACGTTTCGGAGACGTTTGTTCCCATTTTATTCACTTAGAAATGTTTTCGAAAGTATTGATCGCATTTTGTGCTCTTTGCGAACGCTTCAGAGGATTTTGTTCTTATATAATTCCCGTTGAGAACGTTCTCATCAATTTTGTTCTCATTTCGGTTTGAGTTTTTCACTTAAAAATTAAAAATATTAACTTATCACAAATAATTTCTGTAAAAGATCGGCATCCCCCTTGAATCACCCTATACACATATTTTCCGTAGAGACATGCATATATATGTATGTATGGTGTGCACTTCAAATAAACTTCTAGCTAAATTCACTACCTCCTCTATGATAAACTCATTGCTCAAACTCCCGTCCGCTTCGCCTCGCCCGGCACACATGAGCAGCACTTTATTCAATTGTTGCACACTTGAATGAACAGCTATGTTGCTGGGTAAGTTGTGGCATAACCACAACATGCAATTTGAGCAGGATACTCATAACACTACTTGTACATTATATACTACTACTACAACTAACTACTTAGGTAAAGTGTTAACACTTTGCCGGACTTCTGTAAGTCGACAAAAGTTCCGCCTGCCTTGTGAGTTCACACATACATACATATTTAGTTGGTGTAACTAGTCGAGTGGAAAAACATACAAGTCAGCAAATTGGAAGGAATCCTTAGGTGATTATTTGTAGTGGTGTGCATATATGTATGTAGATATGAATGTGTGATGTCATTGTGCTCGTATTTTGCCTGTTTACTTTTTCTCAGGCACGTTTTTTGTATTCAATGTGGCGAGGTATGGTCAAACATATGTTTATTTTAATCCATTTTGGAAATACTAAACCCCTTGGCTGCTATTTCAATTCATTTTCTAAAACATCTGCTGCATAATAGATTACAACTAAAAAATAAATAACCTTTAAAAATATTTAAAACAAGAACTTATGCGGTAAATTGAGTTCAAATGTAAATATGGTTTTTAGGCCATGTAAATATGTATGTCTGTATATATATATGTATAGGTATATTTGGATTATGAAGACAACCTGACTTGCACTTCCTTATTGTTTATTACGCACACTGCTGTTTTTGGCTCTGCTGTTCTGCTGTGTAATTTTGCTCTAAATCCTGCGTTGTGTTTTGTACTTACGCGCACATACACACTTATTATTACTTTTTGTTCACACTTGTATCTCGACATAACACTTGAGTGCTTCTTTTGTCGTCGAGTGTCGGTTTGCACTGGTAAAGGTAAGTTTAAAGCAAAGCATTTATTGTTTTAATAGGTGTCTACCGAACAATTATTGAATTCAAAATCGTATCAAATATGTATACATACACATAAGAACTGTTTAAAATTATAAATTTTTTCTTCGAAATTTTAAATTGCGACCACAGAAGCGCTTAGCCAGCAATTAGATATATCTGAATTACTAATATAACAGAGCAATTCTGGCTAAGATTGTAAAAAATCTTTTGTATGACCATTAAAATGATGCAAATGGCCAGATAGTTCGAAAGACTTTTGATATTCTAGGACAAAATCCTTAGAAAAAAGGCTCTTTCATTCACCACTCGTGGTGAAAATTTATTGTGAGAGAAAGCACTTGTATACCATTTCGCTCGCGTCGCTCCAACAGACGCAATGGCCGAGTGGGCAGAGCACTGGCGTGCAATCCGAGAGAATCGAGTTCGAGTCCTGGAGCAGAGGAATTTTTTTTTTGGTATTTTAATTAATTTTTTGTATATAATTATCTTTTAATTTTGAGATTGTATTAAATTTTAAATCCATTTAATTTTTGCATTTTTTATATTTTGATTTAATTTTTTTCTTAGTTATATATTTTTTAGAATATTTTGTTTTTAATTTCATTTAAGTTTTAGGAACTTACGTATTTTATTTGGTTTTTAATTTTTCTTTTTTAGTAAAATTTTTTTTTTAAATTTTGCCATTTTAATGTTTATAAAAAAACATATTTTTTCGTTTGATTTCATTTTTCTATTTATTACGTTATTATTTTAATTTAATTTATTTTTCTTTTGTTCATTAAATTTTTTTTTATTTTTTTGATTTTATTAAAAAAAAAATATTTAATTTTTATTTCATTTCATATTTTCAGTTTTTGGGAACTTATTTTTTTTATTTGGTTCTTTTTTGAATATATATTTTTCTTTCTTTAGCTAAATTTTCTTTAAATTTTACGATTTTATTTAATTTCCTTTTCTCAATTTGACAGCGAAGTGCGTGGAAAAGTTGGAAATATTGCTCTTTAATATATTTCCTTTAGTTCGCTAATTAAACTGATTTCAACTTTTTGAACAGGTGGCAACACTCTTAAGGATATTTCCAAAACTCATCTTTCTTAGATTTTCCTCGTTTAATACGCACATCAAAATATTTCGTTTAACTTGTCAGTTAAATTGTGAATAATATTCTAAATGAATTACCAAACAGGTGGCAACCAACTTAAAAATATTTTCGAAATAAAACTTTCTCAACCCTCTCTCGTACAATGCTCACATTTGGGTATTTCATTGCATCTGTTTATATTATCGATCACAAGTTTCTAAAAAGGTGGCAACCTTTCTAAAGAAGGGGAGAAAAGCAAATAATTCCATGCAAATTCTAGATTGGATGTGAGTCTTAGGTACCTTGTGCTCATCAACGAGTATTTGAAATTATTAACTGGGCTGCTGTAAAAACTGCAGGCCTTCCTTTCCATTACTAGTGTGAAAAGAAAATTCAAAATGAAATCCTTAATTTTCTGGTAATTTCCTATCAATCAAGAAACTCGAATAACACAAGAAATCCATAAACATTTTGCATGTAAAATAAGCAAATATAACACAAATACTAGCAAAGCGCAAAAAAAAACAACAACAAATCCCGATAGATATCGTACAACAATTCGTTGGCCTTTTTCACACAAACAAATAAAACAAGAAAAAAAAAGAAAAAACAATTTATAAAGCACAACTACGATTTTAATCCAACCAAATATCTATGGAAGTATGTTTTTGTCCAGTTGTTTGGATGCTCGAAATGGTAAACCGAGAGGAAATCGAAGTGAACAGTTGCCAGGAGAGTAGCGGCATGTGGAATTTGTTTGATATGCCCTGCTGTTAGCAGTGTAGAAAAAGGTTATGTCCACTTAATCGAATTTCACCTGTCGGGGCTGTCAGTTTAGCGCTCGCAGCGTGATGAGCTAGCGGTTGAAAGCGGGGGAAACGGGTATGGCTTGTTGACCTTATTTGAGTATTCGCTACGCTCATCCCCAATGCCAATAAAATTCGTTTAGGTTGCTCTTGGGCATTGGCCCAATAGAGGATGTACATACATATGTATCTGTGAGGATTTGTATGTGTATGTGTATGTGTAAGAAGTGCCACTTCTTCTGCAGGACATCAAAGCACATGCAAATCAAAGTGGTCGCCCCCCCCCCCCCCTTGAGTTCCTTTGCTTACTTCAGTTTACCTCAATTCGATTTTCATTTCTTATAACTGCATCCTTTCTGTGTTTTGTTTTTTTTTTTTGTTATCGGCAACCTTCTCTACCACATTCGTACAAAAATGCTGACTACCCGTTTTTCGTTCATATTTCAATTTAAATTTCGATTTACCATCTATCATTCGGCTCGTTCGTTTATTAGTTATTCATGTCGTGTGTATGTGTGTGTGTGTGTACCATTGTTAGGTAGCCAGTAGTTTAACCGTAGCCATGTCGATTTGAGTGAGGCTATCAGTTTCCGAGTGCTGCTCAGTTGTTTTTTCTGCCATTTCATCTACGTGCCGTTGATTGGCTCTTATATTTCTCAAATATATACATATATATGTATGTACGTGCACACACACACGTGCAAATATTATCCTTTGCATATTTCTAGAGCTCTTTGAGTAGTTCACTTGCTTATTTGCTCGTTTGGCCGTTTGCTCCTTTCGCAAGTGCCCCTTCTTAGCCGTCGCATAAATCAATGTTGCTGTTGTTGTTGTTGTTGTTGTGAATGAGATTTGAGTGGCATCAGCAGTTAGCTTTGCTTCTGCTATTGAGTTTTGATTGCAATTCAATAGCTGATATAACCGATTGGCATATCAGCAGCCTCACTAAGTCATCGATATTGAATTGTCATAGTAATATATTTTCATAAATTTGATGGTGATGTTGGAAGTTTATGAGCACAAAAAAAACCCTTTCGGTAGTTTGACGATTTTTCAATTAATTCAAAAAGAAATCAATCAACTTCAAATCAGCTGGCTTGAGTTTAAGTTGATTTTATTATTAGTGCACATTATCTACGGCAGGCTTTCCCAAAGTGGGTGCCGCGGTACCCCAGCGGATGCCTGCCCCGAAATTGGGAACCCCTGATCTACTGTATATAAAAATTTACGAGGGAGCTGTCAACAATTTACTATTTGATCTTCATATCCTTTCAATAAGGTGCTTTAACTCAAACTGTCCATTGCGACTGCTTTTGCGAGCGAAAGCCAGTAAGAAGCTGTCTCAATTATGTCTCAAGAAAATGCTATGATCGGGCACTCTGCCAAGAGTAAGATTGAGACGGTCTATTGATACTATTGATACTAACGCAGCACAGTATTTCCTTCCATGGCACCAATTTCACTACTTTGGATTTTAATACTTTTAAGAGCGCTTTACTATCGACCAAAAAAGAAAAGACTATATGGATATCTTCCCCGAAAATCTCCGCTTGTAAGACACAGCATTTATTTGGCAGATGACCGACTGAATGGTTCGCAAATACTTCTAGCAGAGATCGGAGCTAGTTGCTTTCATTTAACCCCCTTTAAGTTTTCTTGGCAACAGCCTTTCTAAATCCCTCTGAAATTCGCCGAAAAAATGTTTGGCCTTCAAGTCAACAACGGCTCTATACCCTGTTGTAAAGTTTGGTAATCACTGCCTCTTTAAGAGGACCTACTCCCTGAGGCAATCATAAGATCCCTGATTAAACTGTGGAAATCGACTTATTCCGTCGCTATGAAGTTGGCCAGCGCATCTTTTCTGAATGAAGTGATTAGAGGTATTCCAAAGCGGACCATTCTTTAATGACATGTTTCCCCATTCAATTTTCTTCCTTTCTTCTCTATCCCCATTTGAAGCCTTAAATTTCTTGAATAAATAAACTCTTCAGTGGTCTCACACAAAGCTCACACAAAAGAGATCGCTGTTTTTCTATATATTAAATACCAACGATTCTGACGGATATCTAACAGAAGTCTGACCAACTAATCATGGTAAATAAGAATTATCAGAGGTGTATGCCCGAAATCGGACATAATTCGATCAGACATATCGGATAAGGAAATAAATAAAATTCTCCAGACATTTCGCCCAGAAATCTGTACGAAACCTGTAAGACTTGTCTAAATAGTCAACTTTTTATTCCGACTTGTCTTATAGCAGAACTTGTCTGGCAAATGGGCTAGCTGGGCGGCAGTAAACTATTCATTTTTATTATTCCTTTTATTAGCTCGGGATGTAACTATGTAATATTGATGCGCCTAAAAGATGCAGCGATTTCTATTCTCAAGTTACATACCTGATGACAGTACGAATGGCAATTAAAATAGGGACGTTTTAGTTTTTTAAACTATAATTTGTGTGAAATATGAGTCAGAAATTTTGTTACGCATACGCCATGTATACCCACCATTTATCAAAGGTATAAAAGAAAGCAATATTATCTAACTTATAGTGTCGCTTATAAAAATGTCAAAATCGTTAGCTACTTAGTCTCCTTTCATTGATGACAATAATGTACATATATATTTACAAATTAGTACATTCATATATGTATGTAAGTATAAACACCAGCCGCCCAAAGCGGAGGGTATCGTGTATGGAAAGCCTCTAACCATCAAAACCACGCACACATACACACATACATATATATGTATATTCTAAACATGCCATTATTTATGTCTCTCTTCATATAAAATATCACCCATGTAAGTACATAATTTAAGTAGGAACTCGACGTGTTTAACTAATTACCAACGTGTAATGCTCGTCCATTGGTATTATGCTTTACCGTATGTACATACATAAATAAATATATACATACACTTACATATAAATATATGAATACCCCAGCAACAACTTTGATTACAGGTAATGCAGTGGGTAAACGAGAAAGTGAAAAATTTTGTTTTGAGGTGAATTGTAATGCGTTACTCCATCGATACAAATAGCAGACAGAAACAGAAAAGTTTTTCCTGGAACGTGCATATACATACATACATACATATGCACTCAAACCAACATCTGTTCGTTCGCATAAATAGAAGTGTGGTCTAAATAATTGTAGATGCCCATGCGTCAAACTGTGCAGCAGTAGGGGTAAAACTCTGCAAAGACCTTTAAGGCGTCCAGGACTTTTCAGGATTTCGGCAATAAGATACTCCATTGAAAGCCAGTTAGTTCTGGCAGCAAGAAAGGTAAAATGTAAATTGATATTGCAAGCTCTTTAGGCGCCTCCGATTTTCACTTAGAGATGAAAATTTAGCATATTGATTTTTCAGAACTCTAATGCTAGGCTTCACTTTTATTATAATCTTTCTCTTTGCATTTTGAATAAGCTCTCCGTACCTTCGAAATTAGGTGGGAAAAATACAATACAAGTTAAGCTGTTTTGTGGCGACTACAATTTTCAATGATTTGTCGGTCACATAAAACCGGAGACGATATTCAATTATCTCGTAAGTATGTACATACATACATATGTACGTACATATATGTTTACCTATGTATATGTACGCCTCAAGCTGTACTACTAATATTCAGATAACTATGCTCATAGGTCATATCTAGCCAGCAGCTGATAATTTTGTAATGAGCCTATTGTAGCTTGATTAAATATATATTTATATACTTCTTGTACCAGCAAGCTTTCAATTTAATAATTCAAGTTGATGAAACGATTTCACGGCTAAGATTTGATTAACATTAATTTATTTCATAGTTTTGATTTTCAATAGGATTTGCTTGTGTATTAGGGTTACATGCATACTTACATATACATATATGTATATTAAATGAAAAGCATAAATATATATTTACCCACGTCATATCTGATATCATGACTTATCTCATATTTCCTTCGTTATTGCTATGTCTTGAATAATTCATTTCAATTGTTATATTTACAAAATTCAGCATACTCATACAGGTATGTACTTATGTATATATTTATTTAGATGCGACTATTTACTAGTTTGTATATGTATGTTCGAATGTAAGTGTATCACAGCCATGCGATAACAAAGCTCAACTTAATTCTATGCTCACCCTGAATAGCCGGTCAATGTAGCGCCAAAAGTGTCAAAACGAATGGCATCACTGGCAAACAAATACAACCGATACTCTTCAAGTATTTATGTATGTACATGAGGGTGGTACAAAAGAAAGAAAAATCTGAAATTTTATGTTTTAATGTTCTATATTGAAAACAGGTATCTTTTTTTAAATAAAAAAATATTTAGAGACCACTCAAAGTTTCCCTAGTACAAATTTTTCATATAAATGGTATAGAATCTTTGAAAATCTATATTTTTGATTCAACAAATCCTGTTTCTCTTCAAAAGACTTAAATTAATAATTCGCAATTGTTTATTAGAGCGTTTTGTAATATGAAATATTTATTATGGGTCCCCGAAACACCAAATAGTTAAAAGGAAGGACCCAGAAAAATAGTTAATATTAAAAAAAATTGTTAAATAAAAAATTCTGTATGATTTCTTGAAATCTCCTGAAGAAAAATAGAGCTTACCGATTAAAAACATTGATTTTAAAGATTCTTGGTATACCATTGCGACGAAAAATTATGTTTCTCCTTATAAAATACATGGGAAAATTTGAGCGCTTTGAGCGACCTGTACATATTTTTTGATTACAAAAAAAAAAAACGGGGGTATATTCTTTTCTATACAGAATAGTCCTAGTGAGTGCGAATATTTTAAAATCTGACTTTACTTTTCTCACATGCATTTTTGGGCCACCCTAATGCGCATACAAATATAACTATGCCCCTATAGGGAGATATTAAAGCTTTCATATTATGGTATGCTTTCGGTCACCAGTGTTTTATGAATATTTCATGCCTCATGCTCTTGTATTTGTACAGGAAAAAAACACTTACATAAATGCAAACAGACAGGCTGTACATAGGGATGAAACGATCCGAGTAAATACAAATACATACTCGATTGTTGAATTTTTATTTTTATATTTTTCTATATATCTTTTTTAAATTTTCATTTATATAAATACAATTTCGCGATGGAATCTTGTTCTTAACACAAAACGGAAGATAATGCATTATCTATGATAAATTTGCTACCATTTTCGATCAAAAATACGTTTCTGTCGAAAATTTTACCAACTCTTGAGATTTGCTCTTGTCCGTACTAAGCGTTAAATGTACTAAAAGTTGTATGTACGAGTACTATTTAACTGATTTCATTTCACATTTTAAGAGCACACATTGCTTTCTGCAACACAGAAAACAAAAATGTTAAGCGAAAAAAGCCACATACAAATTGAATTGAAGTTTTCGAGAATTTCACGAGTTTTCACCATAAACCACGCAATCGACACATCTACTGTGATGAATTTGGTTCACTTTATATGACCAATAACATTTCAATTGCATACAAAACGAACAGTGAGTTTTGTAGTCAACTTTTAAAATGCCTGAAAATTAATTTAAGCGAAGAATTAAAGCACTTGAACACACATACATATGCATATATGTAAATGGGCACTTAAATTCTGCATTCCATTAAAGCTGCCTGTATTTACATATAAATTTGTCATTGAATTCCGAAAGTGCTTTCACTCTCTCTCTCTCTCTCTTTCTCTATCCCTGTATTTTAGGTAGTTGAAGGCATTTATCGAACAACTGTCACATGCTAATCGCCGTTCATCACACAACATTTTGACCATTTGACCAATTGAATAACAGTGATACATTTGCAGAAATATTTTCTACTAAATAATTCTGTTCGCATCGATAACGACTAAAATATCGTCGTTAACATTGCAAAATGACTTAAATGACAACTTTGAAATTTTACGAAAGATTCAAAAACGCTTTTAAAATTAACACGGAAAACCATGTAAAGCTCTTCTTATAAATTTTGTATTTTTTAAGATTTTTGATTGAATTTTGGTGCCGAGTTATTTGTTTAAGAAAGTTTAGAAATTTAAATAAAAAAACAGCTATCCAAAAATTTCACTTAGAGCCTTTTGTAGTTATCGAGATGATACACAATTTACAGAGATACTTATATACATATATATGTATGTATGTATGAAAATTCACTGAGATTTTGAGCAACAAATATGTAGCAATGTCAGGAAAAGCTATTTTGTTGTACTATCAGCAAATGCATGCGATGCATTTAGAGATAAGAGAAAATATTTTTTTTGTTGATTGATGAAATTACACTGCTCAAATAAATCTTCTACAAAACAGCTTTAATTTACATATATGTATGTTTCTTTTTCATTTAGACTAAAAGTATTCATTTTAAATAAGTGATTAACTGATTGCTTCTAAATACCACCACCAATGCAAAATTCTATTCAGAGCTGGTAGTTGGTAGTGGTGAAGTACCACACACACCCTGTGAAATCCAGGTTATATGTGTTCGAACGTTGTCGCATTTCTCTCCCAAAGGAGCTCCGTAAGGATCCTATGACCGGGCAATTCTGGCTGGCTAGATAGATGCAAATCTTCTGTAAAATAATTGTATTACAGTAGGCAAGATAGTTTGAAGGACTTTGTGTTTATTCCGGCCCGAAAGCCCATTACCAACTTTCATGGTGAAAAGCTCTTTTGGCAGAAAGCATTTGGACGTTCGAATACTCGGGCGGCGGAATTATTTTTCGAGTTTTGATTTAAATCTTGTTTCTTGCTTTAATTTAATCTTCGTTAAATTTTTAGATTTTTTTTTTAATCTCATTTGATTTTTATAAACTTATTTTTCGTATTTCTTAAATCAGTTTTCTTTTTTAATTGATTTTCCATTAGTTTTTAGATTTCGTTGTATTACACAGAAGACTTTTAATTAAATAGTCAATTGTTTATAAAGTAATTCCATTTTTTTTTTAATTTTTTAATTTTAATATTTAGATTTTGTTGTTTAAAGGGAAACATATTTTTGCATAGTTTCATTTAGTTTTTAGGAACTTTTTTTACCACGTTTATATCAACTCGCTTTCTTGTTTGCCAAGATTTCAGTAAAAACGCTGCTGAGATAGTATAGCAATAGAATACTTGAGTATGTACATTAGGGCAGGTCAATTATTTTTGTTACTATGCGCCTATAGCATAGGAGGATTCTACGTGTAATTATAAGCAAATTGGCCGCAGAAACTAAATCTGAACATTTTCTCTATTGCGCCAGATCTCTTGCAACTATATTCGACATGATCGAGCTAACGTGCATAAAAAGAGTCTAGTCACCTATTTACTGTGGTCACAATCACGAAACTTGCCTTGAAACATTGTTGTCGTAAGTGAGGGACTTTTCTAATGTAACACAAAAGATTATTGGTGAAATTCAATAAATCTCAATCGGCTTAAAAATAAATCTTTATGTAACTTCGTAATTGTGGCTTTGAATGCAGTTTGTATCTTTGTTTTTTAATTAAATTAAAGATTACTAATTGAACCGATTATATGGATATGATAGTACTTTAAAAATTTATTTGCATTTCATTATCCGTAATTTTCCAAAAAATATCTATTTTTGCTGAAGTACATCCAAATTTTTGCCAACTAATATTCTCGTTTTTGTTTATCAGCAAATCAGCATAGCAAATTCTAATCCTTTGTTCAACTTTCGCAGCGAAAATTTCACTAAAAAACTTTTCCATATTATGCCTACGGTTGTCTTTTTTTATTTGTAATTAAAGGGCTTTTTGTGGCAGCAGCTGTACTTGGCAAGCCTTTTATCTCTGAGCTTTAGAGCTGGACATTTCGTTAGCCAAAAATTATTATTTGGACAGCAGCCAACAAAACGTTGAATAATACTCGCCTTTTAGTCTTTACTATGAAAAATGGCGGAAAAAAACGTGCAAAAATATATTCTATTCATGTAAATCCAACTTTTAGAAATTGTATGCTTCTATGGAATTTTTTATTTTTATTTTTTAAAATGCATTTAAATGAAAAATGGTTTTTTGATAAACATGAATAAGTAACTATGTGCATAAGTATGGATATTTATGTGTTTTTAAACATTTACGTTAATTTTTATTTGCATAAATGAAAAATGTGTTCGAGTCTAAGTTGCCGCAAGCCAAATGAAAATAAATCACTTTAGAGTTTTACTAGCTTAGCTGAGCACCTGAGGGACAAATTAAAAAGTACTTCAACGATTAGGCAATTTATTGCGTAATTAGCGGAATTATTTAATTTCATTGTAGCCAGTTTTTTTTTAGTCTCGGATGTGTATACGAGTATTGTACTAGTCATTTACATATGTAGGTATGTATATAAATATATATTTATATAAATATGTAAGTATTTCTAAAGATGAATGGTGCTTCTTTCCCTTCCGGATGGCAAGTTGCTAATAACAGCCTCTCCTATCAGTACAGTGACTTAGGCGTCCTCGAATCGCCCTGTGCTGAGCTTTTGTTGGTGACCTTAGAACAGATTTAAACAGCGTCACTTGCACTTACTTATATACCAAAATAATATAGGTTAGTTTAGGGCACCTTTATCCCCAATGAGTATGATGTCCTTTATCTTGAAATTCCTGGAAATTTTGGTTGTGATGTGCAATTTTAGGGAGACGCTTTCATCACATCATTTCTTTGGTAATCATGCCTACCACGCAGGCAAATCTTTTGAGACGGCTCTGGAAAATCTGTTTGCCTGAATACCTGGGATAGATTCTGTGGTGGTAAATTAGATCATTTGAATGCTCGCGCAGAGAAGGTAGAAGAAGGCCAATATGTCACTGGTGGTTTCTCCCTTGCTCTGCTGGTTGAGAACTAAGTCCCTTCTTATTGGAACTTGTCGCAAAATATAACGAATTTATTTTGTTCGTGTTGCCTAGTCACTCGTTAGTACCTGGCAATGACAAACATGGCAACCCCATTTAACTTTCTTGCCTGCAAGATTATTAGGTATGAAGCTTTTGGCAGCGATATTTTAAGAGACGACCATCTGAACACTTTTATACCAAAAAAGCTGCCTTGATTTTTTCGAAATCATTTAAATTTGAAACAGTTTAGATATTTTAACCTGCAAAAAATCAAAAAAAAACAAATCGCTCAGTAAAGCAAGTCCTACTTTTTTGCTAACTTCACCAAAGTCTAAAATACATATTTTTCTCATGCGAAAATATTTTTCTCTATTTCCATTGCCAAAAAGTGTTGCAGTAAATGAAGCTGCGGCATAAAGTGCTGGTTACGCTTTCGCCGCAATGCACACACACACTTCGTTGGTAATAACAGTAAAGAAATGAATGTTTTGCCATTTGTCAGCCCACCTACTAACATAATCGGCTGCATTAACCCACACCTGCCCACCTACATACTTACTTACCTACTTTTTGCCACTGCCGCAGTTGAGCTTTTTCCGCCATTACTTGCACCACTTCCACCGCTCTTCTTCCTCTTATTCTTCTTCTTCCCCTTCTTCTTATTCATATTCTCATATTGCCTTGGTATTCCTCAACAATGCGGCATTATTATTAACTACGCTTTTTGCTTACTTAAGTATGCGTAGCCACAATTTTACCGTCTAGAAAGTTTCTTCCAAGTGAAATTGCAAGAAAATCACAGTAATTTGTATTGTAAATAGAATTTGCAATTTTAATTTGTTTACTGTCGTACGTACTATTGTTGTTTTAATTATTAAAGTTGCAGAAAATTTTAAGTGTGCACGCAAATACTTAAGAGAAATTATCGTTCAACTACTTTTGCTAAAACTATGCGGCAGTGTGGTGCAAGTGGTGGGGGCATTCGAAAGGCAATTGTTGACTAAGGCACCTCAGTAGATATACTGGCATAATTATCCGCCTAAGCGAGGATGAAGAACTGAAACGCTTAAAATGCAATTTTGTAGGTCTATTTAAATATTAGAGAAACTATGTAAAAAAATTTTAAATATGGATGCAGTTCAAAGTGGCACTTGGTGAAATTTTCTGCTTAAAATTGCTTAGAACATTTTAATTTTTAAAAAATTAGGTACAAGGACACAATCTGAGTGCTTGGTATGGGTAAAATTTGCAGAAAATTTCGGCACTTGTTGGCAAAAGTGTTTCGCCATTGCCTTTCAGATGGTGGTTTCGACATGGCATGCGGGCCCAGACACGTTGGTAATGTCTGCATGTTTTATGAAAGGGGATACTTCGTTTTGTTCTCTTCCACCTCCAGATCCCCACGCTTTTAATATCTCCTCCAACAACAGATTAAAGAAATCACACGAAATGAAGTAGGCCTGCCTAAAATCTCGTTTGGTATCAAACGGCTTCGATAAAGTGATGGTGAGAGTCGACCTCCTCTCCAACGTCTTTTCCAAGATTTGAAAACTTAGTCTTTAGTGGATTTTCCTGGTCTAAGGCTGCACTGATAAGCCCCAATCAGTTCGCTGACGGTGGACTTTTTACTTTCACACAATAAGCTCGATAAGTCTATATACGCAGCGTTTAATAGTCTTATTCTTCGGCCAATGACGGTTATAACAGCGTGGCCTTTCTTGTGAATTGGACAGTTCATACTTGAATTCCAGTCTTCCACCATGAGTTCAACCGTCCGTGTTCTACACAAGGGTTGATGAATACATAAACTTAATTTCCATCAGCTTTGTGAGTTTTTAGCCGCGAGATTGGTATTCATCACTCGCCAAAGTTGGCTGGCGGTACATAGAGACCGCCGTCTTCGACTGGAGGCTCAGACTGTGTAGGTGTAGGTTTCTCTCCACAGTTAAAGCACGTCCTGGATATCGATTACCAGGACGATGAGTTCGTTCTTACAGAAATTTGCAGAAATTTGCTCTTCGTACCTTGCGTAACATGCAGATTTGTGTAATTCAAATTCCTTCCCAACGAGCAAGATTCCAAGCTCTTTGCTTCCACGTATTTCGACTTTACTCACCGAAATAGTGTCTCATTTTGTCGGTCTTTTTCTCACAAGGCAGCTAAGTTAGTTGGGTTGGTTGGTTGATCTGGTAAGTGTAACAACTCCAGTTAGCACTTGTACCTGCCACAACTCGCAAATTAACTTGAAAAAGAAAAGACAACCAGCAAACAGCAGAAGTTGGTGTAGTTTAAGAATCTAAGAAGGACACCTAATTCTAGTCCTACAGAGTGCTGGGCAGTTGCAGAGCAGATGCTCTACCGCTTCTTTCTGACCTCGTAAATTACAGCTATGACAAGAAGTGTTGTGCTCACTGAGATATCTATATTCTAACCGTTTCTAGCTAACTCGTCGGCCATCTCGTTGGCAAGAATTCTGCTGCGCTCCGGCAACCAGATGAGTTCAACGACATGCCTATCAGCTAAAGCCACAACGTACTCTCTGCATTGTTTTGTTATTCTTAAGGTGATACTAGCAGAGCCAAGTGTCTTGATCTCCGCCTGGCCATCAGATGGTTCCTGCTAGCTCCGAGGCTAATATTTTGTGGAACACCTCTTTGACGACAAATACCTCTGCCTTGAAAAACACTGTCCGAATTCGGCAGTCGAAAATAGATGCTTTGAAGTGTTCAGTAAAAACAGCATTTTACTACTCCTTCCTTAATGAAAACATTATGTCGGAATTTTTCTTGAAGAGACGCGAAGGAAAGATGTAGTCAGCTTTTCGTAAATGTTTGAGTTACTGAAGCAGTACAGATTACGTCCATATCCGTACGTGCGTTCTTTCGACAGAATCAGTTCCCTTAACCAGCTTTCTCTTCAATCTGGGCCTGGGTGCAAATAACCGTGATGTTAAAGAATTTCGCTTTTATGCGGTTTTCTGGCAAGACGATTGTTCTCCAGGGTGAACCACAGTACCTGGAAATGAACTATATGACCCAGCTCAAATTGAACATCAAATTTGTGCTCCTTTATATATCGCAAGATAGTGATGTCATATCTGGGATTCATTTTGATTGAAGACACGTTTATAGCCGCTAAATATTACTCGTGAGCAGATTTTTAAGACTTTAAGAATTACCACTAGATTCGATAGAAAGCTTATTTTGAGGACACTGAGCTGCTGCTTATTAAGAGCTATACACTCACAGGGAATGTATCCTCAACTAAAAACCGCTTTTACTTTGCTCCGACCCCGACAAACAGCACATTCCCTGGGACTACTAGGCTATATATTTTCAGCATTTTTCTAAGCAAAGAGCCGCATTTGCTCAACATTGCATTAAGCCTTAAGCTGTTAAAAGCTTAACCAGCTTAAAGCGTTAAACCCGCAGATAAGCCTATTCATACTGTTTCTCAAGATGTTACACCCAGCACTTAATGTGCTTGTAGATACAAACATACTTAAATATTCAATTTTCGGAAATTTACTCAGTCTTACTATGCAAGTATGTACATAAGGGTGGTCCTTCAAATAATAACATCATAATTTTGTATGGGGCACCGCTTTGAAAATTTTAACCGCTTTAAAAAAAAGCATTTTGCTCGCTAGCAGGGTTTGAAAAACCTGATTTTTTTATCGCAAAAATTCGACAAAATTTTGACTTCGACTTTATATGTACAAGTTTCAACAATATATCAAATTTATCAGATTTCAAGTCAAAATTTTGCCGTAGTTTTGTAAACTTTTTGAGTCCACTAAAAATTTGCAAATTTTTTTTTTGAATTTTTTTTATTTGTACATAGAATAAAATAAAGGCATGTCCCATACAAAATTTAGATGTTGCTATTTTTAAGAACTACCCTAAAGTGCACATATACGATATATCGCCTTTATACTCCCTTTTTTTATTGTACATATTTAGTACATCCAGCACAAAGGAAGCAACTCAAAATAAATTAAAATTCTTAAATAACCATTGCCAAAGATAATCTCCACCTAAGCGAGTAAGCAACAGTGTATCTTAACATAAACAACATAACTTGGCGGTAGGTAAAAACAAATGTCACAAGAAGTAAGCACACCAGCACATAAATGCACACATTGTAAATTTTTCACTTTACTTAAGTATATAAATCAACATTCTAATCCATAGGTCCATACATATGTACATATGTACATATATACTCGTAAGCGTACATAAGTACATTTGACTTAACACAAGATTATACGCGCAAGATATATGGATGTATGAGCAGTAAAAAGACAATCGGCTAATGCTTTACAACCATACGTGCGCAGGTAGGGGGGGTCCACGGTTGCAGAAGACGCCCACAAACGCACACACGCTCTAGCGGATGTGCGCTCATAAATATGAAAGTCAGGCCGTGCTGTTTGCGGTGTTGAAAAGGAGCGCTACGCAAAAGGATAAGTAGCATTTATACGAGGATGATTTTATTTATGTGACGCAAGTGGAGGAAGCTTAAGCACAGCAGGCGTGAGCGTAAAATATTTTCGCAAATATGTACGTGAGGTATTTATGTGTGTGTGTGTGTTGTTGTTTCAAAGTCACACATCCCGTTTGCTTGCTTGCCTGCTTCGTCTTACTTTCGAGTGTGTCTGTGATTGTTTGTTTACGCAGCTGCTCACCTCTTGAATGTGAGCAATTGCCTTGGGGACAAGATTGCTACCGCAGCACTTCATACACACACACACACGCACGCAAACACCTATCTTGCGACTACGGCTAACTTGCGGCATACTAACACCTCGTCGCCGGTGTGCTTTGTGAGTTGCGAATACATAGATGCATATGGGGGCATTCGGACACCATTTGTATTTTGCACCACCAATTTTTTCATAATTTTGTATTTGTGATATAGTACTAATTGAAAGAGGTCTTGCTGATCTTTTTTTCTTTTTAATTTTTTTCCAGCCGTTTCTGAGATATCGATTTAAAAAGACGGTTCCTTTTTATAAATGCCCGTAACTTTGCAAAAAATGGGCCGATTAGGGCCCCTTTTTTTAATTTTTGGATCATAAAATCTAAAAAAATTTCAAAACTTATTTACATATATAAAATTTCTATTAAATTTTCGTAATATTTAATGTAAAATGTTGATTTTCAAAAAACACGTACTTATTCATTTTCTTAAACTTTTTTCTAATAAAACTGCCACTCATTCCACAAATTTTAAGCCTAGTCCGATAATATGATAATAATGGAATCTATTTTTTTCGAAATTTTTAAATTAATGATTGGTAAATTCAATGATTTTTTTTTATGAAACATGAGCAGGATTCAATGTCGCTCATACGCCATGTTACCGTACAAGCTTTTGATCAAAATTTAAGGAAAACGATAACAATTTCTTACACTAGTCGCGGCGAAGTAATTTCCACTGCAATTATGTAAAGAATTTCTTCCTCTACAATAAAGCATTTTTATCGTTTTGATTTATTTAGGCATTTGATGTGACGCAGTAATTTTGGTTTTGAGTTTGACAACATTTGTTAGTTTTTCTTTAATTAAAAAATTGAAGAAAAATAGATACTAGTGTTATACCAATATCGGATTAAGTTTAAGAATTGCGAAATTAGTGACAGTTTAAAAAAAAAATCGAGCTTGTTTTGTTTAAAAATTTTAAAATTTTATAGAAATTCGGTTTAGAAAATTTTGTTTGAATATAAAAATTTAAAAAAGCTTGTTTTGTTTAAAAATTTTAAAATTTTATAGAAATTCGGTTTAGAAAATTTTGTTTGAATATAAAAATTTTAAAAAAATTTTTTCTTCTTTCAAAAATCTCTAAAACGGATGAACTAAAAAATTAAAAAACACAGGGATGCCTCTCTCAATTAGTACTATAACAAAACAAAGTTCTAGCGGAGTTGCAAAATCCAAATGGTGTCTGATTTGCACTGGAACGCGCCACATATGTATGTACATACATACATGCATATGTATATTTTTCAATTCATGAGTGTGTGTGTGTGCATATGTAATTTCCATGACTCTGTGTTTGCTCGCAACACCTGCGGCTGTATCAACGAAACACGAAACAATCGGTTGCTGGAGAGAAAATGTCAAAGTGCAGACAGACGGCAGTAAAAAGAAGACTTAAAGTTACGTTGGCAATTCATTTCACTCGTCTGAAACAATTTTGTTTTTTTTTAATGCATGCATTTTTGTTGCCGCTTTCCTGGGGATGAGCGTCAAAGTCATGTTTGAGTGTCACCAAAGCAATCACTTATAAGCTCTTGCTGATTTGAGTCGAGTGTGATTTTTTGTTTTGTTTTTTTTTTAATTTTTTGCATTTCAAATAAGTAAGCTGCTGTTGTTGCACGGATTTTATTTCCACCTCAAAGGAAGCGCTTGCAGAGATTTTTCATTTGTTATCCTTTCAAATGTGCTTTGACATTGTTCTTTGCTAAATTCGTATTTTTTGGTTTTGGTTTTTTTCTCTTTACTTTAAGTTTCATTTAAATTTGCCTGCCCTTTAAACGCATTTTTTCAAAACAAAATTTCTGTTTAAATGGCAGCTAAATTTTAAAACCCTATTACAATGCAATATGAAAGATGAATTAATCCGCTAGGTGGCGCCGGATTCGGAATAGTTGAAAACCTCTTTTTTATACTCCAAACTGGTGCATATTTGGAATTATTATTATTTTTTTATTAAAATATACTTAATTTCTTAACAAAAACCTTTTAAACTCAAATTTCAATCTTTATGGAATATTTAAAAAAATCAACACACTTTCGTGAAAAATGTCGTGCTTTTTAATTCGGTCTTACGAAAATTGGTTAATTCTTTTCTAAATATTGAAAAAAGAATAAAACTTGATCTTTTGAGGTTTTTGCTAAAGAATAAACTACATGCCGGTCTTTTCTTCTGGTGACCAAGTCCTCCAACGCTTTTACACTGTTCCAGTTTAAAATTTTTACATAACAAAAACTAGTTGAAAACAATTGTAGGATTTCCCCAAGATGAAAAACAAACACGAAAAAACTTTAAATGCTATAAAAAAAAATGTTCACCAAAATTGATTTTTTTAGTTTTTAGAATTTTTTGACGTAGAATACGTCTTACCTTAAGGTATGGGGGCTATGTTCAAATGTTGTAGTTGTAATTTTTAGAGCTTCACAAAAACGCTTATTGCACGAGAACTAATAAAGCGATTTCAAAGAAAAGTGTGGCGTTTCAAAGATAAAATTCCAAACCTGTCGACAGATTCATTTTTGTAAATAACCAATTCGGTTTCTGTCGTAAAAACAACGGTAAACATTGCCTTATTTTGGGGTCAATTTTGAGCCTTTAAAGTGCTCTAGCAACTTATTGTTGGCATATATAACTTTCATTTTCGGGATATAGGTTCTTTGGAGCAGTAGAAATATTATCGGGTACAAATTTTATATAAATTTAACAAATATTGAGCATTTTAAGGCAAAAAATTGTTGAAAAAATTTGCAAATTTTTTTCATTACCAAAATGCTCGAAAACCGCTCGAATGATTTAGTTTTTGTTTTCTTTAATCAAAAATTCAAGAGTTTTCCTTTCGTTTGGTATATGGGAAGTATTGGTTGATATCTTCTATATATGTTTATTTTATTCAAATATATGGGCATAAATGATTTTCCATACAAAATCACCTCGTCATCATTTTGCAAACACGTGCATATGTTGGAAGTGTGGGAAGGAGACAAAAAGTATGTATGTGTCCGTAAGTACATATTTCGGGGTTTATCGGTATAATAATCGATACTTTGTCGGTTTTATTACCGATGTTTTTATCGATTTTGCTATCGAAATTTTTATCGATAATGTTATTGATTTTGCTATCGATATTTTCGGCACTTATCGATATAATGATCGGTATTTTTTCGATTTTGTTATCGATATTTTTTCTCGATTTTGTTATAGATATTTTGTTGACTTTGTTGTCGATTTTGTTATCGACACTGTAATCGATTTTATGATAGATTATTTATCGATTTTGTTATCGATATTTTTATCGATTTTGTTATCGATTTTATTACCGATATTTTTATAGATTTTGTTGTCGGTATTTTAATCGATTTTGTAATCGATATTTTTACCGGTTTTGTCATCGATATTTTTATTGATTTTGTTTACGATTTAGCTATCGATATTATTATTGCTTTCGTTATCGATATTTTCATCGAATTTGTTATCGATATTGTTATTGGTTTTGCTATCGATATTTTCGGCACTTACCGATATAATGATCGATACTTCTATCGATTTTGTTATCGATATTTTTTATCGATTTTGTTATCGATTGTGTAATCGATTTTGCTATCGATTTTGTCATCGATACTTTTATCGGTTTTGTTACCGATATTTTTATCGATTTTGCTATCGATATTGTTATAGATTTTTTTATAGGTTTTATATTCGATATTTTTATTGATGTTGCTATCGATATTGGTATCGATATTTTTATGGATTTTGTTATGGATTTTGTTATCGACTTTATAATCGATTTTGTTATCGACTTTGTTATCGATTTTGTAATCGATATTTTGATAGATTTTGTAATCGATTTTGTAATCAGTATTGTTATCGCTTTTGCTATCGATTTTGCTTTCGATATTTTTTCGATTTTGATATCAATATTTTCATCGATTTCTTTATCGATGTTTTTATCGATTTTGCTACCGATATTATTATCGCTTTTGTTATCGATATTTTTTGCTTAGTGTGTGCTTTTGTTTTTTTACTTGGATATGCTCTTAACCATACCACGTATTCTACATTTAAATTTAGCGGCTGTATCTCCGATACAGCCTGCAGGCCAAGACGAAGGCGCTGGACTGTTCCTTTTTTTTCAGTTTTATAGACCGTTAAATTTTAATACAAACCAAAGCAAGCTGCAAGTGGCTAAGAGGTTTAGTTGATTTTTTAATAGATATAATAAGAATATAAACTACACCAGACAAAAAGAACGAAAAATGTTAGCGAAAAAAAATTTATAAAAATCAAGGCGAACTTGCAACTTGCACTTTATTATATTAAAATTTTATGATCAATCAAATTTTTTTCTCGAAATTCAAAAAAAAATTAGTTTTCTTAAAAATTTTTAATTTTTGAAAAAAAAAATTTTTATATATTAAATTTTCCTTGTGAAATTTCCTTGTTTTCGACAAGCCTTAAAATTGTTTTAAATTTTTTTTTATCATGTAACATTTTTTAACTAGAACTAGAATTTTATAGGCTTTCGTAAAAAACAAAAATAATCATATTGGTTGAAAAATGAAGGCTCTAGTGAATTATGAACAGTAAATTTTAAGTTTTGAACAACTGCTCAACGCCTTTTTGTACTGCCTTTGAAAAAAAAGTTACGCATACGTCACAGCATATCCGTTAAAATCATTCGAGTTCAGGCACTTCTTAATAAAAATAAAAAAATACACACATCTTTTTTTTTTTTGTTATACGTATAATATTAAAGCAAATTTGTTTAAACATCCTGAGCAAATTAATTAGGTTAATTGATTTTAATTTTAAAGTGCCTTTTCCTCAATCTTCTGCATTGAAAAACCTCAAAAAAAGTATTCCATTAATTTTTTACCGCAAGTTTTTTGTAATGCATCAATATTTTAAACCGTCAGCTGTGCACAGCGTGAATTTATTGTTGTATTTATTTAAGCATAAGCCACGCTTTGTGCTGCTGAAAACAATTAGCGAAAAATGTGGTTTACATACTTTCATATGCACATATGTATATAAATTTTTTCTTTTCTTCCACCTTCTTGAATGCAGGTATTATTCTCGCCAAGTGTCACCACAAAACAGCGTAATTAATTTCACCACAACACCAACGCAATGGTTGACCGGCGGTTATTTGCTGCTGTGCTTTGTGGTGGCATTTCTTTGGTTTTTACTTAGTGTTTTTTTTTTCAATTTTTTATGCCACTTTTTGTGCTTTCTCTGTTTTTGCAATTAATGGCATTCTGCTTTGTTTCGCTTTTTGTTCAACTGAATTTTGCTAACTACTTAATTGCGATTAGCATACATTTTGTTGTAAAATTTTTTCCAATAAAAATTGTATGGATAACTAAAAAATGTAAATATTTGTTTGAAATAAAATTGAACGTATTTAATATCACACTTTATGCAAAATGAATTCACTGCCATCAATTCTGACCACAAATCCATATTTATAGTTTCGTTATAAACTTATTTACAATTGACATTCAATATTACAGCTATCGACAATGTGTCGCCTTTGTTTACAACCACAGCTAAGGTAATTTAAAATCTGAATTGCGCTTAAACATGTGGATGTGTATGTATGTACATATATGTGTATGTATTACTTATTTGTCTAACTGCTGCATAATTGCATTTTGTGGTTAGAGCCATTTCGAATATGAAAGCATTTACCGAACTCAATGACATACTTGCTATTTTATTTGCTAATGGCCAATTCGGTAGCTATAATTGTCGGTCATGCCATGCACTTTGGGAAAATCAGTTTCTTTTGCAAATATGTACATAAGTAGTATGTAAAGTAATATGCATTTAATCTGCATACATTTCTGTGTATCTGTTACAATACAATAAGACCACCAACGGATTAGTTCGCCTAAGAAATAAATGTGAAACGATGAAATCGAACCTCAACAATATCTACTAAAAGGAATAGGATTAGTTTATTCCAGTCCACATAGAACACAGGTTCCCCAAAGTAAGAGATGCAATGGGAAATCAGCTAAGTATCTCTAACAGTAATATGATGTTGCATGCTTTTAGGCGCCCTATTTTCACTACGGCAAGTTCTCGTCCGAGCATTTCGAAATGAAAAGAAAAAAATTTACGATAAAAAAGTTAGAACTGGAATATGAAAGTTTACCTGCCTGAAGTACTAGGGAAATTTGAAAATTTCTAAAGCAAATATTCTACGTACAGATTCTCAAAAGTACTCTACAGATCCGGCTCTGTTTTTGATAAGAACAAGGTACAAGTATGTAAGATGGCAGGTAGAATCTTTTCAACCAGAGACCGTACCTAGTAAAATTTAATAAGAAAAAACAAGAAATTGCAGTATGCTTTTGACTTTTATTAAAGCAAAAGTAAAAATAATTTTCTAGTGTTTTGAAAAAAGTAACCGTTAATTTAATTATCTATTTTTTAGAGATATGCTGAACAAGCAAAATCGACATAGATATATAAATTAAACGGTTAATTATCAGAGAGAATAAGTCATTAGTTTTTCGATAGGACAATTTTGATGCAGTTCGGTTCGTTTAAAGGAGGTCTGTTGAACTGCAACAAATTTGGCATATCGGAAAAATTATGGGTTATTCCCTTTCGTACTTAACCGATTCAGATATGAATAGCCCGATATGTAGGTCTAACTAATCCATCAGCTAATCATTGCACTGAATCTAGGCCCAAAGACAGTAGAATACATTTCGGCTTTTGGGCAGCCATGTGCTCTTCTCGTGGCCATAGATGTCCTATGTACCTCTCCCTTCTCCGTGAAATAGCCTCACACGCCAGAAGGAGGTGCAATGTGGTCTCTTTGGCGGAGTAACAAAAGCAACACAAATCGTTTAACTAGATCCCTAGCTTATGCAAGTGGCCTGTTAGCCTAGAATTACCCGTCAAATTACCTGTAATAATTCTTGGCCTCAGCTTGTGAAGATTAATGAGTAGCCTGTATATCTTTAGATTGTACCCTCCTGGTAAGCTCTTAGCTTTATGAAGGCGCAGTGATTCGCCAATGCAGTTCCTTCAGTTGGTATTTTATTGAGCACTTCCTTCGTCGTGTTGGAACCTACGGCAAGGAAGGTCTCAGGTCCTATCGGCGTCGAGGCAGCTGCCATTCTGGCTAACTTATCGGCTTCTTTTTAGAGAGAGTCATAAATAACGCCATAATATCACTTAATATAAGGTCACCTTGCTGTAAATATCATCCTCAAAGTATCTTTCAAAATCTACCACTCTAAGCCAATCGTCTCTGGGAACCAGACCCAGCTGAATGAACCTTGCTGTTTTAGGTGAAAATCACACTTTTGAATAGCAGTTTCATTTAACCCGGAAAAAATGGCATAGCTATCACCGACATATGTAGTACAAATGTACATACATACACATAATAAATGAAAATGTCTTTTGACCACAAAATTGTGAACGTTTCGCACCACAGCTGCGGCAATCAATGACACATTGACCACGATATGTGAACTCAGCATGCAATTCTGACAACAATTTAACACGCACCGTATTGTTTCTGTGGTGCGTGAAGTTATTTAAATAGGAATTGTACATACAAATATTAAATGCGAATTTGCGTTGATATGAGTAGTTATGACAGCGTATATGCATACTTAAATACAGTGCTTAATTTTTTCATGTTGATGGGACACATTTCTAGAGATTATTACAGGTAATTCACTCACATTATTGCATGATTTTCCCACTTCAGTTGCGTGAACAACGCATAAATCTGTAAACCCTTTAGCACACCTATCGTATGTCTCGCGGAAATAATATTCTTGCCCCAAGTTGCGAATTAACTTGCTCGTTACTGTAACGTTAGTGCAATTTAATTGGATATAATTTTTCACTCACTATTTTCCAAACTAAACTTTCTGAAACAACCTTACTTTGACACACCCTTATTAAACATTTTATTTATAAAGCAGTTGACAATACTCTTTAAAAAAATTTTTTGGAAAGCAAACTTAATTAAGCCTCTCCTGCTATATACCCCTATTATAATATGTTATTTATGTTCTTAATTTAATCGAATTGAAATTTTTAACATGTGGCAACCCTCTTCCAAAATATTTTCCATTAAACATTCTTAAACCTGATTAATTGGATATCCAAATTGTAATATATTGTACTTAATTTTTGTAATATATTGTACTTAATTTTTGTATAAATTTAATAAATCGAAATTTTTCAAACAGGTGGCAACTCTCTATTTCTATTTGTTGCTATGTTTTTTATGCGTGGGCCTTCTATCTGTTAATTTTTTCTAATTGCTGTTATTTTTTCTTAGTATTCACATTTTTGACCATAACTACGTATCTTTTTATCGGATTTTAACTGATTTTATAAAAGTCGTACTTATGAATCGATTTATGATAAGTATTAATTTTACAAAAAAATATATACACTAGGTGGCGCTGGGTAGAGATATTTCGAAACCCCGCATTTATCGTCCGATTTTACTTGCATAATAAAGGATACATTTGCAAAAAATTACTCCGATAGATGGCGCTAGAGTCCACATATTGAAAAAATCCGTATTTGATGCACTATAGGCAACACGAACGAATTTACACACAAATTTCACATGAATTTACTGAATCTGGGCAACATATGTATGCTTATTGAAAAGCCGAGCCATCCCTCTGACGCTGTACAGATATCTTATATATCTGTGTGTGTGTTGTTATATGAAATGAAGCTGTTCTGAGTAGCTTTTCAATAGTGCTAGAGTACCTAGAAAGGAAAAAAATTTTTTTTTTTCAAAAAAAGATGAAAAAAATGCTTGTAAAATATAAAAATTAAGACTCTTCTGCGTAGCTTTTGTAATAGTTCTGCAGTTTTGATTTTTATTTTTTTTTTCACACATTAAACTTTCTCAACTTTTTTGAAAAACGATTAAACTTAACTTAAGGAGACCTGCTGTTAATATAACCACCTGAGTAAAGGCATCAAACTTAGCAGCACAATTCTATAGCATTTGAGGCTGCGAGTAAAAGCTAGTTTTCTGATTAAAAAATTAAGCAAAATTTTGTCTTTTATTTTTGCTTAAAAAATCAAAGTTATTTTAAAAAAAAAATTTTTATTTATTTACACTCTCTGAACTAAATTGTGAATAAAAACTAACAGTAAGATCCATTAAATTCCAAAATCATATCCCATGACGATGTTGAAAATACCCACAAAATCTGATGTGAGCCTACACGGCTCAATGAAACAAATTTCACTCGTCTATGTATGTACATAGTTTTGTGTATGTAATTAAAATCGCTTAAAATTTTTTTTTTAGTTCAACATATTTGTCCCCCAAAAGTTGCATAATTAAAAAGCACATTACTACCGCAGCGTATTTGTTCAACCAAAAATCAAATTTTTTTTTGCCGAATCTGACAACGAGGGCTATGCAGGGGGAGCCTGCCTCAGCGAATAGGCGAATCGGCAAGCAAATCTAATTAGGGCATGGCAATTAAATTCCAATATTCGCACTGCCAGCGTTAAATGTTCACATTTCAACAATGCAATTTGTAGGTCCGCAATAATTGCATTTTCCGCGTACCAACCAGCGCGAGGGCACACCAGAAGCAACCATCTGCTCACAGCGTATGTGAGTGAATGCACCAGTGGGGCTGCCAATTGGCACGCGCAGCTGCACAAATATTACACAAAAAAAGCTGTAGTATTTTGTCAGTAAATATATGGAGAGAGCATTCACATTTCCACAGATTGCTTTCATGCGACGAGCGCCAGGCAAATCGCAGGAAAGCAGGAAGGCGGGAAGGCAGGCAGGTGGTCTGCAGCCCCTAAATTCGACGCAGCTTGCGGCTTGTTGCATGTTGACTGGCTTGTTCGGTTGCATGTGCGGCCAATAGTGCGCTATCGTCGCCAATCTCTTGTGTGTGTTGCAACCACAATGCAGGTCACGTATTTTTCGGTTTAGAGGCGTTTAAACGTTTTTCAATCTGCATTCCCGGCAGGCAGCTAGTCAGTAGCTGGAATGGCAGCGCGGCTGCTTTGATGCGATGTGATGCGCCCAAGTGTTGTACTTCGAGGGCACAAGAGCCTGAGCGAAAGCGTATCAGATGGGGTACGAGACTGTACGCGTGGTGTATGTATGTAAGCTCTGCTGCACAACATATTAGTTACACTGGAAAAAAAAGTGGCAGTTCAGCAGCGAATACGAATGCCATTAGAAGCGCAGAAATCTTTTGCGTACATACATACATACGTGCAACTCTGCCATTAACAGGTGACAACGCATTTTTAAATTTCAACAAATATACTACATGTTGGCATGCAATAATTTGAAGGAGTGAATGGCGGTATGCACCTGGGTTAGTGCGCTGTGTTTGTGTGTTAGTTAGCGCATCTGTGTGGTTGATGCTTCCGATAAGCGTGCGTGGAATGCAAAGTGGCAATGAGTTAGCACACGGTGCGTCGTACTCAGCATTGTAGTGTGGAGTGAAAATAGAATGCTTTAACAAATTAATCGCTATAAAGGCATACCGAAAGATATTGTGTTTTTCCTATTTACATAAATGGAATCTTGGTTTTTTTGGGTGTTACTTTTTGCTTTTAAAGCAGACACCGTACCGAGAAGGTATGACTTTTGTTATTTTGAGCAATAAGTACTGAATGATGGCTAAAACTAAGTAATAAATACAAATGTACACAAGTATTACAAAAGGCTGCATAACAGTCTTGTGTTCACTAAACCCTGGAAACGAACGGCCTAAATATTTACGGCTTCACTAAATACTACTTAAAAAATGTATCCCTCAAAGTCCCGAAATTGTCAAAATTCCCGAAATTGTCCAGAAATCCCTGAAAAAATCCTAAAATAGTCCGGGAAAAGCGTAAAAAGTCATGGGAATCCCGAAAATTTCGAAATGCCAACAGTCCCGAGAAACTCCTAAGCATCCCAAAATAGCCGAAAATTTCGAAATACATAGTCACAAAAAACCTAAAAAGCTGTGCAAAGAAATTCTCGAAATATTACCAAAATTCCAGAGGGACATCAAAAAAATATAACACGAAAAATCTGGAAAAGTCCTGAAAAAAATTCCGAAAATAAGTATTCGGTATTTTTCGAGACACTTTTTTTTACTTTTTTTTTACTTTTCGGGACCTTCAAAGTTTAAAGGTGTTTTTATATCTCAACTTTTTTTAAGATTTCATAAGTACTTTGACGACTTCATAGATTGTGAGTTTTTTTTTACCATTCAGGATCTTAAAGGTTCACGCATCAAAGTCCTTTAAAAGTTGTACAGGATTGTCACAATAAAGGGGTCTCCTGCTAGGTTTTTCGTCCTTTTTATTGATAAAATCGATAAAAATAATAGATAAAAAAAAATTGTATCAATAAAAATATCGTTAACAAAATCTATAAAAATATCAATAATATCGATAACGAAATCGATAAATAATCGATAACAAAGTCGATAATAAAATCCAAAACAAAATCGATAACAAGATCGATAAATAATCCATAGCAAAATTGATAAAATATCGATAACAAAACCGATGTCAAATTCGATAAAAATTTCGATTGCAAAATCGATAATAATAGATGCGGTCCAGATGATTCACGATTCGCAGGTTTTACATGATTTGCACGAAAAGCTGTTTTCTCCATTAATAAACCTTATGGAAGGTGGTCACCTGGAACTGCTTCCTGTAAATACCTGCCAATCGTGAAGCATCTGGAATGCAACCAATATTGGTAGCAAAATCGATTAGAAAATCGACAAAAATATCGATAATAATATCGATAACAAAATCGATAACAATTTCGATAACAAAATCGCTAGCAAAAATCAATAACAAATTCGATAAATAATCGAAACAAAAATCGATAAAAATATCGACAACCAAATCGATAAATAATCGATAACAATTTCGATAAATAATCGATAACAATTTCAATAAATAAGCGATAACAAAATCGACAATAATATCGATAACAAAATTAGTAAAATATTGAAAACGAATTTGATAAAAAATATGGATAACAAAATCGATAACAACATCGTTAACAAAACCAATAACAATATCGATAAGAAAATCATTAGAAATATCGATTACAAAACCGATACAAATATCGATTATTATATCGATAAGTTCCGAAAATGTCGATAGCAAAAGCGATAACAACACCGATAAAAATGTCGATAATAAAATCGATAAAGATATCGATAACAAAACAGATAGAAATATCAATTATTACATCGATATGTCTCGAGAATCCCGAAAATCCCAAAATAGGTCCCAGAATGGGTATCTGTGTCTCTATCTATATCCTTTTCTCTGTACTTGCGTTTATTTTAATCTTTCTTACTCCTGTGTGTATTTGACTAAAAATTTAAATGCGAAAATTCGCGCTTAAAACCCACAAAAGAACGCATGAGAACGAATATTTAAATATTTCCCCAAGCCTTTTAGTTTGCATATGCATTTCAGTGAGAATATGTACCAACACACATACCTACATATGGAAGTTTGTACGTACATATGTATATAAGTAATTGCAAGCCTATATAAATATTTTATGGTTCTACAAAAAAGTAAATATTCAACTGTTCGCTGAGGCCTACATACAGACCAACATATGTATGTACATATGTATGTACATGGCTACACGCATATGCGGCCTGTTAACAAGATCCTTCCGCTGTCCAGCCGAATAGCATTTCTTTTGAACAAATTTGAAATGAATGAATAAAAGCGGTAAAAATGAAAATTGAACGAGCTTTAATGTAGATGGATGTAAATTATGCAGGTAAATGAATATATAAAAGGCATGGCGTATATGCATTTCATGCACTTACATACGTACATTTTATGTACATATATATTTGATTGTTTTCCTCTGCTGAATCGCACAAATATGACCTGCCGCAAAAAATGGGGCATTCGCTTTCGATTTTTTTTTTTATTCTTCTGCTGTTTTCTATGTCACAGTTCGACCGTTAAATGTACTTATAAATTTCACAAAAGCCGAAACAGCAAACACACCAACTCACATTCATATGTGAGCTGCGGTATAGTACAAAAGCTGGCAATCGGCAGCCTTAAAGCATCGATTTATGCGGCATTATTGTAAAGGAAATATGTTGTAGCCAGGTAGCTTAAATCATTCACGTACAAATAGAGGCACTCTTACGAATGCACATTAGGGCGGGTCAATTCTTTTTTTTACTTTGCGCGTATAGCATAGCAGTATTCTACATATAATTCTAAAGCAGAGATCGAACGATTTGTAAAATGCTCCTAATAGCATGATATAGAAAATGTAAGCACTTCTTCACGACACTAAAGCAAAATTCTAAAGAAAAGAAACCTTTCTTCGTAATTTGGCAAAATCGAAATTGATTTTAGACCCATGGCTTCTTCGGCAAATTTGTTTAGAATTACACTTCTTGCACGCTTCTATGCTATATTCGCATAGTCGAAAAAATCTCCCGTACAATCTGACCCACCCTTATGTGTGTACATATCAGGGATGCCAATCCCGGGATCTCGAAAAATTTCAAATATGTGTTTCGACCCGCTGAATCCGATTCTGAGATGCGTTTGACTTGTACACCCTCAAAATTTCGATGAAATATCGAAAAATGGCAAAATGTTCGCCATTCGTCATTTCTTTATAGAGTAAAATAAACATGCTTAGAGAAATTGTTTTTGTATATTTTTGTTTTTATTTTTTATTTTTTATTAATCGTTACTTTCAAAAGTACCTTTTCAAAGTACATTGTTAATTGTGATGTATACGTTCCTCAATCACATGGCTTTTTAATTACAATTTAAAAAATGTTTCACTTTAAAATTTGTCTGATATAATTTAGAGTGCAAAGTCCCAATTTAAAAATTGTACAGGAGAGGAAAAAACCTCTTATAGCCATTTTCTTCAAGTATTTCGCAAAACTTTGAATACATCATTTTCCCCGTTTAAAGCAAAACAAAACTCCATAAAGGTATAATTCTCTAGAATATGTATATCAATCCTCTAACGACCTTCCAAATTTGCTTTTTGAGGGGTTTCTTGAAGTAAGAGTCGAAACGACCCTTTTAGGCGAAGGCTTATGGGTTAAAATGTTCTACGAAAATATTCCCCATGAAATTTTTCTATATATGTCTGAACCTTTAATTTCGCTCAGACATTTATTTTAACCATTTTTTCCACTTTTTTGAAAAGTTCTTAGGCCGGGACATGAAAACTTTAGTATGCCATAAAATAAAAATACGAGCTAACTTTTGCAAATCCATCGAGTGTTGTACTACTGGATTGGAATACTTTCAGAAAATATCAGCAAAGTCTGGGCTGGTTTCGGCTGTCGCGCAGTGTATTTATTACTTTTTAATATTCGGGAACCTATTAAGATAATTAGTTGATATTTGTAAGCCTGTATTTATAGTCCGATTTGCTTCATATTTTACATGGGCAAATAGCTACATACACAAAAAATTTAGCCGGTAGGTGGCGTAGGTGTCGATATACAGTGAAACCCGCTTAAGTACCTCACGAAAAATGTCAGCTTTTTGAGGAACTTAGGTGGGTTGGGTACTTAAAAGAACCCGCTTAAGTACCTCGATGCGGGTACTTACGAGAATATAATTATTGATGTAAGTTACATCTTTTTGTTAACTTACATAAATATGTATGTAAATCCTGGAATAAAACATGAACATTTAATAAAGTATACGTAGTTTAAAACCAAGGCCGTAGCATCATTTAAGATTTTTCAATTAAAATACAGTTCATTCCCAAACAAATACCATATAAACCGAAGCTTAAGATTTTATAGAACACTTAAAGAAAAAAATTCACCAAAATTTTGCATTTTTTTCTTAGAAGTGTTTTAGTATACAGTTTTATAGCCCATTAAATTTTAGTGCAATAATGTGCAAGTTTCAAGTAGTTGATTTTTTATAATTTTGTTGCCGAAGGTGTGTGACGCTGCCACTGAATTTCAAAATATGTAAATATTTTAAGGAATTTTAAAAGAGCACTTAAAAGGGGAAAATTATAGGTAAAATGGTAAACGGGGTACGAAAAATTTAGGTACTTAGGCGGGTTGGGTAAATAAGCGGGGAGGTACTTAAGAGAGGGATTTTCTTCAGATTACATTCAAAAATTCACATTGCCCAAAAATGTTGGTTACTTAAGCGGGTTAGGTACTTAAGCGGGAGGGGGGGGAGAGACCTAAGCGGGTTTCACTGTATATACATATGCATATTTAGTAAATCATGTTCACCTCATTTAGGGGTTTATGGTATCTATATAAATTTTTCTTGCTCTACATTAAATTTACAATTTAAAAAATATATGTATCCATATCATCATTTGCCTTGAAATACAGCAAAAAGAAGAGTGAAAGGAATAGATTTCCGAAAATTATTAAAAAAATAAGAACTGGGCTTTCTTAACAATTTTCTTTTTTTTCGCCCGTTCGGCATTTTTATACGTAATGCAAGTTTATAGGATAGGTGCAAAATTGTTAAAAAAAACACTAATTCTGGGCGGCTTTAGATGAAACATTTGGAAGATTTATTTAGATTTTTGAATAGGGGTGCCACCTGTTTAAGAAGTTGTTTTAAACTTTGGCGCGTTTTAACGCCATTTGGGTTCACTTGTATCTAATTTTTTTCTTACAATAATTAAATCAAAGACTTACTGAATCATATACAGAACAGAATTGCTCCCAATTTTAACTCTTCAATATATAAGAAAGTAGATACCCACATTAGTATATTTCAATGCAATTCATTCTGCATATAATAATTACAAGCTATTGTCCCATATCTCCTAAGGATACCTAGCATTCTGAAATTAGTTCAACAAATTTGGTGTCACAGTAAATGTCCAAAACATTTGCATATCAAAGCAGATATCTAAATAACCTATATGTACATACACATACTTGCTTTTGATTAATTCAATTTCGCATTCGCCTTTGTAGCTACGGCAATCTGGTTGATAATTCCCAACTGCTTCAATGACGCTTATGACTAACTGAAAGTGCAGAGATTGTAGCTGAGCGTCTTGCACCTGATGTAAAAAATCAGGCGAAGTAAGTATGCAGAAAATAGGCAAATTATGAATTACACAATTTAAAAAAAAAAATTAAAATTTCCCTTACGATGTGCAAGTTCCTTAATGCACCAACCTTTTCGCCGCAGCTATAAAAAATACTTGTAAGCCAAACGACCCAGCGCGTAAAAGCTGTACAATTCTTTGCCATGCCATCATCAACGTTGCTATCCTCTGTGTGTTTTTCATTATTCTCTCCTCGCGCACTTATTGCTGTTGGTTAACCATTACAAATTCATTTGCTCACACATAATCAACTGCCCTACCCTGTTTGAAAGGGCAAAAAAAAATGAGTAAATTCCTTAAAAACAACAATCAAGTTAACAGCGTCCTTTAACGCTTTTTAAGCGCTTCCATTCTGCCAGCCTGCCAGCCATCGTTTATCTTAGTTACATCACCCGTTGGTATTAAAATTGCAATGCGTTTGCACACAGTTTTTCGCTTCATTTTGTCGTCGGCGAATCAACATTGGCCATCAGCAGTGGGTGCAACCTCTAAGGCCAGCGCATCCTGATCACTGACTCTCCTCAACTCAGCCCAGTTGTTCACTGCCTGCTGACTAAGTGCTTAGTTATGTTGGCCTGTCCACAATCGCTTCTTTTTTCTTTTCTTGTCCACCCACGTTTGTTCGCTCGTGTTCACTGCTATGTCCCCCGTAATTTTACACTAAACTGTGCAAATATTTGTTCAGCAACGAATTCAGCGCATATCAGCGGAATGCAGCTGAGTCATTCGCGTTGGAGAAGATTCAATATTGGCGTTTGATGTCAGTGAATGTGTGAGTGAGGTTGAATTTGGAGCGTGAGTTATGTGGTATTGGTTAAAAAAAAATTAGTAGCTTCGTGGCTTTTCGGAAATTTTCGAGGCCTTTTCAAATCTTAACAGGATTTCGGGGTTCTTCAGATTTCTGGGATTCACAGTGGTTTTCTTTTCGGTACTTTTTATATTTTATGGCAGATTTCTGAAAATTTTCGTGAATTTTTGATTTTTTCTAAATTTCAATCGGGCTTTATTAATCGTCCCCTTTCAGGATCTTTCCAGACCGTACTTCGAAATTTTTCATTTTAATTTTCGGAACTTTTTGAAATCTTTTCGGGCTTTGTTTTGATTTTCCGAGACTCTTTCGTAGATTTTCGGGAAATTATGAAACTCTTTCTAGGACTTTTCTGGATACTTCGTGTTTAATTTCTCGAACCTTTTCGGAGTTTTACTAGACTTCTTTGCTTTATACTTTCCAGTCGTTCAGGTTTTTTTTTGGAATTTATCGCATTTTAATTTTTGTAATTTTTTTGAACCCTTTGAAATCGTTTGGGATATTTTTTTAGAGTTTTTTCGTGTTTGGTTTATGGGGAATCTTTTTTGGAACTATTCTGGATACTTCGGATCGGAATCTTTGGGATGAACAATCCCTCACTGTGTTTTATAATTTGTCATCGTTGGGAGTTTTCTTTAAGTTTTTTTGGAATTATTCGGGGTTTTCGGGACTATTCTCCTTACCTCATGTGGCATTCTTTGGATTTTTTAGGGATTTTCCAGGATTTATCTGTGATTTATATTTCGGAATCGTTACGTATTCCTAAGGTATTCACCATTTCTTACATTTCGGGATGATTTGGTTATTTTTTCGTTATCTCTTGTTTTTTCGAGTTTAGTTTTTCGAGATCCTTCAGAATTTTAGGCTACTCTGGGAGCTTTCTGTTATTCTTCGGCACCTTTCGCGATTTTTCCGAACTTTTGTGCTCCTATATTTCGGACCAACTCAGGACTTTGAGTTTTCAGGATTCACTGTTTTTTACTCTTTGAAATTTTTTGGGTGCTTTTCAGTTCTTTTCGACACTATTCTGGATTTTCTCGAAATCTGTCGGGATCCCTCGGTAGTTTTCTGGAATGATTTTGTGGAACTGTTCAGATACTTCATATTTTAATTTTCAGAACCTTCCGGCATGTTTGGTTACTTTTCTGTATTTTATATTTGGGGACGGTTCAGAAATATTTAGTGATTTTTCACTAACCATCATTTTTACTTCCCAGGATTCCTTCGGGAGCTTTTGAGATATTTTCGACACTTTTCTGGATCTTTCATTAATATTAACGGCCTTTTTTAGGAACTCCTGGAATTCTTTATTAATTTTTTTTTTTTTTTTGCTCTTTCGGAACTAGTCTGGATCTTCGTGTTGTGTTTTCTTTTTTTTTGTATGTTGGCATTTTTTGGAACTTTTCTTGAACTCTTTGGAATTTTACGGTATTTCCCGTAACAATTTCATAATAACTCGGTACTTTTCGAGATTCTTTGCAAACAAAAACAGTTTAAGAGCGCCTAAAATTTTAAAAATAAATTGTATCTTCTCCTCAAAAAAAGTATCAGGAAAACTTGGCCTTTTGCTCAAAACTGATCGACATAATTGGTTCAAAGTTTTTTTACTGCCTGGTAAATCGACATTTTCCCCCATAACGTGACCTGTAACCAAATACTCCCGTTGCAAACGGGTCTACGAAACCAGAATGACCCAGATCTATATCTGGCCAAGGGCTGTCGAACCTACTGACTTTCTAAAATCACTTTGGAGAATTTTTATGCTTACGCTCAGAGAGAAGTTTTCTTGCTAGTTTACTTTGGTCCCTCGTAGTAGACGATCTTTTAACCAAACTCTATAAATGTGGTTACGGTGCCCTTGGCTACTCAGATGATCTGGTAATTAGCTACTGTTACGATAAAGTTCGGCAGTACTGCTTCATGTCCTATGAGTGCAGTTATACGTGTGATATCAAACTAGTGTGCCAAAGCATACGCGACCCTTGATTCGGTTACTCTTGAAAGGATAATGCTTGAATACCAGACCAAATCAAATGTTTCGGCATTGCCCTTGATAAGATAGTACGCTAAGTAGTAGTAGGCCGGGAAAAAAGATGTCCCATACTTGATCCTAGATGTGTACATTAATACACAGGCACAAGACAGAACAGGGGTGGGGATTGTGAACCCGGCACTAAGCTTTCTATTGGACGGGCAGATGGCCCACAGTCTTTCAGGCCGAGGTGCTAGCAACCTTAGAAGTTGTTTTAGGTTGAGCTTACAGTTATATTGTGAGACATGCACGCGGTCATCCGGACCCTTACTAACTAATAGGATGACCACCTCCAAGCTAATCAAAAAGTGCTTTGTCGATCTTCTTCTGTGTTATGGATAACTGTTACTGTCTGTCCTTGTGAGGTCGAAAAAATTTTGAAACTACAATTTCTTAGTGGGCGAACACAGAACGCAGCAGGCACTAGGGAGCGGTAGATGGTCATAGGCTGTCTAGGAACTTTTACCATCTACGCAACAAATTACACAAATTCTTAGCGTAGAGATCCAACTTCAGGATGCTTACAGGGGACCATCTGCGCTCTAAATTGTAACAGTTGGGCCTGACCATGCGGACAGTTTGGATCGACTGTTCCTGCTATTTTACTTAATTGGCTGTCATTTCAACCATTTTTTTATAAACAGTGTGAACATAATCAACTAAGTAAGTGAAAGTAATTAAAAATTCATATTTTTTTTTATGAAACATCTAAACACATCCTATCAGCATTTTGCCATTTTCTTTTTCCTCAGTTCCTTGGTTTCATAATTGTATGCACATTTAAGAGCATAGAATAACCGAAGCAAGGCAACTGGCAAGTGAATGAGACGTGCATAGAAACAGCGGTTTGGGGAGAAGAAAGAGTGTCGCCGCTTGCAACATAAACTGGGCTGGGCTTGTTTGGTGTTGTTGTTGTTGTCATAACGCTGCTTACCTCGTGGCCAACAGCAAAACAAAGTCACGACATAATTTAATTATTGCGTACATTATTGCAACATTTGTGGTCGCATTGTTTTACTAACAGCCGCGAATGGTTAGTGCGGGGCTAAGCATGTCAACGCGCGACCTCGCCACACTGAAATACCCGGTCGCCAATCTAGGTACCCAAAGCTGGAATGCGAAAAAAAAATGGCATTGCCGTGGTGGCGACTTAATTCCGCCTTTTTCAAATATTTACATATTTACCGATGTATGTATGTGTAACTAAGCGAGAGTGCTTATTAATTGGTACATGTTGGAAAGTTAAAAATAGTCGGATGGTATTTTAAAATTGTAATGAAAATTATGGAAATTTTACAGCTGAGGTCTTTGTCGGTCCGCTGCATACAACGAAGTGCTGTGACATTCTCTACCATACACGGATATACATATGTATGTATATATTCACAATGCGCATTTTTTTTATGTTTTCAATGTTTGCGCGTTTGGTTTCTCACCTCCCATCCGCAACAAAGAATTAAATATAAACTTGGCTTACGTTTATAATTTAGACTTTAGAAATCGAGTTAAATATTTTAGAGATTGTGGCATATCCAATTTGATAAAATTGTTTAAGACCAAGATCTCGATGAAATATTCAAGAATTCATACCCACTTCGCCAAATGTTGGCTTCCATTCAAGGCTAGACAAACCTCTTTCTCTAAACCGCGCATTGCTTGGGCTAACATTTCACTAAGAAATGCTTTCACAGTGTTGCCGCACATGGGCTTTTCCTACCAAAAGTAGTAGATTTATTTGCATTTGGTAGATTGGTAGGCTCCCTAACAAGTGAGGAGGTGGGAATCCGATTGTCATCCTCTTTGAGCCAATGCCCTCGGGATAGATAAAAAGACAGTATTACCAAAAGTCACCGCGATGTCAAAGAACGCGATAACCTTAGATTCGAGATGGGCCATTCGACACTATTAATAAGAAACTGAAGGGAAAAATCCTTGTATAATATTTGTGAGTTAAGGGGCTAGTTGCTAAATTTACGAATGAATAAGACGAACACCTTTTCCAACTGATACTGTAGATATTCTCGAATATAACTTACCCTAAGTAGACAGACCAGAGTCTCGTTGATATCACTAATGCATTTCTAAATTATTGACCACTCAGCACCGTTGTTCTTCTCATAGATGCTCGGACGCCTGCTTGGTCGTGTCGTATGAATGGAAAAAAACGCTCCACCTCTGAAAGTATTCGACGCTGGTCGCGATGGTGGTTTAAGGTAAAGAGGAAGACCACTTCTACGTTGGAAAGACCAGGTGGAGAAGGACTTGGCTTCCCTTGGCATCTGCGATTGGCGTCAGTTAGCACACATGAGAAGCGACTGGCACGCTGTTTTGGACTCGGCCAAAATCGCTTGGGCAGTCACAGCGCAAATAAAGAAGATATTTATCGATACAGTTATCGATATAATAATCGGCACATAACATGTGATCACACGATTTGATTACATGACATTAAATCACATGATATGACATGACATCACATCATATCATACGACATCATATGACACGACATCACATTATACGAGATCATATGACAGAACGTCACGTGATATGACATCATAAGGAATGACACGACATACTATCACATCACTACACATTACATCACTTTGCATCGCATTACTTGACATGACATCTTATCGCGTCATCGCACCTCACACCACCTAGATGAATATGTACATGGATGCAGAAGAGGATGAAGGCAAAGAGGTGAATTTAAACACTTTACTTGTATAAGAACAAGACAGTATAAAGATAAAGGAAAACAGATTAATATAAATGTTATTAGAACGAAAAGGGTAGAAGGTAGGGATAAATATTTGAGCCACTCAAATGTTGCCATTGACTTTGCCCAAAATGTCTTTTTTCGCCGATGTATCGCATTTTGTTAAAAAGGTGTGGCTCAAAGGGTTAATGGATTTCGGAATATGCAGTAATTCATAAATATTTAAATTGCTAAAGGAAGGAAAATATAATGGATAATATAATTTTCAAACGAAAAAATAAATGCCGATTTAAATTATTTTACTTGTAATGATTACGGTCCCTGCTTTAAATTCGTCAATTTTGAGCACTAAATAACTTACTTAACTTAACTTTTAAATTTCTATGCAAATACAAATAAATACATTTGTACATTTGTACGATTGTTTGCACAACAAGTTACCAAACAAATTTTATTAGGCAATCAAGTATTTTAAAATGTAAACTAATTCAACTCTGCCACTACCACAAACACTCATACACGTCCATACAAAAATAAACATTAATGTCAATCACGACAATTTACAATTTAACACCTGCTTGAGCTTGGTGTCTTGCAATCATAAAATTTGATTGCGGATATGCAAACAGAAAAGAGTAAAAAAAAAATAATATAAATATATTTATGTACATATGTATGTATGTAAATTCAAAACGACAACTTCGAAGATAGCAGACATGAAATCAAAAATGCATAAAAGTGATTTTTCCGACAAAAGCACATGTGTAAAAGTCGATTTGGGCAAATCAAATTCCAGCAAATTTACAAATTTGTGTCTGATGGCGCAAGCACACACACACATCCACATGTGACAAAATATACAGTGACTCAAACAAATGACCACTTGTTGAATTTTTTTAATGTCTTTACAGCTAAATTTTTTTTTTGGTATTTCTCCATAAAATAACAAAAACAAATTTAGAAAAATTTAACAAATTTTCATCAAAACTTTTTCATCAACTTTTTAATCAAAACCTTTAGAAAATTTGTGGGTATGCAGTTTTATAGCCAATACAATTTTAGTCTAATAAAGTGCAAGTTTCAACCGGCTAAAAAACTGCGTTGATTTTTGAGAATTTTTTTTTTTGAGACTACTACAAGTGCAATTTATTAAACCTGGCGTTGATTTTTGAGAATTTTTTTTTTTGAGACTACTACAAGTGCAATTTATTAAACCTGGCGTTGATTTTT